>NC_090265.1:1223696803-1224004985 GCF_040414725.1 Anabrus simplex | reverse complement strand
TGTTGTCCCTTATGTTCTGAGGAATGGTGTTTTATGTTGCCCTTCGAGGCATGACAAGATGATGAAGGTTGTCGTTCCAGCTGTTCTTGTGCCTATGATCTTCAAGTACTATCATGAGACCCCATTAGGGGGGCATCTTGGAATCTTTAAAACTCGCGAAAAGATTCGTGAAATGTTCATCTGGAAAGGTATGGACGGTGAAATCCGTGAACTAGTAAAGGCTTGTAAATCCTGTTTGATTAGTAAACCCACCATGTCCACCAAGGTAGGCCTTTTGTCTTCGCATCAAGCATCGCGCCCCATGGAACGCCTGTATATTGATTATGTAGGACCCTTCCCCCAGTCGAAGGGAAATGCCAACAAATTCATCCTTGTATGTGTAGATGGTTTTACCAGATTTTCTTGGTTATTTCCGACTAAGCTGGCTACCGCTCAGTCTACCATTACTTGCCTAAATTCTATTTTTGCTTCTTTTGGTCCGTGCCAATATATTGTATCTGATAATGCTAAGGCTTTTACATCTAATTTATTTCGTAAATTCTGTTTTGACTTATCCATCTCTCATGTAACTACTTCTGCGTATTACCCTCAACCATCTCTGGCTGAACGGGTTAATCGTAACCTCAGGTCCGCACTGATTGCCTATCATCATGATGATCATTCCAGGTGGGACACGTCCCTGCATTGGTTAGCTTTTGCTTTGAATTCGGCGGTTCATGAATCACATAAATTCACTCCAGCTTCTTTGATGTTCAAGTTTGTTCCCAACACGCCGCTCTCTAACCTCTGGTCTCTGAGTGACATTCTGCCCGAGACAATAGATCCGGAAAACATTAAAGATCTTTGGAAGAAGGCTAAAGCTAATCTTAAAGTATCTCATGAAAAGGTTAGGGAAAGGTATGATCGTGGACGGAGACCCACCCCTTTAAAGGTAGGTGACCAGGTAATGGTCAAGAATTTTGTTCCCGCGGGCAAGCTTGCCCCCAGATTTCATGGGCCTTGTATCATTCTCGATTTTCTTACGCCAGTTACGTTGTTAGTAAGCAATCCAGCCACCGAGAGGATATTTAGGGTTCACCTGTCACAGGTGAAACCAGTGTAAATTTTGTGTCAACTTGCTTCATATAATTTGAAAGGAATATGAAGGTTATATTTTTTTTTTTTGAGTTCAACTTTTAAGGCTTTCTGCCCCTTCTATAATATTTTGGTTATATGTAAGCCTCTTGTACAACCTTCCCCGATCCGTTAAACTGCCATTCTGTCCTTGCCTCGGCCATTACCACGCTCCCGTCTCCTGCTTCAATACACACTGTGGCTTGATTTGAGTAAATGCCATGGATATCTGCACGCCGCTGACCCCTCAACCTCCTCACCAAGCCTGTGCCCTTAAAAAAAAAAAGATGATGGTCCAACACAATTCTGCCGCCAAGATTTAATGTTTCAGTGCCCCCGCAGCCGCGCGGCGCCGTGCAGCAACTGGAGCAGAGGACGGGCCCCCTCGGCCCCAGCGAGGACGACGTGTGCACGGCGAGCCGGAGCTCTCCTCCCGGCCAAGGCTGATGTGCGGCGCACGACCTGCTACTTGCCCGCAGCCTGTATATGTTCACCGCGGGCGCGGCGTGCTTCAACACCTCTGCTCCCCTCATAGTGCGGGCGAGCGGTATCTCAGGGTACTTGAGGGGTCCGAGCGGCCTCCTTTGGACGCAAGCCGCAACGGCCGGTCTGGGCATCCCACTTCATCACCATCTACTACATGAACAGTTACTATAAGTAATGACTACACTTGGGAATCCAACTGCAATATTTGGTGGACTTTGAAATTTTTTTTTTCCTTCACTTTCAAGTATAAAAAGTTATCTTCAGAAATTCAACTTCTACAAACAGAAAGCCTTTACTTCACTTGCAACAACGAAATTTTGAAACTGAAACAAACTAAATTTAGAAAATCTCATAAATGCTTCCGCAATCTATCTTCATATTCACATCAAAACTTGGACTTTGTTTTCAAACAATTTCATGTGTCACCCCGGGAGGAACTTTTGGGGGGGGAGGTCTGTACCGGGCGGTACACCTCCACTCCGCTAATTTAAAATGTGCGCCAGTTGAAACTCCTCTGCTGGAGGAAGTCTGAACTTTATCTACGCTATTAATTCTCTACTTTCTCAGAAGATGTCACCACGTGGAAAATTTTGAGTTTTTGAACTGTGTCATTTTTGTTGTGGTTTTGTTTCACTTGAAGTAAGAAGTGTGAACTTTCTCTTCTAGAGGACACTACTGAAGATCTACAATAGTGCAACCTAGTGCGGAGTCAAAGAACTATTTTTTTTTGGAGAAAATTTAATTTCAAGAGTTTGTTCTCTGTTAAATTTCTTTCTGTCATTGTTTAAGTTGGCAATATTTACCCCTTTCTTCCCCTTGTTATGAATGTATCCAATCCCGAATTTCTTCTATTAATTTCTGACCAATCTGGTGTATCTTCCCCCAACTTGAATCTGTTGCGGGGTCCTACCCAATAAAGAGTTTGTGGGAGGGTGTTTTCTTTCCCCTAACGCCTAGAACCTTCCGCGAGAGGATATAAACTGCTGATTTTCGGGTCTCCGGGCCACTTCTGTTCCATCTTTCAGTGTGTTAAGTACATAGCAGGGGGCGGGAAGCGCCTCTTTCTTCGGCAGCGGTCAACAACAAGGTAATGGCCGATTAATAACTTCTTTCTTTGCTAGCTCAGCAGTTTAACTTTCGGGGCGGGTTCTAAGCGTTCAACCATGTAACCTTTTCCTAAAATGTAACTACTCTTTTCATATATTCTCTTTTAAAGCTTCATACTGGGATAGAGAGTGCTAACCCTCTCGAGCTCCCACTCATATTGTTGTGAGGTGAACTTAGTTTTCTCAACCTATTCTCCGTTAACGTAAAACAAATTGTTCTCTTCTTAAGTCACCTCTTTAGTATGGGATTAGCCCTTGTATTAACGGCCTAGTGCCAAGTAGGTCTTAAGCAAAGTGTATTAGGAGTGCAAGTTCGCCTCCTCTCAAATTGTTTTAGAGGTCATTTAATTAACCTGCTTTTCATTTAATAGACCTCAGTAGGTTGGGTATTTCACCCCTGTGTTTATGTCCGTTGAGGACAGCTTGAAGGTGGAGTTTGGTGTGGCCTGGGAGAGGCTTAAATTAAAGAGCGAGTGGCTCTTTTGGAAACGGAGTGTTGTATGCCTCGAGGAGGCTTTACTGTGTAATTTGGAGCAAGTGCTCCAGGGTTTGATTGGGGTCTTCTGCCCCTTTGTTAAAATTTGTATATCGGAAAGTTGGGCTAGTTGCTCAAGAATTGTGAACTCAGGGCTCGAAGCCCAAATTCTGTAATCCCTGTAATTGTACATTTCAAATTGTGTTTCGGCTACTAAGTACCTGTTCTTTGTTATTACTTAATATTGAAAAGAAAATATTACCTTGTTAAATTTTACATTAACTTTGATTCCGTAGTTTGATACCCATTCACGCCCGCACCTTCTTACACCTCTACCTACCACCAAAATACGGTAACAATTATTATTATTATATTATTATTATTATTATTATTATTATTATTATTATTATTATTATTATTATTATTATTATTATTATTATTAATGCGCAATTAAACACCATCAAAGAACACCAACCTCAGGTAGCATCAAGCTCGCCATTTTAAGATTAGAACGACAAAAACTAACGACTCCTTCAATGGTATAGAAAGTTTCACTATAGTTATTGTCTCCCCCCCCCCCACCTCCTCTACATTACATATGTCTGAAATTGAAGTTTTGTCTATACTTTTCATAGAATCGGAAAGTTTCATAACACCATAAATATGTGTATATTTAGTATCACAGCCAACCTTTACAGGAAGTAGGAAGCCTCAGTTCGAGTCAGTGACAGTCTGTCCAAAGAAGAATTCAGTCCTATAAGGTAGTATTCTATCCCCTCTGCTTTCCAGAGTCTACTCAGAGAGGGGATAGTCCTACTGAACCAGGCACTCGACTCCCCTACGGTAGAAGACATCTACATTAAAGGAAAGCGCATCATGAACATCTCCTACGTAGATCATACCTCGCTATTAGTTGATAACGCATACATCTTCTCATCATAAGAAAAACAGTCAATATTGCTTGTAATAATTGGGTATTCCGAACGGACATAATGGACACAGTTGAAATGAAATGGCGTATGGCTTTTAGTGCCGGGAGTGTCCGAGGAGAAGTTCGGCTCGCCAGGCACCCGTAGGCGACCTGCGCGTCGTGATGAGGACAAAATGATGATGAAGGCGACACATACACGCAGCCCCCGTGCCAGCGAAGTTAACTAATAAAGGTTAAAATTCCCGATCCTTTCAGGAATCGAACCCGGGACCCCTGTGACCAAAGGCCAGCACCATTTAGCCATGGAGCCGGACACCTGTTTGAACGAAAACGTGCGAATATAGCCAAGAGATTAAGACCAGAATTTAGCATGCGAACAACATATCAGCAGCATATTTGTTAAGAAAAGAATGTAATCGGTAACCGTTACTTAATCTAGGATCTTAGGATGCAAATTATAAGGGAACATATGTTCCCTACAGTGTTGTGTGGAATGGAATTGTGGACTGTAACCTAAGTCTTGTGGAAGAAATTGGAAGGTCTTGAAATGTCATATTTCCAGTGGATGTTACGTGTCTCGCTGGTGATAAGTGAACAATATTTAGGGGGTGGATAAGCTACTTAAAAAGTATTGAAGCATTGTTATTGATCAAAAGATGGACCCTTCAATATTAAATCATGACGTACAGGATCCTACAACTGGTGATTGGTGATGCAAGAGGAAATAGAATGACAAAGTGGACCTAGCCGACGACGAGGAAATGTATGGCTTAAGAATTTTGCGAGCAGGTACCGGAAGAACAAAGAAGAAATTTATCGATCCAGGGTAGGCGTACACTTAGCTTCGATGGCGGCCAACAATCGACAGAAGATGGGACACGAGGGAGAAAAAACATGATTAGACCATCGTTTGACATGTGCCGTGCGATTAGGGGGGCGCAGCTGTAAGCTTGCATTCGGGAGATAGTGGGTTCGAACCCCGATGTCGGGAGCCCTGAAGACGGTTTTTCGTCGTTTCCTGTTTTCACACCAGGCAAATGCCAGGGATGTACCTTAATTAAGGCCACTGTCACTTCCTTTCCACTTCTAGCTCTTTCCTATCCCATCGTCGCCATAAGATACCTGTGTCGGTGCAACGTACAGCCAATTGTAAAAGAAAAAACTGGAAGTTTCCTTTCACATCAATTGAAAACTGTCGGATATTTTAAAATAAGCATCAGTATTTAATTTAAGTTCAGCCCAATTTATAACAAGCTACTCACTAACTTGATATTCAAACCAAGAGATGAAGCTTAGAGAATGCCCTTTGCTCATATCTCCTAAACTTTTGACTCTAGTGAGCTTGAAACGATCACGAAGAAGAGTTGTTGTTGTTATGTTTTTTGTTTAGTTTTAAAAATGCTATTTTTTCGCGACGTCGACCTATAGAGATCTTTTGCCCCTACTTGCATCATATGATATTAACCTGCGTGTAATTGGAATTGTGGAAGTGTAGAGAGTTGAATGTGGGGAAAGGAACGTTAAGGAACACACAAACACCCAGTTCCCAGGCCAGGGATATTAATATAATTTACAATTGAAATGGAGTATGGCTTTTGGTGCCGGGAGTGTCCGAACAGATGTTCGGCTCGCCAGGTGCAGGTCTGTTGGTATGACGCCCGTAGGCGTCCTGCGCGTCGTGATGAGGATGAAACGATGATGAAGACGACACACACACACCCAGCCCCTTTGCGAACGAAATTAACCAATGTTGGTTAAAATTCCCGACCCTGCCGGGAATCAAACCCGAGACCCCTGTGACCAAAGGCCAGCACGCTAACCATTTAGCCATAGAGCTGGACATTTACAATTAAAAACTCCTGACAGCGCGGGACGGACTGTTGTGATGTTTACTTTGACTTCCTTCTCGAGCTTTGCAACAGTGTACATTTGCAAGACTCAGTAGTGTAGCAATAGGCTGAACGTGAATTTTAAACAAAGAGGAAGTGGTTTCGCGACGAGTCAACCATTACGTCTCACGTACTAAGTGGTCGAAACTTAGTATGTTCCAGATGTATTATTTATTGAATTTAAACCAACATACCTCAGAAAAATGTATAATAGTCTACGTGAGAAGATAGGCAATCCTGAAGTTGTGAACTTAGATTATTATTTCTATAATAAGAAACTTTAAAACAGAGTAATAATAAACACAAAAAATGGCAATTATTACATGGCCTTTGTTAAGAAATCAACATCAGTTTACAGAAGAGCAATTGATGAGATACTTATTACGGTGAGTGATCAGGTCTTCATAAGTTTGGAATAACTTCTTACAAGACCAGTAAGCAAGAGAGGACAGAGAAAAAAAGAACAGTACATAACACAGCGAACAGTGTAATCTGCCTGTGGTTAGTGACTTGTTGAGGAATATACACTAGTGTCCAAAAGTTACGCATAATCACTAAACAAGGCCGTACCGCCTGATAGGAATGTCAGACGGATTGCTCAACAAATGGAGCTTACTCACACACCGTATGGGACACAAATTGTCCAAAAAAGGTGTCAGAAAGGTTCTGATAGCTAAGGTACACCTTTGACAACAACTAACAAAACTTGACAATGTCTTCCACAACAAAATATGCTGGTAATAAGGTGTACGGTTACCCCCAACGGCCACCCATGCTTCGCAGTGACGTGGCATGCTCTTTATCAAATGGTCCAAGAGCTCTTGTGGCAGTCGATCCCATTCCTCCGAAAGGGCAATGCGGAGGTCTTGGAGGGTCCTTGCAATTTGCCTTCCAAATGCATTACATGTAATAAATATCATTTTTGGTCCGTATTGATGATATTTGATTGAAATAATAACATTAAGTTATTTATTAGACCACCTAATCAATACAAAATCGCCTTGGATGATTTACATAAATTTGTTAGCTAATAGTGGTACATGTTTCGCCTTCCCTGAAGGCATCATCAGCCATAGTCTTAACCTTAAATTAAAAATAAGCGTCTAAATAACATATAGTAATGAAATGAATTTTAAAATCTTGAAGAGATTTGAAGTAAAATAACATTAAAAATAACAATGATGGTTTGAAAATACAATGTGATGAGATATAATAGTGGAAGTATTAACAAAATTAACATTAGAAGGCTGCTAAAATAAGTACAATGGATAAAACAACAGATTGTTATACAACAAGTAGTAAGATTGCATAAAAGTAAAGTTGATAGTCTGGCGGTTATAATTAGACGATGGCGAAAAATCGTATATAATCAAAGTAAAGAAGAGAGAATAAAAGTCAAAGTTAGTCGAGAGATCCGAAGTTAATCATGATCTTGAAGATAAAAGACGAAAGTCAGATGCATATGGTGAAGTTGTAGAACACGTTGAGGATATGAAGTTGGTGAATAGAAGCTGAAGAACAGTTTCAAATAGGATCACTATGGACCACCTCAAAATTTGAAGTGATGTTCAAATGTTGTAAATTGTGAGTTTGTAGATATTCTAGTTGAAAAAGCATATAAAAGTGGAATCATTTGACGGTGACAAAGATAGCTTGTAACATTATGAGTTAGAAGTATTTGCAACAGTAGACTTCTTGCTACGTGTAGACACGTGTTCTACAACTTCACCATATGCATCTGACTTTCGTCTTTTAACTTCAAGATCATGATTAACTTCGGATCTCTCGACTTACTTTGACTTTTATTCTCTCTTCTTTACTTTGATTATATACGATTTTTCGCCATCGTCTAATTATAACCGCCAGACTATCAACTTTACTTTTATGCAATCTTACTACTTGTTGTATAACAATCTGTTGTTTTATCCATTGTACTTATTTTAGCAGCCTTCTAATGTTAATTTTGTTAATACTTCCACTATTATATCTCATTACATTGTATTTTCAAACCATCATTGTTATTTTTAATGTTATTTTACTTCAAATCTCTTCAAGATTTTAAAATTCATTTCATTACTACATGTTATTTAGACGCTTATTTTTAATTTAAGGTTAAGGCTATGGCTGATGATGCCTTCAGGGAAGGCGAAACATGTACCACTATTAGCTAACAAATTTATGTAAATCATCCAAGACGATTTTGTATTGATTAGGTGGTCTAATAAATAACTTACTGTTATTATTTCAATTCCAAATGCATCCCAGGCATGTTCTATAGGATTCATATCCGAAGACCTCGCTGGCCAGTCCATGCCATGAATGTCTTCCCTAGCCAGAAATTCATTCACCAGAGCAGCGCCGTGCGGTCGGGCATTACCGTCCATTAAGGGGAAGTCTGGACCAACCGCACCTCTGAAGAGTCGAACATGTGGTCTCACTACCTCATCCCTGTATCTCCGAGCGTTAACAGTGTTCCTCGGACCACCCATGGAGATGTGCAGGTCCGTACGGCCATTCAACATGATGTCGCTCCACACCATGACGCCACCATCACGATATTCGTCCCGTTCCACGATGTTCCTGTGGTTGTATCAGCTACCCGGTTCTCTCCAGATTAATGTGGGACGGGAATCGTTCTGCAAACTGAAGAGGGATTCATCTCTGAAGAGCACATGCCTCCATTCATTTATGGTCCAGTTTCGATGTTGACGGCTCCACAATAAACGGGCCCGTCTCTGTGCTGGAGTGAGCGGGACGCACACCGCTGGACGTCGGGCAAACAGCCGTGCTGTTTTGAGCCTCCGGTACACAGTTTGCCGGGAAACGGCAATCCCTGAGACGGCTGCAAGCTCCGCCGACAATTGTCCTGCTGGTGCATTCCGATTTCGTAGGGCGGTTAATGCCAGATATCGGTCCTGCTGTGGGGTGGTTACCCTTAGTCGCCCTGGTACTGGCCTACGACTAACATTTGCTGTGTCTCGGAATTGTCTCCAAAGCCTGAAAATGACACTTTGTGGCACATTCAAGGATACGGCGACTTCAGTCTGTGTCTGACCTGCTTCCAGGCGGCCGAGTATTCTACCCTGCAAAACGGGGTCCAAATGGCGTCGTTATGCCATTATGTTGTCACGTTCACCAACACTCCGCACACTATAACAGGGCAAACACGACTGAGGGAATATGGGGCGCAGGCAATGGCTGTGTTTACATTGAGGTTACGCCGCTAGTCAAAGCATGGAACACTCCTTTCCTATACAGAGCGAACAAGAAAATTGGTAGGTGCATATGTCGTGCGATTTGCGGTGTATTTCCTGCTGCCCTGCTTACTTGTAACTTATGCTTAAATTTTGGACACAAGTGTACAAACCACACATACATAACAAATAAACAGATTACGCTTTTGTAGAACAGATATCTAAATTTGTTACATGGTGAAATAAGCAGTAACTGGCACTCTTGTTTTAGGAAGTTATGGAGTTTCAAAACAGGGAGAGATGTTTTTATCAAACAAAATTATCACTTTCAAAGTTTATAGACAAAACGCGGATATTATTTTTAGAGATGAATAATTATATTAAATGGGTATGGTGTTATTCACAACGCAGTATATACACTGACTGACAGAGCAAATGCAACACCAAGAAGGAATGGTTCGAAAGGGATGAAAGTTGGGAAAAAACAGAGACTGCACGGACGAATAATTGATGTTTATTTCAAACCGATATGCAGGTTACACAATGCGCACGGCATCGACTCAGTAGGATGTAGGACCACCGCGAGCGGCGATGCACGCAGAAACACGTCGAGGTACAGAGTCAATAAGAGTGCGGATGGTGTCCTGAGGGATGGTTCTCCATTCTCTGTCAACCATTTGCCACAGTTGGTCGTCCGTACGAGGCTGGGGCAGAGTTTGCAAACGGCGTCCAATGAGATCCCACACGTGTTCGATTGGTGAGAGATCCGGAGAGTACGCTGGCCACGGAAGCATCTGTACACCTCGTAGAGCCTGTTGGGAGATGCGAACAGTGTGTGGGCGGGCATTATCCTGCTGAAACAGAGCATTGGGCAGCCCCTGAAGGTACGGGAGTGCCACCGGCCGCAGCACATGCTGCACGTAGCGGTGGGCATTTAACGTGCCTTGAATACGCACTAGAGGTGACGTGGAATCTACGCAATAGCGCCCCAAACCATGATGCCGCGTTGTCTAGCGGTAGGGCGCTCCACAGTTACTGCCGGATTTAACCTTTCTCCACGCCGACGCCACACTCGTCTGCGGTGACTATCACTGACAGAACAGAAGCGTGACTCATCGGAGAACACGACGTTCCGCCATTCCCTCATCCAAGTCGCTCTAGCCCGGCACCATGCCAGGCGTGCACGTCTATGCTGTGGAGTCAATGGTAGTCTTCTGAGCGGACGCCGGGAGTGCAGGCCTCCTTCAACCAATCGACGGGAAATTGTTCTGGTCGATATTGGAACAGCCAGGGTGTCTTGCACATGCTGAAGAATGGCGGTTGACGTGGCGTGCGGGGCAGCCACCGCTTGGCGGCGGATGCGCCGATCCTCGCGTGCTGACGTCACTCGGGCTGCGCCTGGACAACTCGCACGTGCCACATGTCCCTGCGCCAACCATCTTCGCCACAGGCGCTGCACCGTGGACACATACCTATGGGTATCGGCTGCGATTTGACGAAGCGACCAACCTGCCCTTCTCAGCCCGATCACCATACCCCTCGTAAAGTCGTCTGTCTGCTGGAAATGCCTCCGTTGACGGCGGCCTGGCATTCTTAGCTATATATGTGTCCTGTGGCACACGACAACACGTTCTACAATGACTGTCGGCTGAGAAATCACGGTACGAAGTGGGCCATTCGCCAACGCCGTGTCCCATTTATCGTTCGCTACGTGTGCAGCACAGCGGCGCATTTCACATCATGAGCATACCTCAGTGACGTCAGTCTACCCTGCAATTGGCATAAAGTTCTGACCACTCCTTCTTGGTGTTGCATTTGCTCTATCAGTCAGTGTAGTATAAAACTTTCAAATCTAAATCATAGTACCAACTGAAGCTTGTAGCCGGGTGTTTAGGTGTCCTATTATACGATTCGGATATATCAACTTTATGAGATTTCAGGTTAAAATTCTGGTGCTGGCAACGGATAATACTAAGCGCAATTGCTTCACACTCAGTGTTTCAAATGATGGAGTGGAAGTCTTTTGCTCCGTGGTTGCACTACACACTGTTACAAACAACACTGTATGGGCCACTTCGACCATCTGCTAGCAATGGTGAACATAACTTACTTGTCGATTAAAGGTTACTTCCGTTCGACGACTTCCGAATAATGTTTCTGCCAGCATGATATTACTGTATGTTACAAGAAGGGCAAATTATTGGCCAGTCTGAGGATTGTATAGTCCGCCTCTGTGGTATAGTGGTTAGTGTGATTAGCTGGCAACCCCGGAGGCCGGGGTTCGATTCTCGGCTCTGACACGAAATTTAGAAAGTGGTACGAGGGCTGGAACGGGGCCCACTCAGCCTCGAGAGGTCAACTGAGTGGAGGTGGGTTCGATTCCTACCTCAGCCTGGAGGTAGGAAATGGTTTTCCGTGGTTTACCACTTCTCCTCCAGGCAAACACCAGAATGGTACCTAACTTAAGGCCACGGCCGCTTCCTTCCCTCTTCGTTGTCTATCCCTTCCTATCTCCCCATCCCCCCGTCAGGCCCCTATTCAGTATAGCAGGTGAGGGCGCCTGGGTGAGGTACTGGTCCTACTCCCCAGTTTTATCCCCGACCCAGAGTCTGAAGCTCCAGGAGCTAAGTCGTGTTGATACCACATGGTTGCACGCCCATCTAGGGGCACATCCTCTAGTAGCAACGGTGGGTGGTCTTGAAGAAACTGTAGGTACCTGGCTTCTGTCAAATGATCCTTAAAGAAATGTGGTCCAATTAGGTGATCACGCAGTATACCACGCCAGACATTCACTCCCCGTCGTGCCTGAAGTGCTATCAGTATTACCAGTGGGGATTTTCAACACTCCAGTAGTGCATATTATGACGATTCACAGAGCCATTATTATGAAATCGTACCTCGTCCGAAAATAAAATGTGAGATACAAACGCTGGATCATTTGCCACTTGCGTCAGTATCCACGCACAGAAATCAACACGAGTTTCGAAATCTCGTGCGTGGAGTTCATGATCTAGTTGCAGGTGATATGGACGAAAAATCTGGAATGCAATATCCTTACAGCAGACGACTGGCTGATGTTGGTCTGTTGTGCTACTGCCAGGGTACTCGTATGACGATTCTCCCGGAAAGTGTACAAAACCATCTCAGCAGTTAAAGACTGTTATGCCTTTCAGCGTTCAGTCTGCAAGCCTCTGTGAATTTACTAAACGTCGCCACAATCCTCTATTTGCAACTAGTGCTGTGGCTTCATTTAGTTCTATACCTCTTATCTTTAAATCGTTAGAAACTGAGTCTAACCATCATGAGGACCATCATGGAGTAAATTTTCGTGTTATTTGGGCTGTCAATTCGTGGACGTCAGATGCTCTGTGCCGAGGATGATCTTCTCCGCTCACGTTCATATTTCCCTGAAGAACTCAGTTCAGGGCAAAATTCTGCCATCCTTGATGTCTGCTTAAAGGGCTATAAAAACAGAATATTGTTATAATACCCTTGTGGTTCAGTTTCAACGTAAAACTGGAGATCCCGTGGCCAGGATCACGGTATCAACAATCACGCAGAATTTACATTGACTATTTAGCGAATACGTACAATCAGTAACCTAATGATAATAAAAGTGCATAAATATAAAACAAATGGAGTATACAGGTAACCATAACCTGTATTAAGAACAAAACTTTCATCACGGAAATTGTTTGATTTTTTTTGTATTTAAACACTTTTGGCGGCAGTCTCCCAGTATGTCGGCTATTTACCTCATCAGCTAAGAGAGCTACGTCCTGTTGATTGTGCGATCTGTGGTCAAATGTATTATTAAAGATGTTTTAGTGCGCTATTCAGATGAATGTATCTAAAACAAGTGCACTTAGGTGTGATAACACGGAAATGACAAAATTGTGGCGACAGACAGCTGTTGATTACTGGAAGTTACTCATTTTTTCATATCGAACTAACAGTTTCGCGCGGAATCCACCCGCCCAGTGTATCATGTTGTGCATTAAAACCTCCACGGATGTACTTGCAATGTTTCGAGGTACGCAATATGAACGATTGTGATAATATAATATTATATCAACAAACACTTGAAGATACATCACAAACAGAAATTGAATTACATCTTTTGTTCACTTTGATAACTTCTTGAAATTGTGAATATTGATACAGATTCGTTAATTTTGTACACCTTTTCTAATTACGAAATTATTAATCGACTGCCGTAGGATGAACAATATTACGTGTCACACTATTAGGAGCGTATAAGTATAACTTCTTGGGCGTACCAACCATAGAAAAAGGTACATAAAATTCATCATGCTAGAAATACGGAGTTTCCAATGTAATCCCTGCTGTTTTCGGCGATTGTTCTTGAGCATTGTTTACAGTCATCGCAAAATCTTCGTTGCACTCGTATAGTACAATCTTATAAACCAGCAACAGTTTCTATTACTAAGCATATAGTTTTGATTCCCTCTAATGATAAAGTTCAGGTGAAAGATTCAGAGCAGACATTCCAAATGCTGCAATCTACAACTAAAACGAAGTTTCTATAGGTTGTAATAATGTACTAAAGAGTCAAGACAATACGTAATGAAATCACCATTTTAGAACTAAGAAGCGAAGAAAAATTTAAATCTGTGGTTAACACAATTGAAGGAAGTCATCCGCACTTGAAAGCAAGCATTCCAGACACATTCATGGAACCGACATTAATTTTCTACGAATGAATCGCTAGATAGCATCATAAAGAAAAATTCAGTTGCACTGCAACGTAAGCTACCACAGCAGGTCTTGAAGACTTAAAGCAGTGTTTTTTGAGGACGTCGACCGATGGCACCACAAAATATGCACCGAGCTCGATAGCTGCAGTCGCTTAAGTGCGGCCAGTATCCAGTATTCGGGAGATAGTAGGTTCGAACCCCACTGTCGGCAACCCTGAAAATTGTTTTCTGTGGTTTCCCATTTTCACACCAGGCAAATGCTGGGGCTGTACGCTTGAGGGAAAGATACATGGGTAACTTTGAGCTGGTGTTGCCGTGGCTATAGCTGGCCATTCCTTGATCACTTTCCAAAAGTGGGTAGGTTTTTCCTTAATAGCTTCGAGACGGTTGATTTTAGGGCTTTGAACTGTTTTGGGGTTCGGGAGGGATTCCCGAGTGTTGTTTTTCGCACTGTGAAATTACCAGTGTCTAGTCCTTCTATGACAACGATATGTTGCCTATTTTGTGGGTTTTTGTTTTGTACCCTCTTACAACATGGGTTTAACATTATAATTTGACAACATAACTACCTCTACAACCCACCCATGTGTCTCATGCACTCTTGTGTACACTGATCAGTGGATTCATATATCGAGCACACAAACTTACTTCTGACTTTATTCATCATTGGAACCATGAACTGAATCGTATCCTCTTCCGAGCCGTGGCTGCTTTTATGTGATACGATACGATGTAACTGTGATTGGAAACAGGTATCTTACCCAATGCAGACCAGATAATGGCTGGAATCAATTGTGTGATCTTACCAGGATGTAAACTTACGTTGTATTGTATTGAATATAATTATTAAAGGAAGTTGTACGCTACCTCAATGATTTTCTCTTTGGTAAAATTAGGCAATGGAGTATAAATGGAATGTTCAACAGCCCACCGACAAAACATGAGTTTCATAATAGCTTTACCGGGCGAGTTGTCCGTGCGGTCAGAGGTGCGCGCCTGTGAGCTTTCATCCGGTAGATAGTGGATTCGAATCCCACTGTCAGCAGCCCTGAAGACGACTTTCCGTGGTTTCCAATTTTCACACCAGGCAAATGCTGGGGCAGTACCTTAACTAAGGCCACTGCCGCTTCCTTTCAACTCCTAGGCCTTTCCTATCCCATCGTCGCCATGAGACCTATCTATTTTGGTAATAATAATATAATATAATATAATATAATATAATATAATATAATATAATATAATATAATATAAATGTATACCCAAAATGTCATTTATTTATGTCCAGTAGTTTTGGCTCGGCGATGATGAATCATTCAGTCAGTCAGTCCGTCAGTCAGTCAGGGCATGTTATTTTATAGATATCGCGATGTATTGAGTGCTGTTAGACGTAGCGTTCGGGAATGGTTTCATTCGATTCAGCAACAAACACTTCAAGCGAATGCGCTATAGTCGTCTGCAAGTTCTAGAACCATCAAGCTACTGTCGATAATTTTCCCCTCAAAACGTGTGTTTGGCCCCCACCGTGCGTCGTAAACTCAAGAACGGCTCGATTACAGCCTCATGTTCACTGAGGCGATTTTGTTTCTCCTATCGTGTACATTTCACCGATCCGGCTCTTTCCATCACGTATAATAAATTCTATATATTATCTGTGTGTGTATGTTAAAATGTAAATGCTGCTTTTTTACGCTAACTATAAGGTGCTGATGTCCTCAACAAGTACAGGTAGTAAGAGCAGAAACAGTTATTTTGATAAACATTGCTAGCCTTGTATTCAAGGTTCTTTGCAGCCCAGATCTCAAGTTCAGTGAATGCTAAGATAAACAGTCAGCAAGTTTGGCAAGCGGCAGTAAGTGGGTCACCTGAGTGGTCTGACCGCAGGTTTCACTGACCAGAGCAAACAGACGTAGTCGAGTGCGGGTAACTTCGCTCCTCTGACTCAACCACACGACATTCCTATTAAACTTTGTTTATGCAACGCCAGCGTACCAAGCCACAGATGATAGACATTGTATCGCACACCGGCATACAAGACAAGGACAAAACAGGTTTCCTTCTATTGCTTCTTACAAGAGACGTGTGGTTGTGGAGAAATCATACCATAAGAGTTTTTTAACAAACAGATATGTTGAAAGAAACACTACAGTCACAATGACAAATCGGTATAGTGGAGCGTCATTCAACTATGGTTGTACAGGATGATTTGAAAATAAGGTCGGTCCCCATTTTGAGTTAATTGTAGATACAAAGAGGTGTCTCATATCAAGGACTAAGGATGTGAATTCCTGAAAATATGGTACGATAGTAAGTGAAATCATGGTGTAACGAGGCTAACGCAGTAGTCTCGCGGTTACGATCAACGACATTCTGTTAGAAAGAACACCAAGTAGATTAGGCTTGGGCTTATCAGCGGCTAGCCAAAGACGAATTTGAGAAGGGAATCACAATCCAAGGAGAGGAAATCAAAACCCTGAGATTTGCCGATGATATGGTTATTTTATCTGAGAATGAAGAATATCTGGAAAAATTGCTGCATGGTATGGACAGAGTCTTGGGTAAGAAGTAAAAAACATAAGTAATGGAGTGCAGTCGAACGAAGTCAGGGGATGCAGGAAATATTAAATTAGGAAATGAAGTCTTGAAGGAAGTAGATGAATATTGTTACTTGGGTAGTAAAATAACTAACGATGGCAGAAGTAAGGGGGACATAAAATACAGGGTAGCACAAGCAAGGAAGGTCTTTCTTAAGAAAAAGGTTTGCTCACTTCGAACATTGATAAAGAAATTAGAAAGATGATTTTAAGGACTTTCTTATGGAACGTGGTAGTGAATGGAAATGAAACATGGACGATAACTAGCTCAGAAAGAAGGAGAATAGAAGCTTTTGAAATGTGGTGTTAGAGAAGAATGCTGAAGATGAGATGAATATATCGAATCACTAATGAAGAGATACTGAATCGAATTAGTGTGAGGAAATCGATTTTGCTAAATTTGACGCGAAGAAGAGAGAGAATGATATAACACATCTTAAGACACCCAAGACTTGTTCAGTTGGTTCTTGAGGGAAGTGTAGAACCGTACGGGTAGATCAAGGTATGAATATGACAAGCGGATTAGAGCGGATGTAGGTTGTAGTAGTGGCGTAGAAATAAAAATATTAGTACAACATAGAGTGGCATGGAGAACTGCATCAAACCACTCTATGGACTGATGACCCTAACAAAAACACAGCTTCGGTTAGCCTTTGCAGCTCTACATTCGGCAGGCGGAGGGGTTGGTCTCCACCGTCGGCTGTCATGGGAACAGTTTTCCGTGTTTTTCCATTCTCCTGCACTGAGGCAAATACTAGAACAGATCCTTTTAAAAGCTTCGGCCAAAGGCAGACATTCAAAATAAGATAGACTCACATGCAGCCCTAGAGTACTGCCCTCAGATTGAATCAGTCAGTTGTACTGCATACTGTTTGTACTTGATTACTGCAAGTAAAGAGAAGGCAAGAGGGCGAGTGGGCACCGTAAATCACACATGAATGTGTGTAATAGTTCTTGAATTAAACGGTCGAGTTTCCGCCATTTTGTGGCGTATTTTATTCGTTCAAATAAAGGACATCACACTCCAACCCTCCACCCCAAAATAATTATTTTCTTGTAAATTATTAGGATTATGAAGCAAATTTTTATAAACATTTGCCTGTCAAATCGAATTTTAAGTACACGTACTCTGCTCCAGTGTTTAATAGGACTAACTGTTTGGGCAGCTCACTCAAGGATCCTAGACGTACATTTTCCTCTGACTTGCTTCACATTTTCTTTCTCTACATGGCCAGCTTAAGAGATAGTGTGATAGTAAAATATAGAAAAGCAACTCTTTCTGGAACACTGCTAGAAGTACGAATGAAATGTTTAGAAACTCTTTTCTAGGAAATAGAATGTTAAGTATACTAGCTGACTTAATTATTTAATTTTCATTGAAGGGCCAATGTTACGAACTTGAGGGCCCTGAGAAGGGCCTCTAGGTGTGTTTCTTCTCCGTTTCTTTGCTAGTTGTTTTTTTTTACGTCGCACCGACACAGATAGGTCTTACGGCGACGATGGGACAGGAAAGGGCTAGGAGTGGGAAGGAAGCGGCCGTGGCCTTAATTAAGGTACAGCCCCAGCATTTGCCTGGTGTGAAAATGGGAAACCACGGAAAACCATTTTCAGGGCTGCCGACAGTGGGGTTCGAACCTACTATCTCCCGAATACTGGATACTGGCCGCACTTAAGCGACTGCAGCTATCGAGCTCAGTCTTCTCCGTTTTCCTTGACCGAGAGGTCGTATACGACAGTTTGATGTCATCTTATTCTGATGTTGCACACTAGCATCACCCAGGGGACATGTGTAGGGTTATTTAAGGTTTAACCTACGGACATGAGCAGACAGTGTCATTTGAGTGTCCTTTGCGTGCTTATAGAGGCTCTATAGAGGACTTACACTGTGTCTCGAGCGAAGCTCTTATCTGGCTCTCAACTTTTGACATGGAACTTTAGTTATGAACATGAGATGGTAGTTGTACATATTTTATATAATATTGTATTCATCATGCGCTCAATAAAATAATTATTTAATAGGACTAACCGCGTAGACGTATATTTTTCTATAACTTGATTCACATTTTATTTCCTTACAGAGCCTCCTCCGGATACACGGTAATAGTGCGTAGCTTGTATGTTAACCGAACGTTCCAGTTGTATTCTCTCCAAATTTGAGCACGGTCCGTCAAGTAGTTTTTACGTTAACGAAACCGAGAAAAGGACACCAAGGATAAAGCATGCGCTGAACACAACAAAACACTTTTTCTTCTCGAAAACTAATAGAGATACGAAGAAAATTCTTACAAACTTTTCTTCTGGGAATTCGAAATTGAGGTACACTTGGTGCGCTCCATTGTTCAATAGGGACTAACCATTTAGGCAGCCTATTCAACTCTAAGGGTCCCAAATGTACTGTACGTCTTCCCTGATTTGCTTCAAATTTTCTTTCGCTATATAGCCCACTTAAAATATCGTTGTTACCGGGACAAAACATCTTATGTGATAATATTTTTGGAGATATACTGACCCGCAGCACTTACATTATGAAGCGCGAGAATGCCTTCACAATATTCACAAAATATTGCACCTTAGATGACAGAACCTTACCGGCCAAAGTTCTAAAATATTTCACATAGGAGGTTTTGTGCCGGCAGCGACGATATATCGTGACAGTAAGTGGTGGGCCCGATGACCTAGATGTTAGGTCCATTTAAAGAACAAGCATCATCATCATGATCATCATCACACTAAGTAGCCTAAGTGTTAACCAGATTTGAACTCCATCAGTCAAGTAGTTTTTACGTATAAAACACAGACTGGCAAATATACAAACATTGAGATTTATTATTGCTTCCATTTTTTCCTTGAATTACGGTTCTCACGGCAAACCTTTCATATTTCGAAATGACACATAGCCTATGTTACGAGAATTGTTAAGCGTACCGGACAACAAGTTAATCACCCTAGTGCGCAGCGAACGAGTCCCGTGCTCAACCGCATGCGCACTGCCTCTCCGTGAGCATAAAGCAGCAGCGATCAGTGAGACATTGACAGAGTAAGTCAACATGGGTAGATGTATGCCCATGGCCATACGGTGCGCGAAGTTGCTGGATGTGTCTGTGTTTCCCAGCGGACTGCTCAACGTGTCAACCAGCAGTGGTGTACTACACGTGGCCACGAAACACGACGTCAGAATTGTGGTCGGAAAACGATGCTGACTGAGACGCACCGGAGACGCGTTTCACGGCTTCTGAATCAAAATCATTTCCAAACCCAAAATGAAATGCTAAAGTCAGTGAATGAAAGTCTGTCCCACCCTGTTAGCTAGAGATCATTGTGACGGGAACTGCATGCAATGAACATTTTGGAGTCGGCCTCACACGGACACATGAAGCTGCGCATCTTCAATGGGCTAGAAATCATCGAACGTGGACAGTAGCTGACTGGCGGAACGTAATGTGGTCTGACGAATCACGTTTTTGCCTCTATTTCAATGACGCTTGTCATCGAGTGCACCGGAGGCCAAATGAAGCATTTCATCCTGGATGTGTGCAAGGTCATGTTCAAGCCGGAGATGGGTCTGTGATGTTTTGGGGGTGTTTGTCCTATCATGGATTGAGCCCGTTCACTGAAGTGACCACTAACATGAACCAGCAAGTTTGTGTAAACATTCTGGATGATCAGGTGTTTCCTTTCAGTCAACATCTGCATGCGTATGCTATTGATATTCCGATTTTTCGAGATGACAGCAGCAACCTTCATCGGGCTGGACGCATATGTGCCTGGTTTTATGAACACTCCCCCACCCTATTACATCTCAATTGGCCTAAAAAAAAAAAATCATCTGAATTGCACCCCCATTGGAAATCTGTGAGATATGTTGGAACACCGGTTAAACGCCTACATCAGCAGTCCCGCAATTTGGTGGAATTGCGCAGTTAGATCCTCAGCGAGTGGCTTAACCTGGATGCGACCTAGCTGCACAACCTTTTGGACTCATTTCCTAACCAACTCAAGGTGGTTATCAAGTCCAGGAGCGGAGTTACATGGTATTACTTGATGCTTCTAATGATTTCTCCAGGGGAATAATTTTTTTGTACCGAGCTTGATAGCTGCAGTCGCTTAAGTGCGGCCAGTATCTAGTATTCGAGAGATAGTAGGTTCGAACCCCACTGTCGGCAGCCCTGAAGATGGTTTTCCGTGGTTTCCCATTTTCACACCAGGAAAATGCTGGGGCTGTACCTTAATTAAGGCCACGGCCGCTTCCTTCCCACTCCTAGCCCTTCCCTGTCCCATCGTCGCCATAAGACCTATCTGTGTCGGTGCGACGTAAAGCAACTAGCAAAAAAAAAAAAAATTGTACGGTGAGCCTATTATCTTTCAAATGGTAGAAAAACATCGGTCCGGTAGTTTCTGTGATTACCCGTTACATAGCCACAAACTCACAGTCTCTCTTTATAGAGTACGTAAGTATAAAAGTATGGTAGATAAAGGCATGTTCAAGGAAGAATGAATTTTATAAAGTATGAAAATACTAAAACTAGAGAGAGTTAGATCATTCTTTAAGAAAATGGCTGTGTTAGATAAAATCTATACGTGCGACCGATCGCATGACGATACAGAGCGTGACCGCGTTCGCGGGTTAAGTTAGTAAGTAGTAAATGGAACAAACCAGGCAATAAATAAATAATTTCGTGTGGATATTTCTAGCCGAGTGCAGCACTTGTAAGGCAGACCCTTCGATGAGGGCGGGCGACATCTGCCATGTGTAGGTAACTGCGTGTTATTGTGGTGGATGATAGTGTTATGTGTGGTTTGTGAGTTGCAGGAATGTTGGGGACAGCACAAACAGCCAGCCCCCGGGCCATTGGAATTAAGCAATTAAGGTTAAAATCCCAGACCCGACCGGGAATCGAACCCGGGACCCTCTGAACCGAAGGCCAGTACGCTGACCATTCAGCCAACGAATCGGACAATTATCCAATAGCATCGGGGAAATGTGGGAGAAAGTGGAGAGTGAGATGCACGTAGTGATGTAATAGGATATGTGTGAGGTTGTATACTGGACTCCACGACCAATACATATGGAATACAGTACATCCCTACGTATTATTAATTAAAGAATACTTCCAGAAAATATTCAAGGGGAATATTATTAATATTAATTCAGTAATAAGTATTTTGTATTTGTAACTCCCTGTAACAGTAAATATAATGATCAGTTAATACCCTTTTCTCAGTTGCTGGCAATTCGTGATTGGGAGAGAAGAGTATTATATGCTAGTTCATAAGAGCGTGGCATTCGAGTCTCTAGGAAGAGAAGCAAAAGGAAAGCTGTCTTGCGGTTTAATGGGGTTTAATGAATCAAAGAGACGTATTTTTAACATCAAGAATGCAAATTGTAATGACTAGAGTCCGGATTATTAGGTACTGATAGGTTAGACTGCAAACTTACTTAAGCCAGTAACAAGTATATCCTACACTGTGCAACGGTTATGCTTTGAGATTTGCATAGATATTAGGGGTACAGCCTATAGAATTCCTTGAATTTATGCTACTCTTCCTACATTGTGGTACAACAGGTTGCATGACACTTCCTACAAACCAAGTTACTTTGCATTTTAACCTATTACCACCTACAAATCCGAGGTATAGTAATGACAGTAATTTATCATGTTACACTACTCGTGTGAATTTCAGCTATTGTGTTGGCTACTTGTAATTTTATATTTTACGCTATATCTTGTAAACTTTGTGTAACGTACTGTATAGGTGCGTTGTAACAGTGAAAGTATTTCGAAAACACAATAAAAGGTTTAGAAATTGCAAAAGCAATCGAAGAAAGGAAACTTAAGTTCATAGGCCATACAGTGAGACCTCCTGAGTGATACGGATTCTTTCAACTAATACGTGAAGGGAAAACGACGGATTATGTAGCTAAGGACATTAAGAACGTAGTTTCATAGTTCATCCACTGAACTGTTCCGAACTGAAGTAAACAAAGAGTAGACTGCCATGTGGACCACCAGAATCGGATAGCGGATCGGTATTTGGAGAAGAAGAAGACGAAGGAGAAGAAATTGTTATGACATAGTTAAATTTATCTTTTTTGTTGATTTTTTCACACCTGGGTGTATTCATATGAAAGTGTAACGCAGTGACTTAGCGTGTATTACGGCCATATGCTCATCATCACGCCCCCACCCCCAATCATCCACAAACTGACCAAGACAAGGCTAATCTTTTCGCTGACTATTATCAAACTCCTTTTTCCCCTCCCACGCTCCTAATTTTCATCATCCACACGAACCCACCATCATTGCTTACTCTGATCCTAACCTCCCTGAACTTCAACCTTCATTCCTTCATTTTTCTCATGTTGATTATACTCATCCATTAAATGCTCCCATTACACCCAATGACATCCGGCTTTTCTTGAAACATCGGAAAAACACCTCCCCTGGCTCAGATACCATCTCAGACCGTCATATTCAAGGAGCCCCTTCTATACTTTTTGATCTTCTTAGCATTATTTACACCTGCATTCTCTATACTGGCGCGTACCCCGCTCATTGGTGTAACGCCAACCTTCTCTTATTCCTAAAACCCTATAAACTCCCCTCTGACATTCGGTCTTATAGCCCAATCTCCTTACTCCCTGTCCTCAGCAAGATCCTAGAAGGGATTCTGAGTAGGAGACTTTCCTCCTATCTCGACTCTCTAGGTCTTGTTCCATCCTCTCAAGCCGGTTTTCGTTTCCATCATTCCACTGAAGATCGCCTCTTTCACATCTCCTCTTCTCTCAATGCTATTTTCGCCCCCGTAAAACTGCCGCCTTAGTTTGCCTCGATGTGAATAAGGCTTTTGATTCAGTCTGGCATACTGGGTTGCCTTACAGGTTACGCCATTTTCCCATTCCTATCACTATCATTCGTTTTATTTCCAACTATCTTCAACATCGATCAGCACAGATCCTCATCCGTGGTACCCGTTCCTATTCCTTTCGTATGACTGCGGGCTTAGACCAAGGTTCCCTCCTTTCCCCACTTTTATATATTTTATATACTTATGATATCCCACATCCCGACCCCCCTTTAAGACTCTATCAATATGCCGATGATCTGGCTATTCTTGCACTTACACCTACTACTGTTACTCTTACCCGTTATTTACAAACCTACCTCTCCCTCCTTGAATCCTGGTTCGACACCTGGCATATTGCTGTTAATCCCACCAAGACCCAATTTATTGTGTTTCGGAAAAAAATCCCGCCTCTCTAGACCCCGTCACCGAGATCTTTTAACGTTGTATAATACTCCACTAACAGAAACTAGTACCCTGATCTACCCTGGTATTCAATTCCAGAACAACCTTCATTGGAAACATCATTTAACACAAGTCTACAAACGTGCCCTTCAACGCTTCCGAGCCCTACGTATTCTTACTGGTAAAACGTGGGGCCTCCGTCCTTCCCAAATCCTCACAGTTTATAAATATTTTATCCGACCTGTCGTAACATACAGATCATTGACCTGGCTCACAGCTGACAGACAACAATACGTGACCTTGCTTAAACTTGACAGACATGCTATGCGTATTGCATACCATATCCCCTTTGACACCCCTTCTGCTGACTTCCAACCTCTTTATTCTTTCCCCACCATCCTTACTCATGTCCAGGATCTTCGTCTCAAATACTTACAATCTGCCCTAGCCATCAATCATTCTGCGATTAAAGAAGCCCTCAAATTTTCTCCTCTTGCCACCGCTATCCTTAATAATGACCGCTCTCCTGCAATCTCTTACCTTTTCCCCACCCCTATCACGTAACTTCCCCCTCTGTCCCACTGCCTTTTTATTCTAAATTTTTCTTTTACTGGATATTATGACGCTCCTCATCTCTATCCATGTTCATTTTCCATCATTCTGTGTTTTTCGCGTCCTCAGTATTTCACTAGTGTTCGTTCATTTCTTTCTGCTTCCACCATAGTGTTTTTCGTATCGTACGTCAAGATGAACTGAAGACATTTCTCTCTCAGTACGATGTGTTGTGCGTTTATATTTTGTGTGCCAACCGAAATCAATGAAAAATAGACTGACATGGAAGAAATCACATAATATTTCCTTGTTATATACTTGTGTATGTTTACATTTTCTCTGTCTCACTCTGTATTTGACTTTGTTTTGTTTTCAGTATGTACGAGACATACTTCTTACTCACTCATTGGCCGAAGAGCTACATGTTTAGCTGGTGGCCCGCCTGCCCCTTACCGGACAGGAATGAAATAACTATTTGAATAAAGAATAAACACTATCTGGAGGGATGCATGCACTATTGCATGTTTCTGTGGTGGTTGGTAGTGTAGTGAGCTATGTGAAATGTGTACTGACATGAACACAAACAGCCAATTCCCGCCTGAGGAATTAACCGCACGTGACTAAAATCCCCGGCTGGGGCAGGAATCAAATCCAGGACCTTCTGGATTGCAGGCTGTGATGCTGGCCATTCAGCCAAGTTTCGTTGAGTGGTTTTCTGTATGTCTGCATTTTGTTTGTTAATGACTAGTTATATTCCGTAAATTTCCCATGAATCCCAATTACTAACTTACGCTACTTGTAAAGGAATACGTTCGGTTGTATTCTGTAAACTTTGTACGAATTTCTTCTCCTCCGGGCAAATTCCGGGATGGTAACTAACTTATGGCCATGGCCGCTTCCTGCCCTCTTCCTTCTTTATAATGTAACATTATTTGTAAGTAGTTCTTAACGCTCAAGAATTGTTTTTGCATGATCTCTTTCATTCTTTAGCCGGGCTGAGTAGCTCAGACGGTATAACTCTGGCCTTCTGAACCCAGCTTAGCAAGTTCGATCCTGGCTCAGTACGGTGGTACCTTTGAGTTGGCCGTGCGGTTAGGAGCGTGCAGCTCCGAGCTCGCATCCGGGAGACAGTGGGTTCGAACCCTACTGTCGGCAGCCCTGAAGATGGTTTTCCGTGGTTTCCCATTTTCACACCAGGCAAATGCTGGGGATGTACCTTAATTAAGGCCACGGCCGCTTCCTTCCTATTCCTAGGTCTTTCCTGTCCCATCGTCGCCATAAGACTTATCTGTGTCGGTGCGACGTAAAGCAAGTAGCAAAAAAAAAAAGTCCGGTGGTATTTGAAGGTGCTCAAATATGTCAGCCTCGTGTTGGTAGATTTTCTGGCACGTAAAAGAACTCCTGCGGGACAAAATTCCGACACCTAAACGTATCCGAAAACTATAAGCATGTACTTAGTGGAACGTAAAACAAATAACATTCTTAAATATTTTACTATATTTCTTTCATTATCGTACAATTTCTTGTTATTTGTTGTTACTGTGTAATATTACTTATCAGGCAATCAGGTATACTATAAGCTATTTTTTGTGTTAGGTGAGGGATACCCGATTATGTTATCTTATATCTAAAATACATAGGTATATTGACCACCTCTGTGGTGTGGTGGTTAGTGTGATTAGCTGCCACCTCCAGAGCCCCGGGGTCGATTCCCGTCTCTGTCACAAAATTTGAAAAGTGGTTCGAGGTCTGGAAAGGGATCCACTCAGCCTCGGGAGGTCAAGTGAGTAGAGGGTGTTTCGATTACCTTCCCAGCCATCCTTGAAGTGGTTTTCCGTGGTTTCCTACTTCACCTCCAGGCAAATGCCGGGATGGTAACTAACTTATGGCCATGGCCGCTTCCTGCCCTCTTCCTTCTTTATCCCTTCCGATCTTCCCATCCACCGCAAGGCCCCTGTTTAGCATAGCAGGTACATCATGGGATTAAAGGCCACCCCCAAGTGAACAGAAGAGGTCAAGACGGGTGCAGAAGAAGTTGGAATTACTCTAGAGATGATCCACAGTGGAAGAGAGATTAAAAGAAGAATAATTCAATAATCATTTGAAGAGAAACCACTAAAAAGGAAATCAGAACGGATCATTTCGGAAGAGGAGAGAAGAAAGGCCAAGAAGCCTTCCCTCCACACGGTCCATAGTTAGGCGAATTCGGAAACAAACAAGCAAAGAAACAAACAAACAAACAAACAAACAAACAAACAAACAAACAAACAAACGAACGAACGAACGAATGAACGAACAAGCATCCAAAAATCGTAAGGGTAGGTAGTGGGAAGTAAAGCCAATAGCATTATTGTAACTAACAAATAAAACAATAATTCTTTGTTCCGGGGCTGTGCCTATTAAACCCACGGTCGCTACCTCTCCACTCCCAGCCATTTCCTATCCCGTCGTCGCCATAAATCTAATCTGTAAAATAAAAAAATCGTTGCATATTCCACTAAAGCTGAACGAAGCAGCAGTTGGCGATGAATCAGATGTGATCTTAACAATACTATACCTATAAAGGATTGTTGCGTTTGTGAATGAAATGTCGTATGGCTTTTAGTGCCGGGATATCCCAGGACGGGTTCGGCTCGCCAGGTGCAGGTCTTTCTATCTGACTCCCGTAGGCGACCTGCGCGTCATGATGAGGATGAAATGATGATGAAGACAACACATACACCCAGCCCCCGTGTCATTGGAATTAACCAATTATGGTTAAAATCCCCGACTCGGCCAGGAATTCAACCCGGGACCCTCTGAACTGAAGGCTAGTACGGTGACCGTTCAGCCAACGAGTCGGACGTTGCGGTTGTAAAGTGAACAAATAAACTGTCTCGGAGGTAAGAACAAGTACGACTAAAAAGTATCTGATAGTCTTCACTGGAAGACGTTCAAGTCCGAAGCAGGTCCATAAACACAAGCCACATCCCAACAGACAAATGAATAAAGGTCAAGGACGGTCAGTGATCTCAGTTATTCCTTTGTTCACTTCATAAGATTGTTAAGAACCCACATGCTTCCAAAGGTAGCGTGACATTGGTCGACCTCCCGAAGCGTCTTGTAAAATTAATATTCAAGGAAAGGCAGAACTGATAACAGGATTCCCGAGAATTAAGGACACAACGCGATATAATAATAATAATAATAATAATAATAATAATAATAATAATAATAATAATAATAATAATAATAATAATAATAATAATAATAATAATAATAATAATAATAATAATAATGGGAGTCGTTGGAGCTCAAAGGAAATGTACGGAATTGTAAGAGTAGTTTCTCCATATAACATTTCATATCATTTATTCCAGGAAAATATTTGGATAGAGCCCTTATTTAAAATCTGGTCAACCATTTCCAATTTCTAGCCAAATTCAGTACAATATTGCAATATGGGACGTCGCATTTCGAACAGTTGACCAAACAAAAGGAGTAACCAGGAATAACGGTCAACGCTACAAAATAAACTAAAATAGCTCAACGTTATCTAATGTCATTATGTAGTCTGTTTACTTTGAACAGGCAGTATCGAAAGAGAACGTCGCTCTCCCTAATTAATTAAGGAATCCATTACTTTGTTATGATATCCTGTAGGTTATTCCTATAACACTGCTGGTGTATCAGTGTAACAGCGGTAGTAGATGAAAATCTTGCGATCATACACCACGTGCTGTCCAGTTGCTTTCCATTGTGCCCAAACATTCTTTCGAAATCACCCGTCCACATCTTTGTTGTTTTAACCCCACAGCAATAGGGAACATGCATGATCCGGGGTTTTAATTAAAAATATGCTAATCTGATTCAAAATTGCATGCAGAATTCAAAAATGTGATCAGAATGTGCAAATAATAACTCCAAACATGATAAAAATCTACGAAAATGTCACGTCACGCAAGTACGCGATCTCATTGGCCTGACGTCATCGTACAGGTTGATTGAATTAGCAGACGAAATAACACACAGTGTGCTGTGAGAAGCAGGATACACTTCGCGTATTTCTACTTTACGTTAGTGTCTAGTATGGTTAAATTCGAGGTCTATACATTGGATAATAATCTGAGTGGTATATTTTAGACTTAAAATGAATCCTGCGCAGACAGTGAGGCAGAAAACTTATAAATGGTGTAGAGTTCCGATGTGCAATAGCACATCGCATACCATCCCAAACAAATTGTTTATAAACGTTCCAAAGATGCTAAAACTAGGGAGAAATGGATTTTGGCGAGCTGGAGAAATGCTGGTGATATATCGGAAAAGTTTACAGTTTATTTTTTTGAAGATTTTAACGTAAGATGAATTTGTTTGAATTTTCAAATCACTTTTCCATGTCAGCTGTTCTAGTGGTAAAACTTTAAATTTTAATGTATGATGCTTTATTTAAATGCTTCAATTACATCTTGGAATATGAAAGTAATAAACAGTGCATTAAATAATGCTGATTATTAAAGTATTCTCCAAACCTAACCTATGTTTTGGGTGATCCATGTCAAGATAATAAATCAAAGGGGTTATGAACCATTTTGACAGCTTTAATTCTACCAATATATCTTGGCATGGGACAGTTATGTATGTCTTTATTGAAGAGCTTAATTGGTAAATAAATTTAGGCTATATCTAAATACTCTATAATGTAACAAAGAATAGGCCTATACATCATGAAAGGAAACAACGTGAATTTAACAAATGTATAACTCTACACAAAACCAGTGCTTGTCTGTTGGGGTCTTATAAGTTAACAATGCTCAATTACAATAATTATCATAATATTAATGAAATAAATAACATAATTGCACACAGGTGAAAATAGTGATGTAGGTGTTTAAAATATTATCCAACTTAGCCTAAGTTTTAGGTTATACAAGCCAAGTCAATAAACCGAAGGGTAAAAATACCGCGCGAGTTGGCCGTGCGGTTAGGAGCGCGCAGCTGTGAGCTCGCATCCGGGAGATAGTGGGTTTTGAACCCCACTGCCGGCAGCCCTGAAGATGGTTTTCCGTGGTTTCCCATTTTCACACCAGGCACATGCTGAGGCTGTACCTAAGGCCACGGCCGCTTTGTTCCCATTCCTAGGCCTTTCCTGTCCCATCGTCGCCATAAGACCTATATGTGACGGTGTGACATAAAGCAAACAGCAAAAAAAAAAAAAAAAGAAAGTCACAGCACCCAAAGACATTCCTGTATTGAGCGACTAAAATGTCACCAGGACACTTTTCTTTCCTGATATGCTCAGCTTGTTAAAAGCCAAATGTAATTTATGTTACTGGCTTCACGCCCCCGCTAACTACTTCTACGATTTTCGGAGACGCCGATGTGCAGGAATTTAGTCCTGCAGGAGTTATTTTACGTGCCAGTAAATCTACCGACACGAGGCTGACGTATTTGAGCACCTTCAACTACCACCGGACTGAACCAGGATCGAACCTGCCAAGTTGGGGTCAGAAGGCCAGCACCTCAACAGTCTGAACCACTCATCCCGACTTGTGAAAAGTAGATGAAGTCATATTTATCTTTATCATGTTTAACTTTTTCCCTCCACAAATATATTTAATTCTCTTTCATGGGTCCCGGAAGTGGGTAGGCCAGTTGTCCCAACCATAAATATATATATTTTTTGGGAATGATAGATTATAGCCCTATAGTACTATGATCTTTCTTTCTTTCCTTCTTTCTTTCTTTCTTTCTTTCTTTCTTTCTTTCTTTCTTTCTTAATCAGTTTATCCTTCAGGGTTGGTTTTCTCTCGGACTCAGCTAGGGATTTCACCTCTACCACTTCAAGGGCAGTGTCCTGGAACGTGAGACTTGGAGTATGGTGATGAAACTGGTGAGGAGGGCCATTACCTCGCCCAGGCGGCCTCACCTGTTATGCTCAACAGGGGCCTTGTTGGAGGATGGGAGGATCGGAAGGGATAGACAAGGAAGAGGGAAGGAAACGGCCGTGGACTTAGGTGCCTGGAGGAGAAGTAGGAAAATACGAAAAACCACTTCGAGGATGGCTGAGGTGGGATTCGAAACCCTTCTACTCAGTTGACCTCCCGAGGCTGAGTAGACCCCGTTCCAGCCCTCGTACTATTTGTTTTCAACTTTCATGGCAGAGCCGGGAATCGAAACCGGGCCTCCGGGAGTGGCACACATTAACCACTACACCACAGAAGCGGACTAGTACTATAATGCTACCTATATGTTTATGTTAGTGCTGAAATCCGATTTCTTACTTTACTAATGCTGAAAGCCCGAAAATGTAACGTTATTCTTTAATAGGTGAATCAGTCTAGAAGGAAATATTGAAAGTGATGTGATATCTATCCAGGTTCGTTGTTATCCTAATACTATGCGTTACAGTACATTGCTCGTATATAAAAGACGCCACTTACAAACTTGCTTGTTATCCGCGAATTTCTGCGGCCACAAAAGTCACTATTTTTCAAGAATGATGACATTTACACATGATAGATTGTCTGATTGTGCTGTTTTGAACCTTTCTTCTGTCATTTTGAAGTTATTCGCGATCATGAATAATAAACAATCGGCTTTTAGCAACGGCTGATGCAGAACGGCTGGTAGAGCTCCATGCGGTACTGGATCGTGACGTCACAGCGCGCCGCTTACGTCAGAGGCCATTTCACTCGCCTTGCGGAAAGGTACTATTAAATATTTTTTTAATGGTAGAAAACAAGCAACATACCACAATGTAATACGTTTACGTACTATTTCATTGGTGTACTTTTCAAAAAAAATATTTTTGAAAATGATGCATGTTCCCAATTGTCTATACTACACGGTTGGAATATATATACTACAGTTGGCTTTAGATAGTTATTATGGCGACGGTGGGACAGGAAAAGGTTAGGAGTGGGAAGGAAGCGGCCGTGGCCTTAATTAAGGTACAGGCCCAGCATATGCCTGGTGTGAAAGTAGGAAACCACAAAAAACCATCTTCAGGGCTATGGACAACGGGGATCGTACCCACTATCTCCCAAATGCAAACTCACAGCTGCGCGCCCGTAACCACACGGCCAACTGATTCGGTAGGTTAGAAAAAGCAAAGCACATTGGATAAATATAGCCTACTACGTAAGATGAAATCAAGAGAAATATTCAGTGAAATGGAATCAGTGAAGTCCGTGGTTTCCAATTTTCACAGCAGGCAAATGCTGGGGCTCTACCTTACTTAAGGCCACGGCCGCTTCCTTCCTAGTCGTAGCCCTTTCCTGTCCCATCGTCGCCATAAAACCTATCTGTGTCGGTGCGACGTAAGGTCAATAGCAAAAAAGTAAGAATCAATGAAGGAAACAAAAAGTACTGCAGGGATAAATATCACTGCCACAACTGAAATTAGACAATAAGGACTGTATGAACGTCCACCTCCTTAGCTGCTATCCTCGGGGGCCCGGGTTCGATTTCCGGTACTGCCAGATAGTTAGGAATGGCAAGAGGGCTGGGATATGGTTAAAATGGTACATGAAGCCCACCTCCATTGGGGTTATGCCAGAAAATAGCTGAACCAACTCGAGACGGGGACACGAATTTATTTTCTTTTTACCCCTATGAACTATTTTGACTGTTTGAAAACAGAACCATATGTTGTCTCGTAAACACTATATTCATCGAAGATGTATACGAAGCATCACATTAAGTTATTTCTATCTAACCATGAAGGTACTGACATTGTTTTCTATGGGAACTTGACTGTATATTAATTGTCTCAGGCTACATTTGGATCGTGAACACAAACACTGACAGGCAGATTAGCAACACGGTCGTTTTCTTCGAACGATACCCACTTCAGTTTGAACTACAGTGACGTGATGGCTGTACACGCATTATACGATCTCGTGGTGAGCAATATCATCGAGCGTTATATTGGCCGAACGCCGTGAAGCGCCGTTGGGTATCCTCATGGTCCCGGTGCTTTGAAATGTGGTTTATCGCACCAGCAAACGGTGCATCAGAGAAGCTGGAGAGGAAGGAGTCATATCCTTCCTTCAGCGCACTCCTGAACTACGTATAATGCAGCCCGGGCACACGTTGCCAAGAATGTTCAAGCTTTCTTCCAAAGACTGTGGATACAGCTTTTTCCATGGCCTGTCCATTCGCCTATTGAACAGGTGTGGAATATGGGCGGCCGACAAAAATCCATTCAAGGTAATCTATCACGCGGCATCATTGAACTATGGACTCACTTAAAAGTAACCTGGCGGGCTGACATCCAAGGTCTCTTATATTCCGTGTCATGAAGTACCATTTGGAGGTTTCAAAAATAAGTTTCCATTTTGATAAGCCTTCCGTCTTTTCTACCATCCTCCCTTCCTTCCTTCCTTCCTTCCTTCCTTCCTTCCTTGCTTCCCCACTTCTTTCCTTCCTAGCTTCCTTAGTTTTTCCTTCGTTTCTTTCTATTCCTCTCTACTTTCCTTCTTACTTCCTATCTCATTTACTTTCTTACTTCCACCCACCCACCCTTCCTTCTTCCTTCCTTTTCTTTCTTTCTTCCTCTTCATTCCGCGAACGGCCGTAGCCGTGTTGAAACACCGGATCCCGTGAAATCTCCGAAGTTAAGCAACATTGGGCTTGGTCAGGAGTTGGATGGGTTTCCACGCGCTGTTAGTGGGGGGTAAGGGAATGGAAAAGCGGAAAGGAACTGGCCACCCTACTGCACGTAAACTCCGGCTAAGGAACACCTCTGCCGAGGTTCGGACCTGCCTTCGGGCAGAATAACCCTCTCCTTACCTCTTCATTCCTTTTTTCACTCATTAATTTCTTCATTCTTTCCTTCGTTCTTTTCCTCCCCCTTTAACTGATAAAACATGTAACCCTTATACCAGAGCGGTGTCCGGCTCCATGGCTAAATGGTTAGCGTGCTGGCCTTTGGTCACAGGGGTCCCGGGTTTGATTCCCGGCAGGGTCGGGAATTTTAACCATAATTGGTTAATTTCACTGCCAGGGGGGCTGGGTGTATGTGTCGTCTTAATAATCATTTCATCCTTATCACTACGGGCAGGTCGTCTACGGAGTCAAATGAAAAGACCTGCATCTGGCGAGCCAAACTTGTTCTCGCCCACTCCCGGCACTAAAAGCCATACTCCATTTCACTTTTTTTACCAGAGTGGTGGCCTTAGAGAAATCACTTGTGAGAAAGCTGCCGAAAGTCATTATCAAGGCTACCAACTCATCACCTGCCAGGCGAGTTGGCCGTGCGGTTAGGGGCGCGCAACTGTGAGCTTGCATCCGGGAGATAGTGGGTTCGAATCCCACTGTCGGCATCCCTGAAGATGGTTTTCCGTGGTTTACCATAATGAAGGCCTAGGCCACTTCCTTCCCATCCCTAGGCCTTTCCTGTATCATCGTCGTCATAAGACCTATCTGTGTCGGTGCGACGTAAAGCAAATAGCAAACACACACAAAAAAAATACCCTTATCATCCCCCAAATGCAAGATTTCTGCTGCATGAACAGTACCGCGTAAGATACTCACTCAGTGGTGAGCTTTCACTTTATTTATATATTTAATTTCAGCATTTTGTCTGCTGATGCATGATCGCAATATATCTGTTCTTTTGTTTGTGGGTATAACAGTAACGAAGATCATCTTACATTCGTAGACGTTAGATATTTCGTCACTTCTTTCAGTAAAAAATGCTTTTAGTCTAAATTCTGGTCACATTACTCCAATCCTTTATGTTGACTCACCTTTGACTGCACAATTATCACATCAAATGGATGTTCTTTTGCTTATGAATGCAGTAGAACTTGCTTCACTTGCTAAACTCAGTGGACAAGGGGGCATTGTCATTATAATCAGGTAGTTAATATGCTTGTGAGGTCTTTATGACTTGGATTATAGTGATCTCACTTGGTTTTCAGGTACTTGTTTTGTCTCTTGCTCTGAAGTGGTGGGGATTTGAAGTGCGGATGCCTTGGTGAGAATATGTTGGCTATATATAATCTATCTTCGATTACAGTTAAGAGGGAATACTTATCTCATTGTACTTTATCTTTATACAATAATCACCTGCACTGAAGTCCGGCTCCATGGCTAAATGTTTAGCGTGCTGGCCTTTGGTCACAGGAGTCCCGGGTTCGATTCCCAGTAGGGTCGGGAATTTTAACCATTATTGGTTAATTTCGCTGGTAAGGGGACTGGGTGTATGTGTCGTATTCATCATAATTTCATCCTCATCACGACACGCAGGTCGCCTACGGGAGTCAAATCGAAAGACCTGCATCTGGCGAGCCGAACTTTCCCTCGAACACTCCCGGCACTGAAAGCCATACGCCATTTCATTTCATTTACCTGCACTGAAGGCCTTTGCTGGCAAGATGTAGTGTTTACAGTGCACTGTGTCTTCTGGTATGGGCTAGAATAAAATTGTTACTTTCATTGACTGTCTCATTCTTACACTTGGCTTTGACAATATGAAAGTGGCTGAGGTGTGAGTTACGCTAGTAATGCCATTCATTATGCAGCCAGTCCCTGCTATGAATGGTGTGAAAATGTCGCTCATAGGGTCGGTTGGTGCACGCATTTCAGTGGGCTTGGCAGACTGATATGCAATAGCAACTTCTGGCTCAGTGAGGAAAGCAACGGGAAACTACCTCATTCCTCATTTCCCTAGTACGCCTCTTCAGTGACACCTAAGCCATCTATGACGGCTAATGGTGAACCTGTTGAGGATCCAACCAGCCTTCGGGCTGAATACCCAACATACATACATACATACATACATACATACATACATACATACATACATGCATACATACATACATACATACATACATATACCTGCACTGCCATGACCATATCACTCTTTCCATCGTAAATATCCACTGAAATGAAATGGCCGGGAGTGTCCGAGGACATGTTCGGCTCGCCAGGTGCAGGTCTTTCGATTTGACACCCTTAGGCGACCTGCGCATCATGATGAGGATGAAATGATGATGAAGACGACACATACACCCAGTCCTCGCGCCAGAGAAATTAAACAATGATGGTTAAAATTCCCGACCCTGTCGGGAATCGAAAACGGGACCCCTATGACCAAAGGCCAGCACGCTAACCATTTAGCCATGGAACCGGACAATATCCACTGCAGACGCATCGTTGAATATCCGTTTCATATTTTTGTGTTATACAACTGCCATCATTATACTTACGCAAGAGAGAACTTGTGCAAACTCACACACTGATGCAATCCATGTAAATGACTAAGAATCTCATGGACTCATTTTTCGTCATTGTCGTTGCTCCATATACGTACAGTCTGTCTCATATCCTGTATAATTGTCGTATCTTCACCGGCGTGGCATTCCTACATGTACGTGGAATCGCCTAAAGGATATTGGGATTACAGTATTTGTTTCTAAAGAGTGTTCTCGTGAGAATAGCCAAAGATCCCCTCGGTTATCTACATCGTCATCCTTATTTCAATCGAATTGATTAAACTACTAAATTGCAAACTTTTATGTTTGTTTAGTAGGAATTTTTGGTATTTAAAATATTACTAGGTAATTTCTCGTTCAACTTTTGTAAATATACTCTTTTGGATTTTTTTAGCCAAAGTAAAACATTACAATTTTTCTTCCAAGAGTCCTTGGTCACTCATTTTATGAGCTTATGTCATCTTAAATTCATCATCATCACCATCACTGGCGCGACAGCCCTTTGTGGGCTTCGGCCTTCTGAATAAATTTTCCCCATTCTTTCCTGTCAATTGCAGTGTTCCTCCAATTCTTGATTCCAATTATCTTTACATCCTCTTTTACACCTTCTTCCCACCTTAACTTCGGTCTTCCAAATTTCCTGATTCCTTCTGGCACTGCAGTAAATATCTTCTTCATCATTCTGTCATTAGCACGCAGCACATGTCCTGCCCACTCCAACCTTCTGATATTTATGCAGTTAACAATGTTTGGTTTGTTATATAAATTACACAATTCATGATTATATCTTCTTCTCCAGACACCATTTTATTCCACTGGCCCAAAAATTTGCCTCAAAATCCTTCCTTCAAATATACCGAGCTGCCTTTCATCAGAATTTGAGAGTGTCCTGGTCTCAGCGCCATATGTTAATACAGGCTTTACTAAAACTCTATACATGAGGACCTTAGTCTTCCTGAACAGCAGCTTAGACTTCAGATGTTTTTGAGGCCATGTTAGCACTCGTTAGCGGACAGTATACGTTTTTGTATTTCAGAACAAACGTTGTTTTTGGAATTAACTTCTGATCCAAGGAAGGTAAAGCTACGCACAACATCAAACTTATACGAGCCAATTTCTATGAATGTAGATCCACTAGGGTAGCCTTTCTTAGTTACGGGCGTGTAATTAGTTCTTCTTCATTAATATGTCATTTCATCTTTTCTGTTGCTTTTTCTAGGCTTGTGAAAGCTTCTCTCAGTGCTCTTGGTGTTCTTGCGATTAAATCAGTATCATGTGCATATGCCAAAATTTGAACTGATTTATATAAGATGGTTCCCCATGTGTTGATACTCGCATCTCTAACAACTTTCTCCAAAGTTATATTGAACAAAATGAATGGTAATGAATCTCCTTGCCTAACTCTGTTCTCGGTCGTTACAGCACTTGATAATATATTCTGGATCTTAATTTGATTCCGAGTGTTTTCCATAGTAGCTTTCACAAGAACGATATATTTCTTAGGGATATCAAACTCTTCCATTGCTACAAAGATATTACTTCTGTCAATGCTGTCATAGGCTGATCTGAAGTCATTGAAGAGATGGTGTGTATCAATTCCAAATTTTTTACATTTTTCAAGTATCTGGAAGATTGTGAAGATCTGATCAATAGTAAATCTTCCTTGGCGAAATCCGCATTGATAGTCACCAACTGCATTTTCCACGCAAGGCACCAATCTGCTAAAGAAAATATTGGAAAATATTTTATAAGCAATGGATAATAAGCAGATATCTCTATAGTTAGAACATACCATGATATCACCTTTGTTATGTATCGGGAAGATGATACCTACATTCCATTCATCAGGGATTGTTTCAGCTACTCATATCTTGGCTACTAGTTTGTGAAAGTGTTTAACGAATTCTTTTCCAGCATTTTTCACAAGCTATGATTGTATTACATCCATTCCCGGGGCTTTGTTATTCTTTAACTTCTTAATGGCAATCTCAACTTCCTGAGTAGTGGGTATCGGTACCTCTATTTCTTATTTTCCTGTATTTATAGGAGGTAAGGTTTCTTGGTCATCAGATGGACTTTCATTCAACAGTTCATCAAAATGTTGGGCCCATCTTTCTAGTATTGCTTCCTCACTGTCCAATAATATGCCATCTTTATCTCTACACAAATTTGTTCTAGGCTAGAAATGCTTACGACTTTTATTTCACTTCTAATAGAAAGGTCATTTCAAATTAGCGATGCAAAATGTGTGATGCGTTGTCACCTAGCAACCGTGCAGGCTGAGATGTATTGATGGATGGCCATGGCTAAGAGACATAGAGAAGGCTCTTTTATCAAAGCGGTCTCATCTCATCAAACTCTAGAGAAACGATTATTTCATGTGTGGTAGTTTCACAGGCTCTGGGTCCGTTTTCCCCTTTCGATGCACTGAATTCGACACTTGTCACTCCAAATTCCATAGAGATGTCTATCGAAAATGATTCGTTAGATGAAAATAAATTAATCGTTACCAAATTTAGTTTAATTTATTGAAATATTATTATCATTATTTGATTTTCCCAAAGGAAAATTTGACATCATTTTTAACAACAGATCGCGTCCCACTGAAACGGGGACGCAATGTTCACCCACACCTAGCAAGTCATACCACATTCATTAACTTACAATGTTTTCCAGAGACAAGTACGCTGACTTAAGGGGCCCATAGACGTGCAATATTATTGCGCAAAATTGATTGTACAATATATAGTTAGCTACCCACAGACGTACAATAGTATTGCACAATAATCGGGTTTGTGCAATAAATACAATCGTGTGGAGATAATATTGATGGTTGTGCATTATATTGTGCAGAGCGGTCATAGACGTACAATATGCGTGGCAATATACAGCCAGTCCGTGCTGGTATTTTGTTTGGTGAACACTCTTTTCTGTATCACGAAGTCGCTTCACTTCCTGCCGGAAGTTTGTACGCAGAGAACTGGTTTTTTAAAATAAGTTCTTGCTTGTCGGCGTTCGGGTATTTTTCGTGATATTTCTCAATAAGCATCTCGTTCTGTTCACCTTTTTTAATGCGATTACTATAATCTTTGCTCTTAACGTCCCGTAGAGCCGGAAGGCCATGGTACACTTCGATAAACTCCAAATTAAACTTTTTCACGACCTGTTTGTCTGCCATCACGATTCGTTCTCCCCCACTTGTTGATCTCAACTGGCGGGAGGACCAGATATTGCACAATATTGCCAACACACAGCACAGCACTTAGCGATTTGCGCAATATATTTCAAACTTTTTTGATTTCGTACAGTATATTGCACAATCTTCAATATTAAATACACACTATCAATTATATTGCACAAACCCCGATATTGCGCAATAATATTGTACGGGCCCCTTTATGGAGAAACAAGGCAGAACTCATTTTGGTCGCAACGCCTGTATCGCTAGCGGTTTACTGACAGAAGAATGTCTACTAGTACGTTCCGAAACCTTGAACAGCGATTGTGGTTAACTGGGAAACTTTGAAGGGTACTTCCTGTTAAGGATGCTCCTATAACGTCTGTTCCAAGTGAAGAGCCTGTTTTGCACGCTGTCTGGAATAATCCTCATATTAGTACACAGACTTTGCAGCCAGTAGTCTACTATACGAATATTGCGTATCAATACATTTCACCAGCAACATCTGCAGTACAGCAGCTCCACGGACATTAATTTGATGCTCGAGTAACATTTTGTCAATGGGCATTACGCAGTGTGACCAATGATGCGACCTTTCCATCAAAAGTGCTGTTTCCAGATGAATCAAGATTTCACAACACTGGCACTGCGAATCGGCACAACATGTACTATTGGTGCGTGGAGAACAGCCATTGGGTAAGACATGACGCATTTCAAGTGCAGTGGGGAGTAAATGTCTGGTGTAGGATCTTGGGAGGCTACGTAATAGGACCATATTCCTTCGACGGCCATCTGACGGGAGCAGGCTACCTTCATTTTCTTCAAAATCAACTCCCACAGTTGCTGGAGAAGGTGGCACTTGTCGACATGGTTTCAGCAGGACCTTACGAATCAGTAGTTGTCCGCGACCTTCTTCATGGTCCATATCCTAATAAATGGATAGGAAGGGAAGGACCCGTTCCATGGCCCACCAGAGCAGCCCATCTTATGTCGCTTGACATCTTCCTGTATGATGACTTAAAGCAGGCAGAGTGTATATTTTAGTATGTACGTTTTATGTGTGTCTTTATGAATGATATTTCACTTTTAAATTGTTTAGAGGATTTTTTATTATAGCGCTGAAGATAGCCTAAATTAAAGGCGGAAACATTTCCTAATGTTCTAATAAACGTTTGATATAATTACCACGGTAAGTATTGAACGGGTGGACCTATCAAGAAATTATTTTATAAGAAGTGAATCTCTGTACATGAAGCAGGCAGTGTTTACTCATGAGCCCGAAAATTCTGACGACCATCGGTAACTGATTACCGAGGAATGCCAAGCTGTCACACCCTTACATGTTACAACGAGCAAGAATGTCTTTACAACATCGTGCTGAAATCTGTATAAATCAAGGTAGTAAATATTTCGAACTCTTGCTGCGCTGAATATGCAGGCTTCCCTGTTTCCTACCTACAGATCATCATGTCGTAGTCCAGTCTGGCCATTTAAAAATTCACTCATTGGAAGAAGTATGTATATTGTCATACCCCATCCACAGTAAACGGATAAAGCAAAAAACAAAAACAAAGTGTATCAGCCTGGAAATTGAACTAGCTTCATTACATTTTAGCTCCGAAACAGAAGAGATGCGTGATCTAGACATCTTAGCAACTGAGAGCCGTGGAATACTCTTTGCACGTATGGATTATGTTGGTAGTTCTAATAGACACTTCCTTCCGAAACGTAAGTTAGTATTTTTCCCACCTGTGATAGTTTTAAACATTCATCATAGCTTACGCCATTGAAATAACACTGGCGTTAATTATTTCATCACCGGGCGAGTTGGCCGTGCGCGTAGAGGCGCGCGGCTGTGAGCTTGCATCCGGGAGATAGTAGGTTCGAATCCCACTATCGGCAGCCCTGAAAATGGTTTTCTGTGGTTTCCCATTTTCACACCAGGCAAATGCTGGGGCTGTACCTTAATTAAGGCCACGGCCGCTTCCTTCCAACTCCTAGGCCTTTCCCATCCCATGGTCCCCATAAGACCTATCTGTGTCGGTGCGACGTAAAGCCCCTAGCAAAAAAAATATATTTCATCTATATTCTCGAGCATGAATTCAACGGTATAGTTGTACGAAGGCAATGTAGGATCAGATACTTCTAATTTTAGGTTGGATAATGATACACGAGTTCGTCGGGTTGCGTATCTTCAAAAGGTATAAGGGGCGGGTATGCCCCTCGGTATGTGTGTTTGTGTATATTTGTAAGAAATTCAGGACTAGAACAGGGGAGCTAGCTGCTCTAATCTACTTGAAGTGTTTGACCACCACCTGAATGGCTAAGAGTGGGACTGTAATGCATTTGATTTGTCTGATGTGTTACTCCAGGTGTGTGGGAAAATACCACCGTACTAAGGTCTTCTTTTCTACTTCCGTCGATTTCTCCCATACTTTGAGTGTGAGCTCTGATCAATCTGGCGCCAACCATTTGTGGAGGGATGCTTGTGTTTGTGACATTTGGTAGCGTGATATGTTGTATGTTTGCGAAGAGGTGTGTACTACGACAAACAATAACACCCATTTCTTGAGTTTGAGGAATTAATCATATACCGCTATAATCAAACCCGAGACCCTATCAACTCCCATGCTGACCGTAGTGCCGGGTAAATTTCACAATTCTCATTTGTGTATTTAATACTGGAAGTGTCCTAATTTTGTGCTTTGATCTCTTCCCTTTTCATTTCCTTGGAGCTACTTCTCCAACATCAGTAAGTTGAAGCCTTTTATTTGTGATGTAACTTAGATATCTTCTTCTTGACACTATATCTAGACTTGTTAGTAATAGGTAGGGTCCCCTAAGTAATAGAAATTCTCTTGCGCAGCATTGTTACACAATGACCCGTTGTGAAACTTACAGCAAGCCGGGGGTCACAAGACTCACCTTTGGTCAAGTCACTGGACACTGGACAACTTCTCTAGGTTGTTTACGTTCCGTGAGTTACCAGCTCGTCGTCTTTATTTTACTGTATGTTACATAAGGAAGATATTTCTATGTTTAATCAATCTTTTAAAAGGTAGTATTGCTTGATTATTTGTTTCTATTTGCATTCATGGCTTCCTAGGACGTGTTTGTATCATTCAGCACGACGTAGGTTCGATTCTACGTTAGAAAGACCAAGAATTTATAAACACACATTCCACTTCAGGGCAGATACGGGGTGGGGGGAGGTACTCAACCTGAAACAAAAATGATTATCGCATTAATTCCTAGAGGCTAAGACAACAAAGCATAGAAACAGTGGCTCTATCGTACTTAGTGTCGAGGTTACGAATAGTGGAAGCCTTTGCTTTCCACTCCCGTGGGGGCTTCAATGACCTGTCTGCAAATAGCTTTATTTTTCATGCTGAGTCAGAAATTTGTTATACTAAGCTTCGCTTGATTAAAATTCGTACAATTAATAATCGAAGTAAATCTGATTTCTAACTTTTAATGAATACCCTTAAAGTTAGCTAACTTCGACCGGTTTCGAAGATGCGAGGACAAGCTTTAATAATGCTTATTACTATCACACTTATGATAAAAGCTAAATTAATTTTGATATTCATAAAATGCTAAACGATGAAGCTGAAATATGCATCAATAATAGAATTACTTCGTTTTGTAAGGAAAAAAAAAGTCTCACTAACTACTTCTTATGGATTTAAGAACGCTGAGGTCGGGATTTTTTCACGCAGGAGTTAAGAAAGTCTATGATGTCCATTTCATGAACGGTGCCAAATCCATTTTATAGAAAGTTGCACTCAGAATTTTCCATTGGTGCATTTCCTGTCGTTCTTCTATGAAAAAAGTAGTCAGTAGCAGCTAATAATTTTCGAATGGTCGTAATTAGGTATTACAGTTGCGACCTCGTACTCGAGTAGGTTTATTTGCGAGTCGTTCGGCTCGAAGAAAGGTACGCAGTACCTGACTCTACAAGATATACTTTCACACCATTTATCACAGGAACTGGCTCCATAAGGAACTGTGTTACTGGCATTGCTCATATGTCGGTCACTTTCATATGGTTAAAGTCGAAGATCACACTCGGACATTTTGTACTTGATGCAGCCCTCCTCCACTGGGGCTGTATCCGAAAATAGCTGCACTACCACAGGACGAGGAAACGAGTTCACTTCCTTGGTCCGCCTCTGTAGTTTTTTTGCTAGGGGGTTTACGTCGCACCGACAGAGATAGGTCTTATGGCGACGATGGGATAGGAAAGGCCTAGGACTTGGAAGGAAGCGGCCGCGGCCTTAATTAAAGTACAGCTCCATCATTTGCCTGGTATGACAATGGGAAACCACGGAAAACCATCTTCAGGGCTGTCGACAGTGGGATTCGAACTCGCCATCTCCCGGATGCAAGCTCACAGACGACCGCCTCTAACCTCACGGCCAACTCGCCCGGTCCTCCGTAGTGTAGTGGTTAGTGTGATTAGCTGCCACCCCAGGACACCCTGGTTCGATTCCCACCTCAGCTATCCTTGAAGTGGTTTTCAGTGGTTCCTCACTTCTTCTCCAGGCAAATACCGAGATGATATCTTTTAAGACCACAGGTACTTCTTTCCCTCCTCCTTGTCTATCCCTCCCGTTCTTCCAATCTCCCACAAGGCTCCTGTTCAGCATAGCAGGTGAGGCCCCCCATGGGCGAAGTATTGGTCCTCCTTCCCAGTTGTATCCAAGACCAAATGTCTCATGCTCCAGGACATTTTCCTTGAGGCGGTAGAGGTGGGATCCCTCCCTGAGTTTGGGAGAAAACCAACCCTCGATGGTAAACGGATTGGGATTGGATCAGAAAGGCAAAGCGGCTGAAACTCTGGACTTAAATCTGTATCAGATAGGAACAGAGCTTGCAGCAACTATGTACCCACTAACTATAAACCAGTCTAGGATAGGAGGAAATAGTTCCAGCGTAAACGCCTTCATATATCTCCAAGAGAATATAGCTAGAAGAATAAATACTACGAAGTGTCAAACTTTCAATTCTGGAGGCAGGAAGTACATACAACTATAAAGGATAAGAATTATAGCTGACAGCTGAAGTTTGGTGACTATTTACTTCATGACTTTGCTGACCAATCCAGTGTAAGAATATAAACCAATCAACAGCCGTATTTCGTAGAAAAATTTCTATTTAAAATAATTTTCTGTAGCTAAGAACCTGGCAACATTCTCGGCAGAATTGCTAGTGTATTCTTGGAAAAAGTGGTGTGTACTCGATGATTGAAAATATTGAGCCATGAATTTGTAGATGTTCAACGAATGTAAAAGATGGAAAGCGAAATGGTCGTCCATGAACATCGGATACAGGCACTGATGGACATGTATGGAGCAGAACATTTCTCAAGGACGAGAAAGTGAAAGACAATGAAATGTCTTAACGAGCAGGACACAATTTCTATCATCGACACTCATCCGGCTCCTTGGCTGAATGGTCAATGTGCTGTCCTTCGGTTAAGGGGTTCCGGGTTCGATTTCCGACCGGGTCGAGGATTTTAACTGCGTATATATAATTGTTTTGCTAGGGGCTTTACGTCGCACCGACACAGATAGGTCTTATGGCGACGACGGGATAGGAAAGGCCTAGGAGTTGGAAGGAAGTGGCCGTGGCCTTAATTAAGGTACATCTCCAGTATTTGCCTGGTGTGAAAATGGGAAACCACGGAAAACCATCTTCAGAGCTGCCGATAGTGGGATTTCTTCTGTGGCCTTTAGTTAAATTATCTATTATACCTGGTGATGAACCAACACAAGCACTGTCTTGACTGATTTTCTATCTTTACACCACAGAGACAAAGTTTTGTTGGCTGTAAATCAGCTTGAATTTCAAATGTAAGACATAAAATGTCACCACAGCATAGAGGCGTGATGAGAAGGGTGTCTCCACTAAAATCTAATTTTGCAAATATTTGTTGGTAACATCCTATTTTCCGGGGAGGTCTTCAGTAAGATAAATTTACATTTTAACGTACCACCGTATCTCCAATATAGACTGCATGCATCGTTCACCCTGCAAGCCTCGGCAAATTAACAATACGCCTCTATAATCTTGTACTTGCAACTAGGTTCTGCGACCTACACCTCGTTATCTCAAAATCATTGAAAATCGAGTTGAAGTATCATCTCCTAAGTCTCCCTCTTCTCCTCTTATCCTCCACGATGGGGAGCATTTTTCTCCTTTGCAACCTATCACCGTCCATCCATCTCACATGATCCCGCTTGTTTATTTACACAGTTTCGTCCATCGAGTTCATTTCTAACGTAGAATTTACCTCATCTCGAGTACCGCTCAAGGCAAGGAACATGAATACGTTACATAAATGATGGAAGCAGAGACACACTCGGTCAGCTCTCACAGCATAGAGATTCACTGCAAGATACTGTACTAAAATACGAGAAATCATTGCACTTTTCGCTCAGTCACAGCCTTCTTGATTCTTAACATTCTCCAAGTTCTTCTACAAAGTTTAGCGATGTGTCCCGGAAACATGCTGTTCTTTAGAAAATCATTTTACACGATATCGACTCGCAGGCCAGTTTCCGATATATATATTCCAATAATAAAACATTCATAATAATTTTTCTTTTGAATTTGTATGTATAAAAAACAGCTCTTTTGCGTTAAAATTACTGTCATGTTGGTTTTCCGTCTATTGAAAGATCCTTTAGGACTTTCGCTAAACCACAGGGACAATTTTTCTGAGGACGGAAAAGATGGAAGGTGAGTGTTGGACATTATAATGAAAACTGTCCAACTCGATTGTAACTGGCTATAGGCAAGGAAGCCTGGCATCATAATAAAAACTCTCTAACTCGGTGTTCACATCACAAACGACGTAGGGCGACCTCCATGTCGTGTTTTGGGGGGTAACGCCAAGAGGTGTGCAATGTAATAAAACCTTAAGTGTACATTAATTCGTCTAGAATTATGTATACAATGTACTATTCCGTATCGAAGCAGGGTTCGTCAGCTAGTTATATAAAAGAATACACATTCTGGAAAATAATTGCTAAATATTTCATAGGCTAATTTTTCATTTTGTTCACAAAGTTTACACATCCTATTAATGAAAATAAACTCTCCAGAGTTATGTAGAAAATAATTATTTCAAAATCAGCAACAATTCAGAGTCTTCATCTTTGATAGTCGTAAATTCCTGAAATCAGAATTTTTATGCCTGCATAAGAATGTGGAATATTATCTTTTCACATCACTATACCAACGGCCGTAGCCGTGTTGAAACACCGGATCCCGTGAGATCTCCGAAGTTAAGCAACATTGGGCGTGGTCAGGAGTTGGATGGGTTGCCACGCGCTGTTGGTGGGGGTAAGGGAATGGAGGAGCGGAAAGGAACTGGCCACCATACCGCACGTAAACTCCGGCTCAGGGACACCTCTGCGGAGGTTCGGACCTGCCTTCGGGCAGAATAACCCTTACCTACCTTACATCACTATCGTTAAGACCAACCCTATTAAGATTCGCACTCTCATTACCTTCTTCTATCCTCTTGTGGGTTTATAGCACTAATATATACCTCACCTTTCCACATGTCACTACACAGTAAACAGTAAAATGCTGACGCCGTATTTTACGTCGTTAGAAATAACCTAACACAGAACTAGCATGATCAGTCCCGCAGCTCGATGCCAAATAACACGTGGGTGGTGTCCACTTCAGAATGTTCTAAATGTCGAGTGTAACACTAAACTCCCTGAAAATGACCCCATAGCGTCGCTAAGGTAGAGGCAAAAAGATTCTGGAGAGATCCACGCGCTCATCTATGCATAGACAACATGGGGACGAAAAGATTACCGATGGTGGATTTTTCTAACACCGCGACCGATCCGAATTAAAAAGTTCAAGTTTATTATCTATTTTTACATCGTGGTTGCGCCTGTGAAAACCGCTATGTGGTAATTTTGTGGGAGAAATACTGACCCGCAGTGCAGAGCGAGAATTCTTGGAAGAAGTTTCTCGCACAATACTGAACCTTAGATGACAGAACCTTACAGGCCCAAGTTCTAAGCTGAGATATTTTACATAGCGGTTTTGGCAGACACAACGACGGTATAACTTTCTCCTCCACGTATTTTCTACTGAATTGTCGTGTCTCTTCACGATCTTCTTGCAGATGGGCTACTTTTCTCACGAACCACGTCTCCTACCTATTTCTGCATTGCCACCTATAGCTACAGAAATACACCATGCTCCATTTCCCATATTAGCAGCAAAACCGGCTCCATATCGACAACGATACTTCCTAGTGAAGTGAAAGGTAAACTCATAACTTCCACACTAAGTGAGATAGAGTGGTTACTTTTGTCACCAGAGATTAACTTGGTAGACAAGAACCTCGTTTATCCGGTCCTCATTAATGCGGATCTCCGATTTATCCGGATCGAAAATAATAAAAAATTATTTTTACTTGTACAGTATTTCTTTTAGGGCGTCAACTCTTCTTGAATGTCCTACCAAGGATAGTTAAGGACAGGAATTGGAAGTAATTCAGCCACGGTCCGTCAAAGGTACCGTCCCGGCGTTCGCCTGGAATTGAGAATGAGAAACCGTGGAAAACCATTCTCACGACGGCCGAGGTGAGATTTGAACCCACGCTCTTCTGAATGCAACGCACTATTAATTCACTGTTGGTGAATTCGAAAATGAAACTAGCGCTAAATCAGAAGAAACAATGACTCATGGAGAGGCAACAATGCAGCCGGACAAACTGATGGCCTATTTAGAATCATTGACTGAAACCACACCGGCAGAACTGTTGTTAGCAAAACGTCTTCGTGATCGTGCTGCGCGCAAACACTACACAAATGTAAAACAGAAAAAACTCATACATTGTTTTAGCGGATAAAACATAGTAATAAATGTAAGAAAATTGTACTGATATTTTTTGTACAAAAAAGGTATTACCGTACAACTTGTGTTAATAGATTATATAACATGTACTGTATTTGTTTTTTAGTGTTTTCCGGATTATCCGGATTTTCGATATTCCGGATCAGTTCCGGCCCCACTTATTCCGGATAAACGAGGTTCTTGTATACTCAATTTTAATGTTGAAATAGATAAAGCAGGGGCCCAATACTACGAAAAACGTTAAGATATTTCTTCAATTCTATCAGAAGTAGAAGGGCTAAAGGGTCCGGAAAGTATTAAATTGTGAGTCTTGGATATCTCTATCAAACTAATAAACGTTCTAACATCAGTTCCGGCCTAAATGCAGTTACGGAAAAACAGGCTAAACTCGCTTGTCTCTCTACTCGTTTTCTTTTTATTCAAATCCTAGCCAAATTAATCTATTTACATAAATCTTTTCAATAACCTCAGGCGTTTTTTATTTTTGAAGAATGGTCCAGGTTGAGTTCACCTCATACCTATGTACCTTTCTAGAAGTGAGCGTATTGTTTATTTATTTATTTATTTATTTATTTATTTATTTATTTATTAGTGATTTAATGCCACACTAACACGTTGAAGACTTTCTGGGACAAAAGAATGGGGAAAAAAGTCAGGATAGGAAAGGCAGCGCCTGTGGCCTTAGTTAAGGTGCAGCTCCAGCATGTGCCCGCTGTACAAACTGGAAACCATAAAAAAGAACCTATGTAGGGCTGCCGACGGTGGGACTCGAACCCACCATTTCCCGAATGCATTGCATATACCTATGGGTGAACTTAGTACGACCTTATCACCTCAGCTAGGCAGACCCTATTTCTCACATTCGGCTGAATATTTATGTTTATTATAGTTTTTACACCCTACTAACTACTTTTACTGTTTTCGGATGAGCCGAGGTGCCGGAATTGAGTCCCGCAGGAGTTATTTTACGTGCCAGTAAATCTACCGACACGAGTCTGATGTATTTGAGCATCTTCAAATACCGCCGTACTGAGCCAGAATCGAACCTGGCAAGTTGGGGTCAGAAGGCCAGCGCCTCAACCGTCTGAGCTACTCAGCCCGGCTCAGTATTTCTCTTCCCGGTTGGTTTCACTAAGGCCACAGATTATGGTTGTCAATCTCTCGTTTTCAAAATGCAGGAAATGGAAAAACAAACAATAATGACATTGCGAACGCGCTCTGATCATCAAGATCCGTTATAACATGCAAAGGTTTTTTTTTTTTTTTTTTTTTGCTATTTACTTTACGTAGGTCTTGTGGCGACGATGGGATAGGAAGAGCTAGGACTGAGAAAGAAACGGCTATGACGTTAATTAAGGTACAGCCCCAGCATTTCCTGGTGTGAAAATGGAAAAACACGGAAAACCGTTTTCAGGGCTGCCGACAGTGAGGTTCGAACCCACTACAATTGGTATGCAAGCACAAGCAAAGTGACGACAGCAACATGTATCTAACTACATCGGTACAACATGTAGGCCTATTCAATAAGTGCACCCTCACGTCTGAAGCATAGTTCATAACGGTCCTGTAGATTGTCGAACATGTTGATGAGCACAGGCTGCCGCAACGACACAGACAATACCAGATGTATCTTCTTTCGTAGTACTCGTGGTACGGTACTCCTTTTTGGTGTAGGCTGAGTGAACCTCAGAGTCATGTTCACCTCCCTAAGGGGAAATCTCGTTTCTTATATTCTTCGACTTCCTGACGGAGAATCGTATCCATGTCTTTCTGGGTGTACCGAGCGCGCCTTTATCGTCTTGGCCACGCAGCCTCAGAATGAAGTTCTGGGAAGGCAAAGTAACACTGGGCCGAAAAATATTTACAATAGGACTGGCGTGGGATTGGCACTTCTTAATGAACATGATGCTCGAAATGGTGTCATCTGAGGAAATGAAAAACTGACGATTTAAAAGTCCCGACTCCTCTTCACTGAGAAACCACCGGCAGAACTCAACACGCGAAGGTTCGTCTGTGTTGTAAACAAGGTTGGGTTTACAAAAAACACAACTTCTTTATTTGCTTCACATGTAAAATTACAATATTTACACTAACAAAACTAAAAGTTATCTCGAAGCAAATTGAACTATGAATTTGGAGAAAGAGTCTGTCTTGTACGCTATATACACGTTGGAGTATTCACGTTCACTACTATTTCGGAAAGATAGTCCTTGTGACATGAAAAGTTCTTGATAGTCGAAAATTATCAGAAGCACTGACGTAAATATCTCAGAGAGTCCTTCCTTGTTGAAGTGTCTGAGTTCATTAACGTAAGTTCAATGACTGAAGAGTTCCTACTTAGCGAAACTAAGTTGATAATGGGAGCTTGCATTAGCTAGGGAATGATAGTGGCATATAATGGTAAGACTGGGCATGGACAGCGGAACAGGCAAGAGGAGCGGTGACCCGAGGTGAGACCTCTTACTGCCAGAAATTCAGTCCACCTGGCCGAAGCACATTTTCAAGAGGAGTAGCCTCCGTACTCGACGTAGGGTGTATTCTGGAGCTGGACACCGGGGTCAGTGGGCGTCTGGACAGGCTAGGAGCTCCTTTTTATAGCACACACGACGTTCCAGGCACGCGCACTGAGGGCTGCGCGTCGAGGCTCGAAGAATAACACACTGGCACGCGTGTAGCTGGCTGGCGGATCGTGAAGGGAGCGACGGACATACAACAGTCTGGACGCTTTTAAGACATGCACAGCAGTACATTTGTACGGCTGCAGACGCAGGTCGTTTTTAATAATGTTTCGGCACAGGGATCGCTTAATTCCCACTTGCACAAATAAACGGCGTTGAGATATCGTCGGACTTAGTTCTGGGATTTCCTTACCTCGAGCAATGTGCTCTGATGTTCGAATTCTTTGCAGATATTTACGATATGTTGTTCGCTACAGAGCCTGTCTCACGCAATTTTGCAAATTAAGTTTTGCATTGCAGACTTTGCTGGAGGTTTTGCAAAACAGTTTCCAGTCTTAAACTCTTGCGCAAGCAGTTCCGCACAGGTTTTGTACGAATCGTGCTTCGCGTAACACTCGACAATGAGCACGTATTGTTTTATCGTGAGCACCATTTTGTTTTGCATTCAACTGGTCACTAAACACGTCTGCTCCTCTCATGCATTCTCGCGTAATGACACAGTGAAGTATACGGGAGATGCGCACGGGCAGACATGTGGCAGCAACCGATTGGTGCATCGAAATCGTGGTTTCCAGCATTTCCTGTGAAGGGCAGTTCCCCTGTTCGTTAACAAGTGCCAATTACACGTCAGTCTATAAATATTTTCCGGGCCAGTTTTATTTTGTCCACGCTGTATTACTCGCCAACGGTCGTAGCCGCGAGGTCTCCGAAGTTAAGCAACATTGGGCGTGGTCAAGATTTGGATGGGTTGCCACGTACCGTTGGTGAGGGGCAAGGGAACGGAGGAGCGGAAAAGAACTGGCCACCCTATCATACATAAACACCGGCTCAGGCCACTGCCTTCGTGATGTCCAGGCCGTACTGTAACGAGCGCGGGAAAGCAATCAGCTGATCGTTAGGGGGGAAGTTTAGCACATGAGTTAGTAGAGTTAAACATAGATTTTCGCAGTTTTATTGAAATTTTTAACGATGACCGCATGTTCACTCATATATATGTGAGAATGAGTCGTCATCGACTGCATTATTAAGTGGAAAGTCGTTAATTAGTGAAGAAAACTTAGTGTCAGGGTGTATTTATGTGAAGCTATAGGTTAAGAAGGTCGTTCTTCAGTGTTTTAATTTTGTAGTTTATTTGTGTAAAGTTATATTTATAGGGTAAAATTAATTGAGTTAGTGCATTCTGTGTTTTATTATTAACCACGAATTGTATATACTTGAATTAAGATGATCAGTGAGGGAAATCACCATGCCTAAGAGTTGCTGTGTGCCTGGCTGCAAAGCCAATTATAAACAAGGAGAGTACACTACGGTATTTGTGTTTCCTTCTGATAAAGAACGAGGAAAGTTATGGAAGTAGGCTATTCCCAGGGAGAATTTAATAGTTAATCACAACACAGTTGTGTGTATCAAGCACTTTCCTGAAAATCACACCCTGAGAGAAATACGAGTGTCTCGTCCAGATGGTGAGTTAATTTTTTTTATTATGTCATAAACATGGGTAACATTAGGTAGGCCCTATATTTTTATGTAATCAGACCTACGGCTTATCTGAATTCGGTGTATTTGAAAATGCAAGTCTTATTTATGAGTATCACCGAGCTCGATAGCTGCAGTCGCTTAACTGCGGCCAGTATCCAGTATTCGGGAGACCGTGAGTTCGAACCCCACTCTCGGCAGCCCTGAAGATGGTTTTCCGTGGTTTCCCATTTTCATAGAGGATGGTTGCCTAGTCGTACTTCCTCTTAAAACTGTAATCACCACCACCACTTTCCCATTTTCACGCCAGGCAAATGCTGGGTTTGTACCTTAATTAAGGCCACGGCCGCTTCCTTCCCATTCCTAGACCTTTCCTGTCCCATCGTTGCCGTAAGACCTATCTGTGTCGGTGCGACGAAAAGCAAATAGCAAATATATGTATATGAGTATCAAACAGCAGTGTGATTTATGTAAATCTTATCTTCTGACAGATTCAGATCTTATTTATGAATTACCTCCAGAAGTAAGATATCTGAATTTCCTAAATCGAGGGGACTTAAAGTATCCATCAGACATGTCAATAGAACTTGGAATTGAGGTGTACGAAGTATTTTGTGTGTTAGTGCCAGATACATATAAGATGGTATTTTCAAATTCAGACAATCCTAAGTGTGTCACAAAATCCTTGGCTTTGGAGTCAATGCAGTTGGCAGATTCCCTAGTCATTTGTGACTGCGGGAAGAAATTGGAAGACCTGGCCGGACAGTGTATATATATATTTTAAATAACTTTTCCAAAATTCACACCGACTTGTGTATTCAACAAAGTGCTCCAAAGAGAACAGACCTACTCCATACTGGTGTAACTTCCTGTAAGAGGTCCAGGAAAGCTGCAGTGTTCATGGAGTGGAAACAGTGAGGTACAGAAATAATTTATTTTTGTAATAAATAGTAATGGTATTTGGCTGCTTGTTTTCTGTCCGTGTGTATGATGTGAATGTTCCAATTGACCAGAAAATGGATAAAATCGCAAGAATATGTCTCAAAGTGTTAGGCTGTACTCACGCGAACGAACGTATATACGCGAGAAATAGAACGTTATGGAGAAGGATATGCATTGTATGTCAGAATTAACAAATACTTGAGGATAGGTTTTGGTTTTATAAGGTGTTAACAGTTCTTTAAATAATTTAAACGAGTGTACTATTCAAGCGGAGCGTATGCGTATCGCCTTCAAGTCCCCCCTCCCCCCAAAGCGTGACGTCATCAGAGGTACAATACGGCCTGGACATTACGAAGGCAGTGCTCAGGCACACCTCTGTGGAGGTTCGGACCTGCCTTCGGGCAGAATACATGCTTACCTTACCTGTATTACTCTTGAAGGCGTACGGCGGGCCACTTAAAGGATGCCATCCTCTATGACCAGGAAATGTGTGACGGTAATTTGAAGTGCGATGGGGGGAGGGTGAGAAGGGATTGGCTGTGGCCTATAGAGGGAAATGTCTCGGCATTTGCCTGAAGATGGGAACGGGAGACCACAGAAAACCATTTTTAGAACAGCCGACTGTAGGGCAGACCCACTTGCCTCCCAAATGCAGAGTTCGGCTCTCTCACAAGCCACACTGTTCGGTTCTTGAATCTTGTTCGTAAAACAGTAATAGGTAGGCTCTGTTTGTCGTTAATATGTACAGTATTCGCGTGCATAGTTCATTGACATGAAGCCTGTTGTAAAACTGAGAGGAACAGGTTTTTCTGACCGCTTTCAACAACCTAACGGTCTCCTTTGAATTTAATGCGGCAGGAACTTTGACACGAGAACTCGGAGGAGCGCTTAATTGATGGTCACATTTATCATTCTGAGAGACGAGTGTGTTCACAAGATCACGAGTTCAAACCCGGCAGAGATAGTTGGATTTTTGAAGGGCAGAAAAGAAAAAGTCCTTTCGACACTCCATGTCGTACAGTATCAGCTTAAAAAAGCTCCTGTCATAAGCCGTATGCAGAGTTAGCAACACCGCCTCCTAAAACCCATTTGAATTCACCCGCGTAGCGATCTAATTGGCTGACTTCAGCAGTTGATAACATGACAACGGCGCGAAATACCGAATTATACCTTTCAAATTATTTATCAGTAACACCAACCCTCTAACGCTCGTGTACCAGGTTCACGCAGGCCCCGATTTACAAATGGGTGGACTGGGTATTTGCCCAGGGCGCCAGTTTTTGAGGGGCGGCGTCCGGCGGGTCGAGTAATTATGGCCTGCGTGAATTACGTCTTAAATTTATTACACTCAAAATTTTACATTCCACAAATTAGTCCAATTATTTTATTAGCCTATATAAAACACTTTAAACTATTCTAACTTCAAAACCTGAATTTAATATATATATGTAAATTTTATGAAGAAAATGTGTCTTATTTCTAAAATTATTTAGTTACATACAAACTATCAAACTGAACCAACGGCTTTTTAAATAAAAAACAGTTAATTCTTATTTGGCTGTTACCTTTATTTGGCTTGATAAGTTTAATTATGAAAATTAACTGTATTTGCATAATGTGCTGTTTTAAAACTCATAATCTTGAAAACTGAAATATTTAATTTGTAAACAATTATTTTTTAGAGGAACAGGAAAACGAGCAGCCGGGGGGGGGGGGGGGCGGCTAAATATTGTTTGCCCAGGGCGCTAACTACTTGAAATCGGGGCCTGGGTTCACGTTCTTTCCGACCATTCTGTATGTGTCTTTTATGTTCAGTAACGATTTAAATGAAGCAAGTCGAAGAAGAAGCGGTCATCCATGTGCCTTTTTAGCTTACGTTGGTTAAACCGTTAACAATGTTAATCTCGACTTCTCTGGTATGTTTTTCAAAGTATACGTCATGGACGTCGGAATTCAATTACTAGTCCTTTACAGATTATACCCGTTTAAAACAATCAGTACGAGCTAATTATTCTATGAGGGTAAGAATTGTTCAGCATAATGTTATACAAAAAAGCCCGGGACAGAATGTATCTACGGTATCTTTAACACATAACCCACTATAACGGTTTTTATGTTAAAGTTTGCAGAAAAACTTCAAATTTAAAACCAACTTTTAAATTTAGTCTTGATGATACACTGAATTACTATCGCACTTTCAAATTTCTCTCAACTAATTCACTTCGATTTTTTCCTTGCTTTATCGCATTTTGTATTATCTATCAATCACTGGATATCTTTGGAACTTCACAATTACAACATATGAATTTCACCGCAGCCGTATCTTTTCCGTGGTTGTCCATTGTTGGGATGCTTGGCGAGATGTTCCTATGATGTTTACAGAACCACGCTTGAGATAGGAGTACAGATAGACGCGAGGCACGGATCCCTTCATCCATTGTAGTGTCACCTACATAACAATGACATAATCTAGGTTCGAGACTATTTCAGAGTCATGCTAGTAATTGTCGAGACGTATCATTTCAGGTCATGTTTTAATGTGTTTTCTTTATTCCTTCCACCCAAAATATTCCTTTATAAAGTTCTTAATGACATTGATTACAACCGGCACTAGACCGATATATTTGCGCATATTCAAAGTCCATCAACTTGATCCAGCAAAAAATAATTGAATACTTTGAGTTAAGCTTGTAGTAATTATAATTATAATAATTATAATAATAAATGCAAAAATTTAATTGGTCTACGCTCGGTACCGGGAGAGGAAAGAGCGACAGAAGTATCTTCCAGAGCAATAGTCCGTAAAATGACGGAGGCGCGGCTATGAAAAAAAGTTACAAATTTCATCTCTCTTGTGAACAGTTATTATGATTCTTAAAATGATTTCAGTGCCTATGCAGAAAGTGCTCCCTTTCTGCCTGCCATTCACAGTAAAGGCACAACAGAGTGCAGGTGGATTGTTATTATTGGGTGATAACAAGATGTATATTCAGTCGAAGTCCACGTCTGTTTCTGCTCTCATTTAGTGTAAAACAAAATAAACAAAAATGCGTAAATATGAAGACGATTATCTGAAACTTACTTACTTACTTAAACTGTTACCCTCCAGGTTTGGCTTTTCCCTCGGACTCAGCGAGGCATCCACCTCTACCGCCTCAAGTGCAGTGTCCTGGAGCGTGAGGCTTTCAGTCGGGGGATACAACTGGGGAGAATGACCAGTACCTCGCCCAGGCGGCCTCACCTGCAATGCTGAACAGGGGCCTTGTAGGTAGGTGGGTCGATGGGAAGGTATAGACAACGAAGAGGGAAGGAAGCGGCCGTGGCCTTAAGTTAGATACCATCCCGGCATTTGCCTGGAGGAGAAGTTGGAAACCACGGAAAACCACTTCGAGGATGGCTGAGGAGGGAATCGAACCCCACTCTACTCAGTTGACCTCCCGAGGCTGAGTGGACCCCGTTTCAGCCCTCGTACCACTTTTCAAATTTCGTGGCAGAGCCAGGAATCGAACCCGGGTCTCCGGGGGTGGCACCTAATCACACTAACCACTACACCACAGAGGCGGACTATCTGAAACTACTGTAGGTTTTGGCAACATTCTCGTGAATAACTAGGAACGATGACAGTGCTTTGCTAGTTTTGCCAACGACTGCTTGAAGCCTGAGAACTACCAGCAGTGCAATCTATATATATAAAATAACTTGTCCTGACTGACTGACTGACTGACTGACTGACTGACTGACTGACTGACTGATTCATCATCGCAGAGCCAAAACTACTGGACGTAAAGAAATGAAAATTTGGGGATATATTCATATTAAGATGTTGGTGCTCGCTAAGAGAGGATTTTTGTATATTCCTTCGCTAAGGGGGTGAAAAGAGGGGTAAAATTTTAAAATGAGTGTGTCTATATCTCGAAACTTGAAAAGTTTACAGATGTAAAAATTGGTATTTAGAATCTTCTTTAAAAATAAGGAAACACGTATTTTTTTGTTTTCAGAAAATCCCAATAGGAGGGGTGAAAAGGGGTGAAAATGGGGAAAATGGGTTGAATGCCCTTAAACAGGATACCAGTACTTATATCTCAGAAACTGAAGATATTACAGACCTGAAAATTGGTACGTTTGATCTCTTTTAAAAATAAAGAAACACGTATTTTTTTGTTTTTGGAAAATCCAATTAATGGGAGGGTGAAAAGGGGGTGAATTTTAAAAATGAGTGAATCTATATCTCCAAACTTTTAAAGTTTGCAGATGTAAAAAATGGTATTTAGAATTTTCATTGAACATAAAGAAACACGTATTTTTTTGTTTTCGGAAAATCGCAATAGGAGGGGTGAGAAGGGGTGAAAACGGGGTTGAATGCCTTTAATGAGGCTACTTATATTTCAGAAACTGAAGATATTACAGACCTGAAAATTGGTGTTTGGGATCTCCTTTAAAAATAAAGAAACACGTATTTTTTGTTTCTGGAAAATCCAATTAAGGGGGGGGGGTGAAAAGGGGGTAATATTTAAAAATGAGTGTATCTATAACTCAAAACTTTTAAAGGTTATAGATGTGAAAATTGGTATTTAGAATCCCCTTTAAAAATAAAGAAACACGTATCTTTTGTTTTCGGAAAATCCTAATAGGAAGGGTGGAAAAGGTTGAAAAAGGGGTCCAATGCCTTTCATGAGTCTACTTATATTTCAGAACCTGAAGATATTACAGACCAAAAAATTGGTGTTTGGGATCTCCTTTAAAAATAAAGAAACACGTATTTTTGTGTTTTTGGAAAATCCAAATTTTGGGGGTGAAAAGGGGGGGGTGATTTTTTAAAATGAGTCTATCTATATCTCAAAACTGCTAAAGTTTATGTAAAAATTGGTATTCAGAATCTTCATTAAACATAAAGAAACAAGTATTCTTTTGTTTTCGGAAAATCCCAACAGGAAGGGTGTAAAAGGGTGAATAATGGGTTGAATGCCTTTAGTGAGGCTACGTATATTTCAGAACCTGAAGATATTACAGACATGAAAATTGGTATTTGGGATCTATTTAAAAGTAAAGAAACACTTATTTTTTCGTTTTTGGAAAATCCAAATATTGGGGGGTGAAAAGGGGGTGGGGTGAATTTTTTAAAATGAGCGTGTCTACATCTTAAAACTTTAAAATTTACAGATGTAAAAATTGGTAGTTGGAATCTCCTCAAAAAATAAAGGAACACGTATTTTTTTGTTTCCTGTAATTCCCAATAGGAGAGGTGTAAAAGGGTGAATAATGGGTTGAATGCCTTTAATGAGGATACATATATCTCAGAAACGGAAGATATTACAGAACTGAAAATTTGTATATGGGATCTCCTTTAAAAATAAAGAAACACGTATTTTTTTAGGTTTTGGAAAATCCTATTAATGGCGGTTAAACAGAAGTGACAAATTGGGGTGAATTTTTTGAAAGAATATCTTGGAAACGTAAAATATTACAGACGTAAAAAGTGGGTGTTTGGAATCTCCTGTAAATGTAAAGAAACATAGGTGATTTGTTTTTGGAAACTCCACTTAAGTTGAACCCAAAAGGGGTGAAATTTTAAAATGAGAATTTTTACAGTATAACTAAAAAAACTTAACATGTTACAGAAGTGAAAAATGGTATTTTTATCTCTATTAAACATAAAGAAACGTGTATTTTTAATTTTCGGAAATACCACTTGGGTGGAGGGGGGTGAAAGGGACTGAAAATGTTGAATTCTTTTAATTAGGCTACTGATATCTCAAAAATGAAGATGTTACAGACGTGAAATTTGATATTTGCAACCTGCTTTAAAAGTAAAGAAATACGTATTCTCGGAAAATCCAATGAAGGGGGAGGGAGGGGGTGAAAGAATTGAAAAATTAATTGACTTTAATTGTATGAGAATATATACATCTAATAAAAACTAAAGTTGTTACAGACGTGAAAATTCGTATTTGGATCTCCTTTAAAAACAAAGAAAAACGCGTTTTGGGGGGGAAACCATCTTGGGGGGGGGGGCGGGAGTGTAAAGGAGTTGAATTCCTTTCATGAGGACACATAAATCAAAAAGTGAAGAAGTTAGAGTCGTGATAATTGGTATTTAGAAGATTCTTTACTATTAAAGAAACAAGTATTTTAGCGGGAAATTTCACTTAGGGGGGGGGGAGTAGTTTGAAATGAAGTGACAAATGTAAATTATATTTATGGGGATACTTATATCTCAAAACTGAAGGTAATAGACGTGAAAATTGGTGTTTGGAATCTCCCTTAAACATAAAGAAACACGCCTTCTTTTAATTTTTTTTGGTGGGGGGGGGGGGGTTGGCAGTAAAACCTAACGGCGGTGGGGTGTAAAAGGAGGTGAGACCAATTCATTTTAGTGTTCTTAATGTACTTATAAGGATCCTCCGTTGCTCAGGCGGCAGCGCGCCGGCCTCTCACAGCTGGGTTCCGTGGTTCAAATCCCGGTCACTCCATGTGACATTCGTGCTGGACAAAACGGAGGCGGGACAGGTTTTTCTCCGGATACTCCGGTTTTCCCTGTCATCATTCATCCCAGCAACACATAATGGTAATAATAATAATAATAATAATAATAATAATAATAATAATAATAATAATAATAATAATAATAATAATATTCCGGACCGTCGTCAAATGTGCGGACCGCGCTGGAAACTGCTCCTGGACGGGTAATGACTAAGAATGTAGTCCGGCCGCGGGTTCAGTGCCGCCAAGGCACCCAATATGACACCACGCCGGATCTCCTGAAGGATTTTATCTAGATTAAAAATGATTCTAGGAAAATACGGTATGGCAAAGATTTACAGACCCAACTGACCGGGAAGAATATCTGAGCCTAGCCCGGGAAGTACGAAATCGATTGCTGGAAAGGAAGATTGAAAAATGGGAGGAAACGTGCCGTAATCTAATAGAAAACGAGTCAGATCGGGAATTTTGGTGGATTCTCGCTGAAAACGAGTCAGATCGCGAATTTCGGCGGATTATATATCTAAAACAATAAGCATTCAATTATAAATTTCAGTATAATACCGTAGCGAAGCACGGGTACCTTGCTAGTCATTAATATTTCCGAATTAGTTGTAACAGCAAGCCTTAGATATATTTGAGAAATTCAAATACAGGATTATTGTACACAATATTGTTGAAATTTGGTATGCTTTAAGGATGTTTTTTGTGTAAGACAAAGTTCTGAATTTGCTCCTTGTATTAATTTTGTATCATGATCATATACATTCATTAAGTTATTATTTTTATTCGCAAAACTTCCCTCAGTTGAGTACGAGACAATGAAATTTATAATTTCGGCTTACATTGATAATTTTCTTTATTACATTATTCTTATTATGTCGTTAAAATGCAAGAATTATTACATATAGCAATGAAATTGAACCTCGTAAAGCTAACAATGATAGACTTAGGCCTTCTAGGCTCAAGTCGTGGGGTTTGATACCGGCTTACTCCAATGGTATTTGGAGGTTCTCAAATACGTCAGCCTAGTGTCGGTAGATTTACAAGAACTTCTGCGGGACAAAGCACTGGCACCTCGGCGTCCCCGAAAACCGTAATAGTAGTCAGTAGGACGTGAAACCCTTCGCATTAAAATTAATTAACGATATAGTTAGCAATTCTAGATGTCTAAAAAGTCTCCATTAAATTGCTTAAAAATTGTTGTGAATCGAGGAATAGTTCCTCGATCTCCTACCATTAATCCTATCGCTTTAAATGTTATTAAATCATTATTATTAATGAGATGAAGGCTCAAATAAAATATTACGTGAGCTTAAATGTTGTGCAAAGTACAAGTGGTAGGAAGGAAAGAAGGAACGAAGGACGGAAGGAAGGAAGGAATGGAAGGAAGGAAGGAAGGAAGGAAGGAAGGAAGGAAGGAAGGAAGGAAGGAAGGAATATTAAAGGGGAGCAGTAAATTTTACGTTCTATAGGGAGGAAGCGATACAAAAAGTTTACGGTTCACTGTTCTAAAGGATGAAACACGAATCTCTCGTATTTGAGCATTCTTACTTGTCAATCAAGCCCTTGCTGGCAAGATGTAGGTGTGTAAAGTGCACTATGTCTTCTGGTATGGGCTCGAGCAATTTGTTACTTTCATTGACCTGTCTCTGTCTTATCCTTGGCTTTGACAATATGAAAGTGACTGAGGTATGAGCAATGCTAGTAATACCATTCCTTATGCAGCCAGTCCCTGCTATGAATGGTGTGAAAATATCACTCATAGGGTCGGTTGGTGCATGCATTTCAGTGGGTTTGGCAGACTGATATGCAACAGCAACTTCTGGCTCAGTGAGGAAAGCAACGGGAAACCACCTCACTCCTCATTTCCCTAGTATGCCTCTTCAGTGATGCCTAGGCTGTCTATGATAGCTTTTGGTGGAGCTGTCGAGGATCAAACCAGCCTTCGGGCTGAATACCCAACATACACTTGTCGATCGACTGAGCCTGGATTGATCTCATGATTTTGAACAGATTAGCCCCGGCCCGCCTGAGCTGCTCAGCTGGGGACGGATATATTTTATCTTCTATTCTCGTTACTTTCTATAGAACATTAATGTCCAACTGTATCTCTAATGTTCTCTGGTACTCTCAAGGCAACATGTTAACTAATGGTGCTGCTATAGGCCTGACGTTTTGATCCAGACCATACAGTAATGAATGGAATTACTACCGCCTATTCGTTACGTTTTGTGGAAGGATAAATTAAATGTGTTATTATCCAGCAACAACAAGCATGTCGTGAAATTACTTCCTTGACTGACATATCATTACGTGACACCGGTGTAAGTGTGTTAATTTTCTTCGCGGTCGACTAATTGGTTATATAATGACCTGTGTACAGCATAGGGAGGGGTAAGTGGTGTAGTCGGTTAGCTTCTGTCCTTTTACTCTCAAGGTATCAGGGTCGAACCCAGCTGAGGTCTGTAGTATTTCAAGGTGTTTAAATGTTACACCTGCGTGTCATTGGTTTCCAGCATGTAAAATAAGTTCTATGGAAGAAATTTCGGACTGCATTAAGTATGTACCTCTCGTATGTCGGGGTTAAAGATTTGCATTTAATGTTGCCATTAATGTTTCGTTCTTTATACGGTTGATCGAAATGCTATAGGCCTGCGTAGGTTGATTTACCCCGAACACCACCCTGTCTGTCCACTTTGTTTTCGTTGAGAATGAACTTTTTCGCAGTTTCAAACTTTCAGTGCTATTGATGTCGTATATTCATGGTGTGGTCTCCTCATTTTTCAGTCTCAGAAATTAACACCAGATCAACAAACAGTTGTCTGAAATTCGCACAGAAATTGTTATCATTTTAACAATTGTTTTTGTTAGTAGCTTTAGCCTACGTCGCGCCGACACAGATAGGTCTTATGGCGACGATGGGATAGGAAAGGCCTAGAAGTTGGAAGGAAGCGGCCGTGGCCTTAATTAAGGTACAGCCACAGCATTTGCCTGGTGTGAAAATAGGAAACCACGGAAATCCATCTTCAGGGCTGTCAACAGTGGGATTCGAACCCACTGTCTCCCAGAGGCAAACTCACAGCAGCGCGCTTCCGACCGCACGGCCAACTCGCCCGGGCATTTTTACGATTTGCTTTACGTTTTATGGACACAGATATGACAACAATAGGATATGAAAAGGCTGAGAATGAGAAGAAAGCGGCCGTACAGTCCCAGCATTTCCCTGGTCTTAAAATGTGAAAACACGGAATACCATATTCAGGGCTGCAGACAGTGGGGTTCGAACCCACTATCTCGCGAATGCAAGCTAGGTGCCCCAAATCGAGCAACCACTCACTCACTCACTCACTCACTCAGTCACGCAGAATTTATAAACTGTTGAATTGGTAGAAGTATATTGCCAACATAACGTTTAAAAATCCCTAAAATCTCAACAAAATGTACGAGGAATGTTAGGATAATACCGTATACACTGACTGACAGAGCAAATGCAACACCAAGAAGGAGTGGTCAGAACTTAATGCCAATTGCAGGGTAGACTGACGTCACTGAGGTATACTCATGATGTGAAATGCGCCGCTGTGCTGCGCACGTAGCGAACGATAAATGGGACACGGCGTTGGCGAATGGCCCACTTCGTACCGTGATTTCTCAGCCGACAGTCATTGTAGAACGTGTTGTCGTGTGCCACAGGACACGTGTATAGCTAAGAATGCCAGGCCGCCGTCAACGGAGGCATTTCCAGCAGACAGACGACTTTACGAGGGGTATGGTGATCGGGCTGAGAAGGGCAGGTTGGTCGCTTCGTCAAATCGCAGCCGATACCCATAGGGATGTGTCCACGGTGCAGCGCCTGTGGCGAAGATGGTTGGCGCAGGGACATGTGGCACGTGCGAGGGGTCCAGGCGCAGCCCGAGTGACGTCAGCACGCGAGGATCGGCGCATCCGCCGCCAAGCGGTGGCAGCCCCGCACGCCACGTCAACCGCCATTCTTCAGCATGTGCAAGACACCCTGGCTGTTCCAATATCGACCAGAACAATTTCCCGTCGATTGGTTGAAGGAGGCCTGCACTCCCTGCGTCCGCTCAGAAGACTACCATTGACTCCACAGCATAGACGTGCACGCCTGGCATGGTGCCGGGCTAGAGCGACTTGGATGAGGGAATGGCGGAACGTCGTGTTCTCCGATGAGTCACGCTTCTGTTCTGTCAGTGATAGTCACCGCAGACGAGTGTGGCGTCGGCGTGGAGAAAGGTCAAATCCGGCAGTAACTGTGGAGCGCCCTACCGCTAGACAACGCGGCATCATGGTTTGGGGCGCTATTGCGTATGATTCCACGTCACCTCTAGTGCGTATTCAAGGCACGTTAAATGCCCACCGCTACGTGCAGCATGTGCTGCGGCCGGTGGCACTCCCGTACCTTCAGGGGCTGCCCAATGCTCTGTTTCAGCAGGATAATGCCCGCCCACACACTGCTCGCATCTCCCAACAGGCTCTACGAGGTGTACAGATGCTTCCGTGGCCAGCGTACTCTCCGGATCTCTCACCAATCGAACACGTGTGGGATCTCATTGGACGCCGTTTGCAAACTCTGCCCCAGCCTCGTACGGACGACCAACTGTGGCAAATGGTTGACAGAGAATGGAGAACCATCCCTCAGGACACCATCCGCACTCTTATTGACTCTGTACCTCGACGTGTTTCTGCGTGCATCGCCGCTCGCGGTGGTCCTACATCCTACTGAGTCGATGCCGTGCGCATTGTGTAACCTGCATATCGGTTTGAAATAAACATAAATTATTCATCCGTGCCGTCTCTGTTTTTTCCCCAACTTTCATCCCTATCGAACCACTCCTCCTTGGTGTTGCATTTGCTCTGTCAGTCAGTGTATTTATAATGACATGAGGTGGTATTTTGAAAAAAGTCACAGCCCGCGTTGATGAAGGTTCAGGACGTTTGGAACTTTTTGGTCAAAACTTGAATTAAAGATTTCGGACTTTCACAACGTATGGATTTAAATAAATCTGGCACAGGAGACAATACTTTTCACCAGAAATTAAGCAGTTTTAAAGCAGCCTATTGTTGCAGATAAATGAAGAAATATTTGAGAAACAATATCAAGCATACGAATATTTTGATAAATTTAGAGTTTTGAAATTAGACGAATCCTAAAGCAGACAAGGATCGGTCCCGTTAGCGAATAACATGCAACAGTTTGGAATCTGTACAGACACTACTCTTGGTCCAAGGGATGGGGCATAAGTTATGGCAAATATTTTTTTCGCACGAATGCGGGGTCTGGCAGACAAATGGAAATATATAGATGCGAGTGGAGACCGTAAGGTGCTGTGGAATATATGAATAAAGCCGAGCAGTTTTATCAGGTGTAGGATATAACGCGAGGAAGCTGTCACCATGAAACCTTGTGCTACATAATGTTTATTCTCAGAAAGTAAAGGAACCCTTACTGTAAACCCTCAAACTACTCCCCTACCTTGTCCACAACACGCTGTCAACGACGCGGGAGACGTCGGATACCAGTCGCCACACCCTGTGTGAATTTTGCAGTCTCAGGTTTCACAGCGCTGGAAATGTCCTCTCGTGTCCCAAACAATCTTCCAAGGAATGGTTATTTCACTTTAGAGTTGTTGTTGTTTGAGTCATCAGTCCATATACTGGTTTGATGCAGCTCTCCATGCCACCCTATCCTGTGCTAACCTTTTCATTTCTACGTAACTATTGCATCCTACATCTGTTCCAATCTGCTTCTCATATTCATACCTTGCTCTACCCCTTCCGTTCTTACCATCTACACTTCCTTCTTAAGATATGTCCTATCATTCTATCTCTCCTTCTCGTCAAATTTAACCAAATCGATATCCTCTCACCAATTCGATTCAGTATCTCTTCATTCGTGATTCGATCTATCCATCTCACCTTCAGCATTCTACTGTAACACCACATTTCAAAAGCTTCAATTCTATTTCTTTCTGAGCTAGTTATCGTCCATGTTTCACTTCCATACAATGCCACGCTCCACATGAAAGTCTTCAAAAACATATTTCTAATTCCTATATCAATGTTTGAAGTGAGCAAATTTCTTTTCTTAAGAAAGCTCTTCCTTGCTTGTGCTAGTCTGCATTTTATGTCCTCCTTACTTCTGCCATCGTTAGTTACTTTACTACCCAAGTAACAATATTCATCTACTTCCTTTAAGACTTCATTTTCTAATTTAATATTTCCTGCATCACCTGCCTTCGTTCGACTGCACTCCATTACTTTTCTTTTCGACTTATTTATTTTCATCTTGTACTCCTTACCCAAGACTTCGTCCATACCATTCAGCAGCTTCTCGAGATCTTCTGCAGTCTCAGATAAAATAACAATATCATCGGCAAATCTCGAGATTTTGATTTCCTCTCCTTGGATTGTGATTCCCTTTCTAAATCCCTATTTGATTTCCTTTACTGTCTGTTCTATGTAATCATTGAAAAGGAGAGGGGACAAACTGCAGCCTTGCCTCACTCCTTTCTGGATTGCTGCTTCTTTTTCAAAGCCCTCGATTCTTATCACTGCAGACTGATTTTTATACAGATTGTAGATAATTCTTCGTTTTCGGTATCTGATCCCAATCACCTTCAGAATCACGGAGACAGGTCCAGTAATTATGCCGGATGTTTCAGTGCTTGCCACCCCCAGCGCTGAAGTTGTCAACGTACAGCCCCTGCTGCATGCTTAGAGGATGTTTGCCTAGTTGTACTTCCTCTTAAAACAGTAACTACCACCACCACTCTGCCGTTGTCATGGAGAAGGATGATATTGTTTCGACTTGTAACTCAAGTAGTGTCTATCTTCTGTCCACGTCCATGCACGTGGTATTTACTGCACGTGAGACGTCAGTCGGACACTAACATGTCTTCCGGACCGCTGCCGTCACTGCTCGACTCACGTCCGTGCTGAAATGCTGCTGCCCATCTTGCAATGTTTCGGTATGGAAGGGCATGTAACTCCAGAATCTTCAGAAACTCTCTATCATATTCTTAGGCATTGCGACCCCGGCGAACGGGCACTTTGACGTGCGCACGCTGTTCTTGCCTCGTCATATCCATTCTGCACAGAGCCTGACTCATAACCTAGAGTCCGGATAATTAGGTGCTGATAGGTTAGAATGCAAACTTACTTAAGCCAGTAACAAGTATACCCTACACTGTACAACGGTTGTGCTATGAGATTTGCATAGATATTAGGGGTATAGCCTATATAACGCCTTGAATTTATGCTACTCTTCCTAAATTGTGGTACAATGGGTTGCATGACACTTCCTATAAACCAAATTACTTTGCATTCTAACCTATTACCACCTACAAATCCCAGGTATACTCATAACTGCAGTCTCATCCTCCTGTGCATGGTACATACACATGTGCCTAAGTCCAGTCCTGCCGCCATGTCTTAACCAAGTACTCAATCAGCAGATAGTAGGAGGATATGATTTTTGTTTCAATAAAGAATAGTCCAGTATTTTAAGATGTTATTTATTTTGCTTATACTCTGTATATCAGTATTTGGTTTGCGTCCCACTAACTATTTTTAAAACTTTCGGAGACGCCAAAATGCCGGAATATAATCCTGCAGGAGTTCTTTTACGTGCCAGTAAATCTACCGACACGTGGATTACGTATTTGAACACTTTCAAATACTACCGGACTGCCAGGATCGAGCCTGTAAAGTTGGGGTCAGAAGGCCAGCGCCTTAACCGTCTGAGCCAGTTAGCCCGGCCTTTATATATCTATACTTACTGGACCTGTCTCCGTGCGATTTCGACCTTATCTTCTAAGTGAAATAATCATTCCTTGGAAGATTCTTTGGGACACGAGAGGACACTACCAATGCTGTGAAACATAAGACTGAAAAATTCACACAGTTGGCGTTGTCATGGAGAAGGATGATACTGTTTTGCCTTCTAACTCAAGTAGTACCTACCTTCCGTCCACGTCCATGCACGTGGTATTTACTGCACGTGAGACGTCAGTCGGACACTAACAGGTTTTCTGGACCGCTGCCGTCACTGCTTGACTCACGTCCGTATACATCAGTACTTGTTATGTTCAGAGTCTGACTACCTATCTTCTTCTTCTTCTTAATCTGTTTACCCTCCAGGTTCGGTTTTTCCCTCGGACTCAGCGAGGGATCCAACCTCTACCGCCACAAGGACAGTGTCCTGGGGCTTCAGACTTTGGGTCGGGGGATACAACTGGGGAGAATGACCAGTTACTCGCCCAGGCGGCCTCACCTGCTATGCTGAACAGGGGCCTTGTGGAGGGATGGGAAGATTGGATGGGACAGGCAAGGAAGGGGTAAGAAAGCGGCCGTGGCCTTAAGTTAGGTACCATCCCGGCATTTGCCTGGAGGAGAAGTGAGAAACCACAGAAAACCACTTCCAGGATGGCTGAGGTGGGAATCGAACCCATCTCTACTCAGTTGACCTCCCGAGGCTGAGTGGACCCCGTTCCAGCCCTCGTACCACTTTTCAAATTTCGTGGCACAGCCGGGAATCGAACCTGGACCTCCGGGGATGGCAGCTAATCACGCTAACCACTACACCACAGAGGCGGACGACTACCTGACATAAGACTTCAAAATTTAGATTTATACGTGGTCTGCAGAGAGTCACAATTACGAAAAGTGGTTAGAAATTCTGCGTTGGTAGACAGGCATATTAATAATAATTATATTATAACGCACGTAGCAAAAAAGAGTATACTCATTGTCTTGAATAATACATGCCATGACTGTAAAGTTAACTTACATCTAAACAAAACAAAAATTACGTTACCATATTCCTAGTTACATGGCTTTATGCACATATCAAGTTATACAAAGCAATATCAATGAAATTATAACTGTACATAGAAATGTACTTCTTTATGTATAACTTATCGGTAGGAAATAATATTAACATATGCAGAAAAGTAGGCCTGTATTAACCAGTGGGTACACAAAATTATATTACCTAGCTCCATATTTAGGGGCTGCCTGGCCGAGGCGGTAAAGGCGTGCTCGGTTTGCCCGGAAGGACGAGGGTTCGAATCCCCGTCAGGAAGTCGTAAAATTTAAGAAACGAGTTTTCCTCTTCCGGAGGTGCATATGGCCCTGAGGTTCACTCAGCCTACACCGAAAATGAGTACCAGGTTAATTCCTGGGGGCAAAGGCGGCCGGAGTATAGCTAACCACTCTATCCCATCACGTGCCGAGGTTAACAATGGTGGAATCCTTTACCTTCCACGCCTTTATGGCCTGTACGGAGGTAACTTGCTTGCTTGCTTGCTTGCTAGCTCCATATTTACTTTAACATAATAACTTATAGTCGAGACCGTTTATGGCGACATCGCTTTTAACGAAACATTTGCTATAACGGCGAAATCTAACGGTCCTGTCTAAAACCTTTATAAACACTGTATTTAAAAAATCGTTTTCTACGACGTCGCTTATTACGACATATGGTATAAAACTATGTATTTTGATCACATTTTCGAACAAATGTATAGGCTATAACGTCCAGTGGTGATTTGTGTTTGTTACGTATTTGGGGATTGCTGACAACAATTTAATGTTTATTATTGTAGATTTCAAATGAGTCTCTTATATAGTCAAGACAAGCATCGCTGTGAAGATGTCACAAAAGAAAAAGAATGTTATTAGTACTGAAGAAATATCACACATATGTGGCGATTAGAAAATGGGGAAACAAATGTCAGCATCATTAGGTGTATCATACCAAATGATTTCTACAATTTGAAAAGACAGTGAGAAAATACAATCTCTTTTCGAATAAAATTAATTAAAAATCAAGCGGCCCTTATCCTATGAGCACAAATATATTTAAAAAATCTTTACTTCGATGGTTTGAGTGACAAAGAACAAGCAATGTGCCGATCAATGAGCACACACTTCAAGCGAAAGCCATTGAAATTCCTCGCATTCCCACTCCACTAATGAAAATCCACAGCCTGTTTCCAGTCATTCGACCAGGTCAGGAATGGAATGAATGAAGCCCCCGTCTAGCGGCAAGGATAGGAATTGTGCCAGCTGCCGAAGCCTGTCGCACTCCTCTGGGGCAATGATTAATGAATGAAGGATGAAATGAAATGTTTTTGGAGAATGTTGCTGGAATGAAAGATGACAGGGAAAAACCTGTACTATCTCTGCTTTGTCCAGCACAAATCTCACATGGAGTGACCGGTATTTGAACCACGGAACCCAGCGGTGAGAGGCCGGCGCGCTGCCGCCTGAGCCACGGAGGCTCATCACTCCACTAATATTGTCCTGTAAAATACAGTACTCATTTCACTCACCGGCACGTTTTTTGAAGTTTTAACTTCATTCTGTTAATTAACGATGTAAATGTGCAGCCTAAAATTTGCAGATATGACAGTTTTAGCAAAATAAAATCGGTTTGTGCGATTATCGCCTATAACGACCGTTGATTGGTGGTCCCTTCGGAGTCGTTCTTACTGATTTGATACTGTTTTCAAACTACTCGGGGTTTTTTGATTCCTAGGCATAAGCAACATCTCAAACTACAAAACAGTTTCAAGTAGTCACATACAATGAGCAACTTGCACTCCTGCTGGTTGCACTGAAGTAAGTACTTCACTCGACATAAGGCAAGCCAGTTCATTTGAAACGAATTTTGTCTCTGTGGACCAGCCGTTGAGTGGTAGCCCCCATATCTCAGGTTTATGAGATAATTTCCAGTGGCAGTTGACTTTCTGAAGAACGGAAAACAATCAGTTCAACATTTCGTGTCGTATGATGTCAGCAGGCAAAATATAAGTGATGGTAGACATATTGAGTGTCTACTCCACGATATACATTCCAACTCGAGCAGGCCGCCTGGTGGCCATGATCGTTAAGGCGTTGAAGTCTAAACGGTCGACACCGTGGTTAACCGGTTCGAATCCCGTTGGTCGAAAACTATTTTCACTATCAGATCACCAGATTGCGTGCCAAAAGCCTGGATTAACTTCCAAACCTTTCCGCAGTGCTCATATTGAATGAGGGCATATGGCGTTGTTGATGGTGGTTCGTCCGTCGGATGGAGACGTTAAGCCTTGAGCAGACAGCTTGGTGCTATTCGACAGGAGTAGGCTATGTGCCGACACCGGGCTTCACCATGTCCCTTCTTACTATCATATATCACGTCATTCATTTCATCTCATTACCTCCTCTGATGAGGTTGACGTCAGGAAGGGCATCCGGTGGTATAAATCTGCCACGACAGATTCATCTCACCTCATACCCGACCCCATGGAGAAATGGTACAAACAAACTTAAATTAAACTGTAGCAGTATACCATCCAATAGAGTTGCAGTTTCTCTACCACCTGCTCGAGGGAAAGAGAATACCTAAATTGTCACGGAGGCAACCTAGATGACGCTGAATTGCCTGCACACAATACCTGTAACCATACGATAATTGTTATTATTACTATCAGTGAGTGAGTATAATGGAGAAAGGAACGACGTCGACTGTCAGTAAGGTCGTAACAGGAATACTCAAAGCTCCACACACGGATACTGACGGCCTTGCAACTCATACACTTACTTAGCTAGGTGTACAGCTAATGAGAGTATTATAAAGAAGGACACTATTACAATGTCGGTGTCGTATAATGATCTTCCAGTATTTCTTTTTTTACAATTTGTTTTACGTCGCACCGACACAGATAGGTGTTATGGCGACGATGGGATAGGAAAGGACTAGGAGTGGGAAGGAAGCGGCCGTGGCCTTAATTAAAGTATAGCCCCAACATTTGCCTGGTGTGAAAATGGGAAACAATGGAAAGCCATCTTCTGGGATGCCGACAGTGGGGCTCGAACCCACTGTCTCCCGGGTTCAAGCTCACAGCTGCGCGCCCCTAGACGCACAGCCAACTCGCCCGGTGATCTTCCAGTCAAGGAAGTAACTGCATGTCACGCACTTGAAATCACAGACAGCCTTAGTTCTCTATCGTGCCGAGTGGCATTGTTCCCTGGCTTCCCGCCCGTGGAGCTAATCCCGGTCAACGAAACTTTAAACTTTCTTGTTTGTTAGCTTTTGTTATCTGTTTTTACGTCTCATCGACTCATGCAGGTCTTATGACGACAATGAAATGAAATGTCGTATGGCTTTTCGTGCCGGGGGATCCCAGGACGGGTTCGGCTCGCCATGTGCAGGTCTATCTATCTGACTCCCGTAGGCGACCTGCGCGACTTGATGAGGATGAAATGATGATGAAGACAGCACATACACTCAGCCCCCGTGCCATTGGAATTAATCAATTAAGGTTAAATTCCCCGACCCGGCCGGGAATCAAACCCGGGACCCTCTGAACCGAAGGCCAGTACGCTGACCGTCCAGCCAACGAGTCGGACATGACGACGAGGATAGGACAGCACTAGAACTGAGAAGGACGCGGGCGTAGCTTAAATATGAGGTACATCCCCAGCACTTGCCTGGTTAAAAACCACGGAAAACCATCTTTAGAGCTGCCGGCAGTGAAGTTCGAATCCACTCTCTCCCGAACGCAAGCCGATGTCTACGTGATTTCCTCGCTTCTGATCAATAACAGTCTGTCAGCATTTAACTCCAATGAGAAAGACTCCAATCAATCAATCAATCAATCAATCAATCAATCAATCAATCAATCAATCAATCAATCAATCAATCAATCAATCAATCAATCAATCAATCAATCAATCAATCAATCAATCAATCAATCAATCAATCAATCGATCCTGATCTGCATTTGAAATGTTTAATAACTTGGAGTCTGAAAAGCAATGAATTCACTATGGTATGAAAATCAACATTTTCAAGACTAAAGTGACGTCACTAGGGAAGAAATCTAAGAGAACTGAATGTCAGACTGGAAATGGAACTGGAACTTGTGGATCATTTCAAATATTTGGGATATGTATTCTACCAATATGGTATTACATGAATTCAATCAAAGTATAATAAAAGTTATGCAGTAAGCTCCGAAGTTGCAATCAACGGTTTTCTTCAGGAAATGTCAGCTCTCGGGCGAAACTATCATTACAGCAGTCTACTTTCAGACCAACTTTGCTACATAGGAGTGAAAGCTGCGTGGACTCGGGATGCCTTATTCGTAAGTTGGAAGTGAAAAACATGAATGTAACAATAACGATAACTGTTAGGTACAGTGGCAAGAGAGTACTCTTAACAAGGAAAAAATCTAAACCGGGAATAAACGTTATAGATGGGCTGTAGGCGTAAAATGGCTTTGGTGTTGAGGTCATATGAGGCAAATGGAGGATCGGTTGCCGAGGAGAATAATACACTTGAGCATGGAGGGCAAGAGAAGTAAAGGGAGGTTAAGGCGAGATGGTTAGCCTCAACTACACGAGGCCACAGAATTAGTTGCAATTTAAGGACTGTGGAGGCGAATATTTAATCCAGACAGGCTTGAAGACTGAACGCTGAAAGGCATGCCCATAATGAAGATGTATGGATGAATGAATTATTATAGGGGACGAACGATTACAAGATGTGGTATTGTTCGTGTATGTGTGTTCGACATAATTTTAACAGGTAAACGAATGTTTTCCAAACTTTGTATAATATAAGCCATACGTGGTAAAGGAAAATCGACTTCTCTTTACCATTGAAATTCGAAAACGAGTTCAAGAACATCTCTAGCCCTCGTTACAAAGCACGTAAATGTATCAAGGTTATCACTGCAATGAACAAGTTCTGCAAAGCACGGTAATGATTCTCATCCGGTTCAGTGACACAGTTACGTTTCATTAAGATAACCTTAGGGCGATTATTTAACAAAATAATCTGGTTCGAGAATAGTATCGTGATCGGCTTACTTCATCAGAAGTAGAGAAACGTGAAATATATGACATTTATGAAGGCTTCTGTAGCAGTAATTTTCTCTACATTAAACCAATCGCGGAATTTAGTTTATGACCAGTTTTCGGAAGCAAGTGTTACAGTTTCAGACATTGATTTAAATATCCATCAGACCTTTTAACTTATTAAGCGTAATGTTGTCTTTATTAACGAAATGCATTGATTATATTGTATATTGAAACTAAATCGTTAACCATCTTATATCAGATAAACAGAAATTATAGAATATTGATTATGAATATTTAATAATCTATGTAGTAAATAAAAGTGTATGTTGTTTAATAAAAGTCTTGCAACCTCTGCAGGCTGCCATGATGAGAAAGAGTACCTAAATACATGCAATTACAGTAGTTATGAAGTAAAATTATATATTGGTATTTGAAAACCTCTGCCTGCTGTCATTTCTTGATGGATACAGTACTTTTGCATCCATCTCTTGGTACAGGCCAGAGTAAAGAGTAGCTTCCACCGAAGTCCCAGTTAACATCCATGGCTGTGACAATATGGAAGTTGCTGGGGTATGGGTAGTGCTGAGTAATGACATTCAGAGCATGACTAGTGCATCTGAGTGTTATGTAAGGTGCTGCTCATAGAGTCAGTCGTGCTGCAATAGTACTTTCTGACCCAATGATGAAGGCAATGGCAAACTACCTCACTCCTCATTTTGCCTAGTACGGCTCATTTTGGTACTGCCATTGGTTTTTGGGGTTTCCTCATAACCGCATAACCTTTGGTGGTGCTATTTGAGGATCCAACCAGCCTCTGGGCTGAAAACAGACAGACACAGACAGATATTTGAAAACCATACTTCTTTTTTAAATCTCCATAAAATCAATGGAATGCGTTAAGGCTCATCATCATATTTCCGAAATATACTATTGAAACCGTTTAAGCACAGTTATGATAAGTGTGTTTGTGAAGGTTTTAGTGAGTACAAAGCCAGTCACTGTCGTATATTAGAGACGAAACTTTTCTCGAAATAATCGACTGTCGGTTACACGAGAATTTTTCTTGCCATATATTTAATAAGGCAGGCTTTCGTGGGTATAGAACTTGATGGAAGGATCGGTGAGGAGAGATTGGCTTAAACGCAGTGATATCCGCCCGCCGATTGCTGTCAACATAAGAGAGCTCGTGCATCACTTCATAGACGTTGAATTCGTTTTCTTTCAAGGCCTTGGCAATGACTAATCTGGTAGAGTGATCGCACGAGTTTTGCAGGAGTGAGCCGTGAATCACAGAATCCCTGGTCATAAGCAAGAGTTTCAAACTTACTTGGTAATTCTGACGTTCTGGGATCCATTTAAGCTATTTGTTGGGGACCGAGCAAGTGGCCACACGGTTGGAGTCACGGAGCTATCGGTTGCATTAGGAAGATATTGGGTTCGAGTTCCACTTCCATCAGTTCTGAAGATGGTTTTCCATAGTTTTCCATTTTCATATCAGGTAAATACTGGGGCCGTACCTTAATTAAGGCCACGGTCGCTTCCTTTCCACTCCTAGCCCTGTCCTATCCCATCGTTGCCATAAGACTTGCTGGGGCGAATGGCTTGAATAGGAACATTGGAACACTGATGGATAACAAATTATTTAAGTCTGTTGTGTCATTACGCCTGTGCTCTAAAATTTACCACTCAAATGCGTCTGAGGAATATCTGATGTATTTAGGCATCTTCCTCTGAGCTGTGTCAAAAGCAATGGAAGGTGGTCAAGATATTGGTCACTGGACGACCTTATCAAAAGAGCCTTAACATCAATATCCGTCCAATCAGCACTGCAATTTATAGCAAAAGGTCAATATGACGTCAAGCGGCCAGATGGATGGTGTAGAGGAAAAATCGCGAATGTGGGATGCTATAAGTCTAGTAACATCGGCAGCCTTATAGGCTCTGTGGCAGAAACTGCAGCCCATAATAAGCGGCTGAGATATAAAAATACGAGTATTATCACCTTTTCCATTGAGACTTTATACTCCTACAGCAAAGAAGTCAAATATCTCATTAAGAAGTAGAGACGCAGTTGCAGGTGACAGCAGAGCAACTGAGTACCTGCGACAAAGAGTTGGAATCGCCTTTCATCATGGCAATAGAGATTTTTGGGACATTATTGGATTTCACGTCTCTGGATAGCATTTTTCTATAATTTGTACTATTTCCAATGTTTCCTTGATTTCCAAATTTCCTCTCTTTGGGAACTAACATCATATGCATGTAAATTTTAAATATATGAGTTTCCTTGCTGGCCAATACTAGGTGCACATAGACTGCATAGCATATTTATCCAGTAGTTCAGAGAGCCTAAATATTATTTTAAAATGGTAAGTTATATCTAATTTTACATATTTGAGACTTTCTTTCCATTTGAAGTAGTATGTAACTTATGAGTTTTAACTGGACAATGGTATTTTTGAGGGAACACTGCAAGTATTTGGACAAGTAGTTAATGGGTCAAACTTCAACGGATCAGTTCCTTCCATTACGGAAAATGAAGGGACTATTTTCAAGATAGAAGGCTTTCGCTACTTTAAGTTCAATCTCATGACAAATGACAACATATAAAATGATATACTGAACCCTTTGAGGTCCTTCGAATGATACCTACCTTCCTTACCTATCAGCAAAACGGCATGAGACCTTTCTCTTGGGTCGTTGGACGGGTTCTTCGTCACTTGCTTAGGTAAGAGGTGGGTTTCAGTAATTTAAATAGGGTCTACAATGAGAGCAGTCGAGTCAAAAGAAATACATATTTATAGACCATATGCGATATAGTCGAAGAAACTTGTGACAATACAAACCTCTAACCAACGAACTCAGTCTTGTCCGTAAAAATAATATTATAATAACAATAACGATGGTGAGAGACTCTGGCTTTGGAGACCTTAACTCACTTGCCTGAGGGCTATCCTTTCTAGAAACCACCGTCTTAATTTAAGAATGAAATTTAAATAAATCTGGAGATCCCTAAGATCGGTTTCCACGTGAGACTGCATGTACCACCATAATAATTCGTGATGATCCAGCCACCGCAATACGAACTCTGCACTCTTGGTATAATTAGGGAAGTCAAATCGGTATGTGTCACAGAGTGGTTGTATGGCATGGACCCTTAATTGAATCAATGTGACCTGCGACTATGTCATGGACCGACATCTAACTTTGCGATTTACGTTAAAGTAATTGTGGGTGATGACCGCAAGGAAAATGATGCTATAATGGCAGACGGCCCTAATCTAAGTCACTGAGGTTGATAACTCCATGACTATCCAAGCTTCTAAGCTGAAGGCAAAATACAATTAAGTTACAGTAGTTGATGGTCAAGGTTTCCAAATTAATAAATCTCCAGCACATCTGATGATCGACAAATGACAACAACAACAACAACAAAACAAAAGCTCGCAACACTTGTGGCAGTCAAGTCCCTTGCCATCGGACATGTCCCCTTAACCGTTACGTTAATAAGTTGAAATTTCCTAGCAAATAAAACTAAGATTTCCAGAATATATTTTCAAGTTAGTCACTTGGATTTAAGCTAATTCTCAAAATACGATTCCACTGAATTTAATAAATCAATAAATGAAGTAATCTCATAATCATGATTAACAACAAATTTTATCTATCGCAGACGAAATGATTTCCTTAAGCTCCCTAACTGTTTAATTACATTTTTGTTATCATTCGGCCCTGTTTACCAGAAATATTACTTTGATGAAAAATATTGATCTGCTTTCGTTTATGTTCAAATATTTCTTCAGCTGGAAAGCGAAATACATTTTCATAACTACCAGTACCGTTCATTTATTTCATGACGTCACTCAACAAGTTTACATTATTACACTAACAATTAAGAAACTATAGCTCATGCCATGTTAAGATAACTGTATTGCTCTTAATAAAACAGGGTTGCCATATCGGACGCCACTGCTCAACAGCATCACAGGAATACGGCGGCACACAAATGCAGTATTTAAGTTCAAGCCGAAAAGCGGAAGAAACTGAGCTACAAATTATTTGTATGAACTAAATGGGACGGGGAGTTTGCAGGGGCTAGTTTTCATTTGTACGGAATCAGATGTAAACTACGACACAGAAAAAACTTCAGCAATGAAGTTGAAGGCAAACTCGGGAAGAAAATAGACAAATAGTTTTCATGGGCTCGACGGGATGAGGGATGCATTTAATTGCATTTAACAAAATTCTCCAGGCTGTAAAGGCTAGAAAACAGATACAAAAAAGTAAATACTGTAGATTACAGAAAATCACAGTATTAGTGTTAAGAAAAGAAATCAAACACGCAGGCTTATCGCATAACTTTCATTCAACACAAGATAATTACACACTGGTTAAAAGCCTAAAAGCACTTACGCAACAAATAAATACTTTATATGATTTTACTACAGAAGTGAGCTGCCGGCGGTTCACAGATTAAGGGACTACACGAAGCTTGTACCAGAGCACAACAGAAGAAGAGGAATGAAGAAAGTCAGCGAAGCGATGGCTGTTCCCTCCATTGTAGTTCCTCCCTACAAATATTCTTATGAAAAAGAAAGTATTATGTAATTATTTTAATAACATAGTACAAAAATGCCTCATCCTTTTTACCTATCGTTCATAATATATTACAAGGTACGTATAATATCCCTTAATCAAGAGGAATTATGGGTGCCTCAGAGAGGGTGTGTTCACTCCTTGTAGATCCATAAGAGTAATGGTGTCTTCTTAACGTGGAATGAGCTATAGCTTGGATAACTAACCTTACATCCTATAATCTGCATAACTTTATACACAACGCAAAATAAAACAGCCCATGTCAATCGCTCATAAAGCCTCCGGTTATCTCTTGGACTAATTCCGGCACATCCTTCCATATGATTTCAGGTCGATGAGACTCAAATGTCGTAATGCACCTCACCCAAATCTAGGGCGGATGGACTACTGCACCCCATGTGCTCCACAAGCATGACCTAACATTACATGAACCTACATTTGTGCATTGGATACCAACAACAACCACACAATTATGCACCACGAACTTTATGGATTGACAGCTGTCGCTATCGCAAAACTTTGGACAACCCTCAACAACACGAAACAACATCATTACAGATTCTCAAATTTTGACATCCCTGAAAATGGTTATTTCCAACATAACATAGCCTAGTGTCATTTCCATCGCTTCGATAATGAATCTTAGATCCCTACTAAACGACTCTTTTCTAAAATAATGAAACATAATTCCAAATATTTATTACAAATGACAAAATCTCAATTATAGTTTCTTTCTAACAATAAACTGGTTCGACCGCCCAACAGCTGGCTTAATAATGGGAACACGACCAATACTCGCTATCTCAAAAACACACACGCGTTATCTTGACCTGCATCACATGAATACCTCGCCTCGCTGACAATTCGCATGAAATACTATTTTTGACCAACATAGACTATGCGAAAAGATTTAATTTAAAACGTCTGTTGAAATATTCTTATCCATCACGGCCTTACGGGTTCATGTGGAATCATACCTATGGAATGACCCTTTTCCAGTATAATTGAATTACACAAAATAAATCGTCGGCTTCCCTACAATGAAAATCCCGGCATAAAGTCTCTTCAACACTACAGGATTTCAACAACCTGATCCACATTCCTTCCCATCTTTGCAAGACTTGCACCACTTGCTACCACAAATTCTCTGCACGACAATAATATGAAATATCTCCCTTGTGACATATCTCGCATATCTGAATTTGACAACACAATATTTCCAAAACCGAAACTCATAATTTGACTCACAAAAATGTTTATCGTAATTTACTCTCATCAATTCTACACAGATTTTAACAGACTTTTGGAATAGCACTCCCCTTTCACAAATCACACATCGGTCTCGCCTCGTAACTTCCCTTGACAAAATTTACAGCGCGGAACACATGACGGTGTGCCTCCCGCAACAGCTGACATTCCATCATTATCGCGCACTCGCTCTAAATGGTAAACCACGGATCACACTTACAGGAATTTCATCTTTACATTGAACAGAATTTCATGATAAATTAATGTCTTAACTTTGACAAACAACAAATATAGAAAATAAACGAACGGAAATGATACTTTACTCTAGACATTATATTCGTTTTACAGCCATCAAATCTACTACTGTATAACATTTCACACGCTATTTCGCGACTTTCCGATTATCCAAGAAACATAAAAAATGACCTTTTGTCGTATTCCTCTGACAATTTTACGAAATAAACGGGTGACCAAAATGCGTCACAGATGTACAAATAAAATGGTGACATCGTGAAATAAATAAAATGTACTTTATGAGAAGGTAGTCTAATACTTGTAGTCGTACGTGGTTTCACATCTTAACAGGCATACCAGGCTCTCTCATTCTTTATCTAGTCATCTCGACAGATAGTGTATTTTCTTCCCGTCTTTATCTTTGGCATCATTCACGTTCGTCAAATCATCGATCCCCACACGCAATAAAGTAAAACAATTATATTAGCTAATTTAACTGCTGGACTTCGGCATTATAATGACGGTCTGTTGCCTTGATGTGAGTTTACATGACGGTTCCCCATGGGAATATCATTTTGATATGATGTTAGATAGCCACCTTTGACCAAACTGCCTTCCCTTCTCGGGACTTAGCCTCCACAACCGATTTTTAATGTTAGTCTGAATAATGTGCGGTCGCCTCAAGTTCACTGAAAACAATGCGAGATTGCAAAGTGCGCGGGGTTCTTTTATAAAATTTACTCCCACTCCCATGCCATCTGCATTTATCGCCAAAAATTTACAGACACTTTCTCCACCCCACGGAAATGTAATTATTACTGATTACGATATAACACATAGTTGTTTAGTTTAGTAGCGGTTTTGATGTTAAATATTTAGGGTTTCTTTTAACAAACTGAGTCGTTAAATTAACTCATAAGCTAGGCACTATATTTTGGTCGATGTAACAGTGTTTAAACGAACAGGTGCGTCTTTCGACAATTTTCCTTCTGGAGCTATTTATCAGTCTTTGCCGTTAACAACCGAATTGTTTCGCTTACTATTTCCTGACGTTTACTACGGCAGTTTCGTCGCCAACTCTTTTTAAAATGTACTTTTAATTTAAAAATCTAGTTCCGCCAATTTTCTTCGTATCCTCGCATATTCTACACGTCTGGGTGACGTTAATTCTCTAGCGTGAGAATGAGAATCGCCACCTGTTCTCCATGTGCCATCTTTGGTCAGAGATAATAAATACAGCTAGAGCACTTCATGAATTGTAATTTATGTGGGGCCTCCTTCTTGCTCAAAGTCATTTGTTCAATACTATGCCGCCTCAGATGTGTTAGTGCGGGGTTCATTCGTCACTTTGAAATGGTCGCGTCAACCAGGATCTCACTGTCCATTACAAGTTATATGTCTAAAATGTCATAGTGATACAAGCACTTATGGGTATGATCCTACTTACACAAGACTCTTAAATTCTGGAAAAATACCACCATCACTCTAACAGAAGATGAATTAAAATGAAATGGGAGGACAGTGAACACAAATCAGTGTCTTTGAAGAGATCGATACCTCGAGCATCGAGGAAATGATTATCAGACATCTACTTTCATGGACCGACCAAGTTACCAGCTTGTCTCTGACACGCCATCTACAGCAAGTGATGTAGTCTGAATTGGTGGAACAAAGTAATCATAGAAGAGAGGAAAACCGATGATAAGACGTTCTGAAGTATAATATAGACTGACATCGGCAACTTGGAGGGTGCCGTGCCTAATCGGCCAATGTGGTGACGTACTGGGCACAAAAGTTTCAATAAATAGGACGAAGACATGAGTCTGATGAACTAAATCACAGAAAGGAACGATAAAATCAGAGAACTAATTTCTTTATTTCCGATTTGAGTACCGAGTTGTTGTTTCTTTAACTTATTCCTTTATTTTTAATGCCTTCCTCCACTTCGAGGCTGGCTGAGACCAATAATACACTAAAACAATTTCGTTAAAAAATTAAGTGTTCATGATCTCAGTCCGTCAAAAACAAGAGATTTTGAAGGATCAGAAGAGAACACCTGAGCATTTTCAAGCTCTGTCGATGAAATCCTTGGTACTGATGTTCAATGTCTTCATCAGCTCTATGATCTTCTCAAGGACCGTCCCTCTTTCACCGATCATGAGACCCATCAATTCTACATCGTCCAGCTCGTATTTATTTTTATAATACGGCACTACAGGCTGGCAGATAGTCTTTTCTGTGTCTACTTCGTCTGGTTGGTCAGAATGTGTTTCAAATCTTATTGTAGAGTCTACTGCATATCCCTTTTTCCTCTTTAACGGCGATCATGTCTTATCATATCCTTTTTCCCTTTGCTCCGACGGCATGTATTTCCTCAGGTTCTTCAAATCTTTTCACTGCGCTATGGAAGACCTTATGCTGTGGTGTCTGGTGTTTCGAATAGCTTCACCGAAGGGACAAGAACCAAAGATATAACGTAAAGTTTCGGCCTGACTTCTGCTACAGCAGTTACCATCAAGGGAGCATCCCAGTACAGCTCTCACTGGAGTTTCAGGATGCCAACCAACAAGGAACTTACGGTAGCCGAGGAAAAGGAGACTATAGAAGGCGAAACACAGTGACCAACTTCGTAGTTGATTTTAGATTCTTGTGGAAACTGATTATCTCGGGCCGAATAGAGATACATTAGTTGGTTTGATCAATAATAGTGCAATGTATTCGAATCGTCGGCAAGCTGCAGAGTATAACAAACAACAACGCTGTTCAGCCCAGAGAGAAGGATGTTAATAGTAACTTAACAGATCGTGGAAGCATCACACCTAAGATACAGAAAAGAACTGACCTCCAGGTCTGTAACAGAAAGGAGTTTTGGAGGATTTGACGTGTCAGCATTGCGACAGAACTTGCTTTCCTGGATGAGTCTCATTAACAAGCTAAGAAACTAACATTGCACTCGACTGACAAACGTTACACTTGACAGCAAATTAATGCCTATGGTTATGATGATGTTGGTAGTGGTGAGTTGGGTAACCCAATTTTTAATCCTTGTGTTGGCAGGAATCATCCTGAAAACAGTTACCTTCTTGTTAGGAATCACTCCGTATAAGGCTGTCCAGCGTGCTGCAGATCTTCACTGAGGAGGGTGTAAAAGTGAATTACACTTCACGTATTAAGATTTAAACTTTTAGGCACTATATACTTCTTCACAGTTAAATTGAGTTCCACATGTCTCTTCCTCTAGTATAATTTATATTTTGCCTAGAGCGTATGATTGAAATATATGAATTTAATTGTGCTGTTGAGAGGGAAAACCATGCAGAACAAATTAATCTCTGTAGACGTTTTTACTATAATTATCATTATTGTGGCATATACTTTCCCCGACCTAGTGAGAGGTAATCACAGCATAGACTTGCCCAAGGTCATTGTCATACAAGGGCAGTATTCTACTATAACAGGCTTTTTATTCTCAATGTTAACTCGTTGAAAATATCTGCTAGAAACAGAAAGTCACGATCAACGTCGTATCTAAGAATCTATTAGTTGACTGCACACCAAACATAACGTCTTAGGGAGTACTTAATATCGTTTTACCCAGACCAGTTGGTATCAATATTGTCAACTTTTTGCTGTGTCCAAAAGTCATGCCATAGGCATTCAATCTCTGGCAAATATAATGATTGTATTTCGAAAACATTACTATTATCTGTTACGGTTTCTTAGGTAGTTAAAGGGAACTACAAACTCTACCTCAATGGTAGTGGTTATTTCCTCTTTGAACTTATCTGTGATATATTTTAACATACCCGTGCTTTCGTAATCACAGGATAGATGCTGCATTTTAAAATGTTACTTAAATAATAATAATAATAATAATAATAATAATAATAATAATAATAATAATAATAATAATAATAATAATAATAATAATAACAAATCGTTTACTCGTCCCGAGGTGGCGCAGCTTTCAGGCATACCCCGAATGGAGGTGAGCTGCACGTACCCTTGTAATTATGTAACAGCCTTCGCACCATTATTAAATTTCTGGCAGTACCGGGAATCGAAACCGGGTCTCCGAGGACGGGAGCTAATAGTGCTAACGTTACGCTATTGACGCAGATGTTACGTAGGTGACAAATAGAGACAGGAATTTTTTCCCTAATGGGGTAGAATGTAAATTTGTAAAATGTGTAGCGAACATCTTTGAGCCTGCAGAACGGTTCTGTTATGCCATCTGGATAGCCATTATAGGCAAGTCCTAATGCAGTACCTACGGGTTTTGCAAATCTTACTACATAACCCTCCAAAGTACTAGACGTCAGTTGTCATTTGCAAAATAAATTTGGATTCTAATCAATTTATACATATAATCAAAGCTCTAGAACGTATAAAACTCACAGCGTATTCAATAACCGGCCCTTCGCGTGTCAAGGTGACGTGAAATTCGTTTCGCTTAACTGCCTGTAAATGTATCGATGGTATTTTGATTCATGGTTTCCAGGCCCAGAATATACATAAGATGCCATATTAATGCAGCACTTTATGTATCTGAGTGGATATACGAATACAATAATGTGAAATACATTCTTAGATGCTTTATAGGTGACGAATAGAGCTCTGAGAATCGAAGGCTAAAGCACTGAGCACTCAGCCGACTAGTTGTACAGTGCTGAGGTTACGAATAGTAGAAGTCTTTACATTCCAAGTATCCCAAAGCTGGAAGATGTGAAGGAAGAATGTATTTCTCCTTGATGAAGACAATAATAATAATAATAATAATAATAATAATAATAATAATAATAATAATAATAATAATAATAATAATAATAATAATAATAATAATACTTTATGGTCTAAAAGAGTATTAGTTTATTTTATCCTTTTAACAGCGAAACTAAGTTTACCAAGGCTGAATTGTATTTTATTTTTTCAGATAGTTATAGCGTTTATTGGAGAAACATTTTACCATACTAACTACAATGACATGGACAGCCAGGAATTTTGCCTGTCTTCAAATAAGATAATTTTAAGTAGGTACGATCTGTATTCTCACTAATTAAAATTAATATTCAACAAAGATAACGCATTGAGTTCGTACTTGCAATCATCGGTCTGTAAGCATAAGTGAATACCTGTAGAAAAATATACTTATAACGGTCTGTTTTCACATTCAGTTTTCTGTAAAGAAGTTAAACCTGGGTGTATTGAGAATATCGTGTTGATAAGTTCTAAGGAAGTGTAGGCGGTAAGAACGGTAGGGGTAGACCAAGGCATGAATATGACAAGCAGATTAGAGCATATGTAGGATTCAGCAGTTACGTAGAAATGAAAAGTTTAGCACTGGATAGGGTGACATGGAGAGCTACATCAAGTCAGTCTATGGACTGATGAACCAAACACATAACAACACACAAATTCGAAGTAACAAACAGGAAAGTAGTGAGAGTGATTGATGACACAAACAAGTAGTAACAATGGCGGGTGAGTACCCGCAATGAGGAGATAAATATTGAATTGGGAATTAATTCGATGGATGAAATTGTATATATAAAGTGACTTCGGTAGTGGAATCATATGAGGCGAATAAAGGAGAATTATGGTCTCGCCCATCGAGGGCAAGAAATGTAGAGAGAGGCAAAGAGAATGAGATCTAGACACAGATTTTCCATGATTTAACGAAAAGGATGTGGAATCAAACGAGATCATAAAGGTAACTGCAAGTAGAGGTCGGTGGAGGTGCTTAGTTAATTCACATAGAATTACAGAATGTACGCTGAAGTGGATAATACATATGTATATTGAGGAGTAAAGATTTCAGCCGGGATCACGACCAAGAGCTTCGGATCATGGGATGGGCACTTTATGGCTTACCCACCAAGACTTGTACTCGTTGATACTGACCGTTGTGTTTTCTAAGGTTTCACTTGTACATTGTTTTGTTAATTTTTGTTTAAATTTTTCATTAGTACTTCAAATACATCTCGAGTATCATTAAAACACCCATAACTGACCGTAGACCAACTGATCCCATTTCATCTACAGGTGCTCTTATTATGGCAAACACAACCGGAGCAAATATAAATCTCTCTTAAAAATATTTATTTGCACGCTAATGTCTAATATTAAAGGTAAAAACATGTTGTTATATATCCAGGTACTAACCGGATCCAGTGATACTTAACTTCGGCAACCTCACGAGGTTCGTTTTTTAACATGGACACACTGCTGACCGTTTTTTCTTTATGACGTGCTTACAAATTTATCTGTTTGGACATGTGAGAGAATGTACTGGAATAATGCATTTTTGAAACCTTTAAGCGAATTTTATGGTCTACATGATTGGTTTGTTTCTTTTAGCGATATCTTAGCGTCCGGAAGCCTGATCGATGGTTTTGTTGGAGGTACAATTGTACAGACTTTCGAGACTCCTATCGTTTATGCAACTAGTCCCACACCACTACGAGGCAGGATACAGAACCTGAGATCTGATTCAAGATAATAGCAGTCTTGCTGGCATAACATCTTGGTTTGGTTGAGAAGGGAAGGAAGTCTACTGAGCAATTCGGGATCATAATTTACCTTATCGGCAACAACTATTTGAAAGTAAAACCTGTGAAGTTATGTAACCTGAAACATATATTAATATAGTGCATACATTCTTCCACAGTTATAGAGAATCTAAGGTAGATTTAAGGTCTATGTGGTGAACCGCTCTGACTAGATAGCCAAATAGCGGTATTCCACGCAGAAGAAACTAAATGCTAATGACTTTACGTCGTAACGACTCTTACAAATCTTACGGCACATTAGGACAGGACAGGTCATCGACAGCTCCAGCATTTGCCTGGTCTGAAAATGTATAAAGACGGAATACCATCTCCAAGGCTGCCGATATTGAGGTTCGAACCCACCAGTCCAGAATGCAAGATCTGACCCACGTGATCCGAACTGCGCAACCAGTTCGCTCAGTTATAGTAGAAGAACAAAACGGTTTGAAGAAATGATATGTTGGTGTATGATGATTATAACATCATACATGAGTAAACTTTTTATAGCTCAGGAGCCAGTTCTCAAGGCTATGCAATAGCCACCACAAACAATTGCAGCATAGGAATTTTCCACACTGTCTGTCGGACAATGGAGGTTGTTGCCTCGACCTAGGACCACAAGATTTATGATCATTGATTAGCTGTCCATATTTATAGACAGACAACATTCCTTTCTTTCCTTTAAGAACACTTGAAAATCTTTTTTGTATATAGCTGCACCTACTTGATACAAACGTTGCTGAAACAAAATTATCGAAGACGGTAAGTACTGCGTACTGCATAAATAAAGCAGGAAATGGGAAGCAATTTTTTTTCTTTTTGCTTTACGTCGCACCGACACAGATAGGTCTTATGGCGACGATGGGAGAGGAGAGGCCTAGGAAGTGGAAGGAAGCGGCCGTGGCCTTAATTAAGGTACAGCCCCGGCATTTGCCTGGTGTGAAAATGGGAAACCACGGAAAACCATCTGCAGGGCTGCCGACAGTGGGGCTCGAACCCACTATCTCCCGATTACTGGATACTGGCCGCACTTAAGCGACTGCAGCTATCGAGCTCGGTGCGAAGCAATTTAACGCAGGAATGGCAAAATGGGAGGATTCTGGCGAGAATGTTTGCGTGCCTAGAGGAGGTGTTTAAGTATAGCAAATCAACTGAATATGACAGTGTTTCATTGCAAAAATCACAGCAAATACATCATTACTTCTCTCATTCTTTTACAAACAGAAGCAAAAAGCAAACAGATGTTATTTTCTCATTCATGCAATGACATTCACAAGTTTCTCGAAACTTTGATATGAATATTAGGCTACATATGTTTGTCATGACTAAAGTTATGTCAGTAGGGAAGAAATCTAAGGGGATTGAGTGTCAGGTGGAGAATACAGAACTGAAACAGCTGGATCATCTTAAGTATTTAGCATGTGTATTCTTCCAGAATGGTAGTATAACAACAAAAATTGAATCAAGGAGCATAAAAGATAATGCAGTGATCTAGCAATTGCCAACAGCTGTGTTCTATAAGAAGGAATTTGTCTTCCCGATAAAACTTGTACTTTACTGCACGGGAGTGACAGTAGTGTGCTAGTTGATTTACGTCGCACCGACACAGATACATCTTATGGCGACGATGGGATAGGAACAGCCTAGGAATAGGAAGGAAGCGCCCGTGGCCTTAATTAAGGTACGGCCCCAGCATTTGCCTTGTGCGAAAATGGGAAACCACGGAAAACCATGTTCAGGGCTGCCGACAGTGGGGATCGAACCCACTATCTCCCAGATGCGAGCTCACAGCTGAGAGCTCCTAACCGTACGGCCAACTCGCCCTTTGACGGTTGTGTGGACTCAGAATATCTTATTCGTAAGTCGGAAGTAATGGAAATCAAAACAGTGGTGCAAACAAAGAGTGGCGCGGCCATCTTTACGTTGCAACAGCGCAAGCTGTACTGATAGAGTTGGGTCCTTCGTGAACTAGTTCATCTGAACTACTCGCTTATTTGAACCGATATGAGTACGTTCAAATATTTTAAACGGGTCGTTCACGTGAGCATACAGCATGTTAGAGGACGAAGGCCTAAGAATGCACCATCTATTGTAAAATGTACGTACTAGGTCCCGCCGCTAGTGCTGTTTCTAAGATAGCTCATAATAAATTTCCTCGTTCGTTGAACGAAGCGCCGCGGGAGCTGTTTCCACGAAGGCAGCACAAATGAACTACCTCGTTCATCTGAACGACAAAATAAGCTCGCACGCGAATGGCCAATGCGTGCCGTGTAAATCGTCACATGACAGCACATCTCCTCTCACACTTCTCAACTGGGGGAGAAGGAGTTATTTTATAGAAAATCTGATAGCATATCTGTCTCTCCATCTCTCGTAGATACCATTTCTCCACTTAGGTAGACTGGCGGAGGCGCTGTGTATTGGGTAGCTGTTTTTTGTTCATGCTAGGCACTCCGAAAGACGACGATGTAACTGAGCTCATGTTGGTTCGAGCCCGGTTCTATGCAAGATACGGTCCACGATACACACGATGGGGTGATAATGTCGCTGGTTTACCTCTTAAAACAGTAACCCCCGCAATATTAACGAACAGTACCCCTACGGATTTCGATTACGAAAAAAAGTGTTATCACATGGTAACAGACATGAGACGACAGTATTATATTCAGTACGCATAAGTTATCTTAAGACGAGTCCGACTCGTTGGCTGAACGGTCAGCGTACTGGCCTTCGGTTCAGAGGGTCCCGGATTCGATTCCCGGCCGGGTCGGGCATTTTAACCTTAATTGGTTAATTCCAATGGCACGGGGGCCGGGTGTATGTGTTGTCTTCATCATCATTTCATCCTCATCATGACGCGCAGGTCGCCTACGGGAGTCAAATAGAAAGACCTGCACCTGGCGAGCCGAACCCGTCCTGGGATATCCCGGCACTAAAAGCCATACGACATTTCATTTCATCTAAAGACGAGTGCATCGGGGTAGAAGAATAAGCAACTAAAATAATAAAATATGTGATATTATTCATACGACATAGAATTTCAAGGTGCCCAAATAAGACAACCCCTTGTCAAAAGATTTACCGGCACGTAAAAGGAATCCTTGGTGATAGAATTTCAGCACTTCGACGTCCCTGGAAACCGTAACAGTAAATGGAAGGGGTGGGGGGACAGTTCAACAGTTCAGATATTACTGTTCAGAAATAATAGCTGCTCAACCCTTTTTCATGTGAGACGATTCCTATTTTCGGTCACTACCTGTCCTGTCCCATGTGTAATTATGTCTAATGAGATGTATGTGGTAGTGGTTAAAATTTGGCTCTGATGAATAGAAAACTACAGAAGTTCATAATTTCAGTCATAATTCCCCTTTATACATTGTAATATTTAGTGGAATATTGAGAGAATTAGACTTTACACACCAATAGGTCATATCAAAACTTAACGGGCTTCTAATAAATTCACCTGCATACGTCCTATCGTTAAGTGAATAGGGCCTGACACATCCTACACTTATGAGTGTAGTGTCAGGCATAAGGAAAAACGCTGGTTTTATAGATTAAACACCTGACAAGACTTACATCTAACATTGTAATATTAGTTAGCTATTCAGGAACATTCCTTATTAACAGGACGTTTCCACAGGGTTCGTCTTCCCCAGCTCTTTAACAGCTAAACTGGCAAATTTATCATCTTAGAGAAATGTTTTCCCGTGGATAAAACCGGTAAATAGCTTCTTCACTCTCAAACAGCTGACTCATACGCCCATTGAGCCGCCGAGCTTTAAACAGCGTAGGAGGTGGGGTGCGGTCGAAGGCTGTATGGTTTGTCATTCATATTAAGGGAGGACAAAGACATAAGCAAGCACCATCTATTGTAAAATGTACGTACTAACTCGCGCCGCTAGTGCTTGTTGCTAAGATAGCTCATAATAATCTACCTCGTTAATTTGAACGACTTCGTTCATCGAAGTGCCACGAGAGCTGCACAAATGCAGCACAAAGGCAGCACAAATGAAGCACAAATGAACTACCTCGTTCATTTGAATGACAAAATAAGCTCGCACGAGAATGGCCAATGGCGTGCCGTGTTAATGGTCACGTGACAGCACATCTCCTCTCACACTTCTCAACTGGGGGAGAAGGAGTTATACAGAATTAGAAAGCTTATCTGTCTCTCCGTCTCTCGTAGATATCATTTCTTCACTTAGGCAAACTATCGGCGGCACATTCGGTAGCTGTTTTCTGTTCGTGCTCATAATAAACTAACTCGTTCATTTGAACGAAGTGCCGCGAGAGCTGTTTCTATGACATCACCTCATGAAATACCTCGTTCATTTGAACTAGTTCATTTGAACGACTCAAGGGGCGAACGGTATCGAATGAACTAGTCAAGCAAATGAACTAACTTTTTCTTCTTTTGCTATTTGCTTTACGTCGCGCCGACACAGGTCTTATGGTGACGATGGGATAGGGGAAAGGCCTAGGAATTGGAAGGAAGTGGCCGTGGCCTTAATTAAGGTACAGCCCCGGCATTTGCCTGGTGTGAAAATGGGAAACCACGGAAAACCATCTTCAGGGCTGCCGACAGTGGGACTCGAACCCACTATCTCCCGATTACTGGATACTGGCCGCACTTAAGCGACTGCAGCTATCGAGCTCGGTAAATGAACTAACTGGACCCATCCATAAGCACTGATCTGATAACGCTGAAATCTACCACAACGGTGCCATCTAGCGGCTGGTGAGCACATAACGCCATAGAGCCAACCTAAAGACAATTAGAGCGAAATTGCAGATACTTTTTGACTTGGCTACGTAGAAATTAGTTTTTCATCATTTACCAACATTCTGTCAAAATGGACTTGGCCCACTATTCAAATGGGCAACTCATTTATCTTTTTAATGTAACCTTACAAACATTGGGCTGGGAAGACTTGGGGAAGTAAGGAGGCGAGCTGTTCAATTAAGCGTATGTTTCGAGCTGTTAGTGGAGAGGTGGCGTGGAATGACATAAGTAGATGGGTTAGTTACAGGATGGATAAGGCCAAATCCATATCAAGTGCCAACGCCAATAGATTGAGCAAAGGGCAGGATGCAGGAGATAAAGAGTACAATAATATTAATTAACATTGTTTGATTATTCTATTCTCGTTTATTTCTTTTTGTATTTATTCCTCACCATGACGTTGCTCCCCGGGCTAGCGAAGGGTATATCAAATCGGCTTAGTTATTTGATGTTAAGTTTATTTATTCCTAAGAATAGTCCACCAACGTGAGGTGTCGAATGATAAATCCATTGCTGTCTTTCTATTCTAGATAACTTTTTCCTGACAATTGTTTAATTCCATGAGGTGGTCAATGTCTTCGTAAAAGTCAATATCTCTTCTTCTTCTTCTATCGATTTTGGCCAGCTGTGGACCACGTAAATAACTCCTCATGATTTAAACTTTCTTTGGCGCCAGTACTCCTTCATCCTCCTGCTTGCTGCTTCTTTTCTTTCAGCCGTCCATTGTTGTTTCTTCTTGGTCGCTGTTTCTGGCTCTAGGAAACCCTTAAATGTGTGTAGCTTGTTTCTGAAGGTGGTTCTATTGTGGATGTCTTGATGACAATTAAATTATATTATGGTATATGCAAACCCTACATTTTATAATAATAATAATAATAATAATAATAATAATAATAATAATAATAATAATAATAATAATAATAATAATTCCTTTGACATCAAAACAGGAGTCCGACAAGGTGATGGGCTATCCCCGATACTCTTCAACTGTGTTCTTGAAAAGATCATCAGAACCTGGCGGGTGAGAGTACAGGAAACCAACTACAGTCCATTGTGAATAGGAACCAAATCCAAGGGGATCGCAACAGACTGCTTAGCATTTGCCGATGATATTGCTGTTCTCTCAACCGACATAGAAACCGCTAGAGCTCAAGTTGAAATTTTAAAGGAAATTGCCGAACAAACTGGTTTGCAGATATCGTTTGAGAAAACAGAAGTAATGACTAACATCAAAGAGGCTCCACCAAAACTCCATACAAAATACGGGGACAACACCCGAGTAGACAAATTCAAATACCTGGGTGAGATCATCATGAAAAATGGACTGGACAAAGAAGCACTTCAGGAGCGAGTACGCAAACTGGAAATAGCCTACCAAACATCCCGCACAATCTACAACAAAAAAAGCCTTTCCCAAAAAACCAAGATACGTCACTATGAAGTAGTTCTGAAGCCACTAGTTCTATATGCAGCCGAAACCCTGTCTCTAAATGCCAACAAAGGACTCCTTGAAGAACTGGAGAAAAGAGAACGCAAAATTGAGAGAGGAATCTTGGGATCAAAGTAAAAAAATGGAATCCATCAAAAGAGATCCAACAAGGAAGTCTACAGCAAAATAGAGAAAATTACCGACACAATCAGAAAAAGACGGGCACGATTTTACGGTCATCTGAAAAGAATGGACGGAAGAAAGTTAACTAAAGAAATCTTTCACTTTTTTGATTCAAACCCCAAAACCACAATTTCCTGGTTTAGAAATACCAAAGAAGACCTGCAAATTCTACATATCTCAGCTGAAGACGCCCTTAACAGAGATCTCTTCCGCAAAAAAATATTGACGAACGGGCTAAACCGAGACGAGCAACCGAAGAGAAGACACGGTGCCCCTTGGACAGAGGAGCGTAAGCAGGCCCACTCACAAAGAATGAGGGAAATTTGGGCTCTAAAGAAGGCCAAGTTCAGTGTCAAATGCAACAAGACTTAACGTGGTCCTTGATGGCCCCAGTGAATTATATAATAATAATAATAATAATAATAATAATAATAATAATAATAATAGTAATAGTAATAATAATAATAATAATAATAATAATAATAATAGTAATAATAATAATAATTGTACCGCGAGGGTACACCTGCCCCGTTCATTGAAATCAAGCGCCTTGTGAAATGACATATTACACTTAAAACTCGAAACTAGAGCAAGAAGTTCGGACTTCGATCAACAGATGTCGCTACTAAAGTGATCAAGTAATTTTGTCTTCGTAGGTTTACTACACTGTGTTGATTGTCTTTTGTTTGTGCTATGTTAAAGTTGTCAACACTTCGACCTCCTGCCGCCAACTTCAAAAGTGGCTAATAGAAAAGTTCCTGTATTTAATGTTCAACCAATCAGCGTTTTCTTCTACATATTTAATTATCCAATAAAATTTGGGAGGTGTGTCGGTCGTTAGTCCAGATCTCTCTCGAGCCTTCCTCTCGGGTATAAAAGCTGGCAATTTTTCGAGCTACCTTGTCTTCTTGATCGTCCAGTGTACTGAGTGTGTGCTAATAGTGGAGGCGGAGGCGTTTCGCCCTTCATCGAGAAGTCCAGCGCAATAAGGTAATGACAGCCATGTTCTAACTAGGTGATAGCTTCTGATAGCTAACCCGAGGGGAAGGTTTCCAGTCTTTAAGAATGTAACTTTAAATTTCCGATCTCCAATAATGTAAACATCTTCTTCAAATGTATATCTCTATAGTGCTATTAAAACAATGTGCGTGTTCTGACAGCTCTCGGCGTGGTAGTAGGAGGTGGCAGTTACTATGGCAACCAGTACACGCCTCCTATTTCAGCCAATCTCAGCTCGGCATGCACTCTCCCTTTTCCTACCCCCGCTGTCTGAAAGCTTCGTGAGGCGGTCGGTCCGAGTTCCACGTTGCCAATATAGTATACCGTAGAACATGTGGCTGGGCTAACAATGTCTACTTTGAGAGATATCGTTGTCTGTATAGTGTGTTTTTTAAATCAACTAAATATTATAGTGCTATTGTGTTCGTGTTAATAAGTGTATCGTTATCGAGGCTGGCATTCTAGTGTAGTGTAAATTATAGTATTGTGTAGTATAGTGTAATTTTAACACCGTCTCATTTACTGAACTCAAAATGTTACAACCCGTTCAGAGCGCCGCTAAACAACGAGGGTGACCTCGAATTCATTCACCTAGAAAAAAGACAAGCGTAACGGGGAGGTATGGCTTCGCTATTCGTGGTCAAGCTCGCGATATGGTATGTGCCTTACGGGAATATTTTGAGGGTGAAGGGAAAAATGGAGGCCCACTGACAGACGTTAACAAAGTTGTAGAAAGAACAGAAGCAGCTTTAAAATTTCTCAAGCTACAGTAATTAGAATAGGGAAAGAAAAAGAAAAGGAAGAAAAGGAGCCTTGGGAAGAAGGGGAAAGAGAGGGAGTGGATGTAATTGGACCATCACATGACAGGTTATCAACACCGGGCAAAACCCGACTGATTAAAGCCTATGAGGAAGGGGAATGAGGAGTTTGTCTTACGATATTTGAGCTGATAAAATTACTGCTGAGCCATCTTGAAATAATAGCAACGATATTTAACGAACTCTTTCATGATCGCCGCTAATGGATATTATTTTCCGCAGAGCCTAGCGCAGAACGAGAGCTGTTGACTGTGATGTAGTAACTCCTGCCGGATCATGTGGCAACACAGCGCTCCCACTCCTTTGTTTGGCGCCACGTGCTGCGAACTGTCAAAACACGCACATTGTTTTAATAGCACTATAAACTAGCCTAGAAACTTAGCTTAAATTCGGGAATAGAGAGTGTGACACCCCCTCGAGTTCCCTATCAACTTGTGTTTGAGGTGACTATGTTTTTGTAACCGTTTTATATCTGTAGCCTTGTAACTTAAATATTTTCTCCATCTAGTCGCCTCAGTAGTATGGGATTAGCCTCTGTAACGTCGGGCAGTGAGCCCTATTAGGGTTTTAAACTTCCAAGTGTAAGTGTCTGCCTCCGCATCATTTTAATTTTGGGCCAGTAACTTTAACCTGTGTTTTTTCTTCCCACCAAGTGCCGGCAGAATGGGTATTAGATGCCCCTGTATCATTCAATTCCTTTCTTTCAGATTAAGTAATAAGATTGTTGGGTGTCTAAAACAGTGAATACTGATGGAATTGTAAATGATAGGTGGGACCTTCGATAGGCCTGGATCTTTCTGAAAACTCGGTGTCCTATTGTAAAGTTTCAATAGCGCAAAGACGCTCCTTGTCTTTTGATGGTTAAATGATGCCTTTTGGAAGGCGGTAACGTTGTGGTGGAGCAAAATTCTTGAAAGAATGGTACATTGAAAAAACAAATTGGGAGATGTGTTAGAAGGGAGCCTCAGTGATCTTGGAAATTGTCAATTTAAAGAGCGGCAAGCTCAGGTTCCTAATGGGTCATTTTTTGAATATGTTTTTTGACTGTACCTACGGTGTACCTGATCTAACTATTTCTGTAACTGAAATCCTGTTTTCGCTAAGCGAATTGATTGTTAAAATTTAATTTCTGAAAAGAACACGAAAAGATAAGAAAAAAGTAATATAACTTTGATTTTTGAAGCCTTTAATTAATCCTTTGATTGTAGTAGATAGACCCATTCATGCCCGCACCTTATTTCACCTCTGTCCACCACAAAAGAGCCGTAACAATAATAATAATAATAATAATAATAATAATAATAATAATAATAATAATAATAATAATAATAATAAGTGTACGTTTTCCTTCTCTGAACTGTAGCACGAGGTATCAAGGCACGGGAATTTCACCCTGGATAGCTGTTCTTCAACGTGCTAGTGAAACATGTACCCTTGGGTATAGAAGGCAAGCACCTAGCTCGCTATGCTGTACAAGGTGTTGGTAAACTTTGACACATACTATAACATAATTACCTTCTCTCGGTACTCAAAAGATTACGGAAAATGACACTACTGTATTGTAATTACTTTCCTTACTGTATTATTAGATATCGTCTCTGACTGATTGAACTCCCCTTCGTAGTGATGTAAACACGGAGAGCCAGAGAGTTTATGGATCAGAGAACACCTAACTCAACCTTCTTGGATCGTTTCTCAGCCTAATTGAAGCACTGTGGCTCCCAGACATTACAGAAAAAATGGCGCCTCTTCATTCTCAGACCAAGTAATCTGCTGCCATCATTGCGAAGATAAATATATGTGTTAATTCATTTCCGACAGATAAATATTGTTTATATCACAGTATATCATACATATCGTATTATCTTCATTAATCCAGGAGCGGGTGTCCGTGTTTACGACACTGGTAGCTTAGTGCGCTGTACGCTGCTTCTAATAGCATTCACTTTCATGTTTTATTACCACATAACTCCATGTACACACATCTCATATCTCTCTTAGCAACATGCTCAGAACAAAACAAAAAAAATCACTGCATGAACGAAGCATGAATTATTTGCGTGATGACTTGTCAACATTATTTATAATTAAATATTGCCGTAAAATGACAGCCAGTGAACACCTTGAGGCAGCCTCTATGGTTCACAACCATAATTGCCTTTGAAAGTCAAGAATGGACGGAAATCTTTTCGGTAAATTTCCACCGCTTGGTACTAACCAGAGAAGACTGCATTCGGATACGGTGGGCAGTCACTTGAAGGATGAGTCAGATCAGTCAGAACATCTGGAAATACTCAACACAAACCAACGACTAAGCCAAAGATTAAAGGTGGAACAGATAAACTATTTAGCAACATATAACATCAACTCTCTGGCACAGGTGGGAAAATTAAAAATCCTAACTAATGAACTAGACAAACAAGGGATCCTTATAGCAGGACTACAAGAGATGAGGAATTCAGACCAGGAAGCCACGGAATTCCATGGGTATAGGGTGTACAAAGACATCCCTGGAGAAGGAGTGGTGAGAAATTGTCCACAATTTGGTACAGGATTCATAGTTAACTTGAAGATAATTGATTCGATAATAGATTCAGGCGCGATCCCCAATACTCGCGACGCTGACAATACAGACATCGAATAAAATCTAGCAATAATTAACGCCCACGCTCCAACAAATGATAAAATCAATAGGAGAAAAACCAGAGAAGAGGTGGTTGAATTCTGGGACCTGGGTTAAGTCTGAGCCGCAGACGAGGGCGGAATTTCGAAACGAATAACGTAAACTTATCACTTAAGTGACTGTTACGTACAATATTATCTAGGCTGCCAAGGAAAGCGATAATAAGTCAGAAAATGTTCAAAACGAGATAAGTCCGCGGTGTGAGTCCTGGAAGGGATTTCGATCTTAGTTTAAACATCTCACTCGTAACGTAAAAGATCACTTTCTATGACAGTTACGTAAATAACTATTCCGCACCGACACGGTGTAAACTCCACATATATTAAGTGCGCTTGTCTATAATTTGGTAAAACTTGAGCAATGTACGTAGGTGGATCAAAAGGTTAGTTGCACTAACGCGCCGCAGCAGCGCGCTGTGTGTCGCAAACGTGGGCACAGCGGAGAAAGGGACAGACACTGCCCACACGTCCGTTAGGCAGGTCGCTGTGGTGTCTCGTCTAGTATTGTGTGAATAGGGGGCCAAATGCAATGGCGCGTCAACTGGACGTTCACTCCAAATATGAGGTGCGTGCGACAATCCGATTCCTATGGGCCAAAAGGAAGAATTGCAGGACATTCATCGTGAAATTAGTGCTGTGTATGGGGAGCGGGCCATTTCCCGGCAAGGTATCGTAAAGTGGTGTCAGCAATTCGAAGCCGGACGCACGGACATCACGGACAACCATCGCGAAGGCAGGCCCGCAACGTCCAGGACCCGTGCAAAGGTCAACAGTGTGAATGCGATCATTAGACAGAATCGGCGCATTAAATTGAGAGAAATCGCGACGCAGCTGAAGATGTCGTATGGGAGTGTGTTCGCCATTGTTCACGAGGACGTTGGATATTTCAAGCTGTGTCAAAGATGGGTCCCACGTCTTCTCACCCATGAGCACAAGGGACAACGTTTCCAATCCTCCCTGGCATTTTTGCAACGCTATGCCGCAGACGGCAACGGGCTTCTGAGGCGAATCGTCACAGGCGACGAAACGTGGGTCGACCACTTCACCCCCGAAACGAAGAGAACATCAATGGAATGGGTGCACCCCTCACCACCACAACGAAAGAAGGCCAAGGTTCAACCTTCAGCCGGTAAGGTTATGGCGACAGTGTTCTTTGACATGGAAGGTTTGCTGCACGTGGAATTCATGCCGAAAGGAACGACGATCAACGCGGCGTCGTATTGTCAAACGTTGTACCGGTTGCGTAAAGCGATTAAAGAGAAACGCCGGGAGAAATTGAGCGCCCGTGTGATTTTGTTGCACGATAACGCAACACCTAACAAGGCCCACCTAACGAGAGAACTGCTGCAGCGTTTCAAGTGGGAGGTCTGGCAACGTCCACCCTACAGTCCCGACCTAGCGCCATGTGACTTTCATCTGTTCGGTAAGCTCAAAACGGAGCTCGGTGGTCGACGTTTCCAGACCGATGAGGAGGTGAAGGCCGCTGTCTCCGAGTGGTTGCAGAACGCTGTAGGAAATTTCTATGCATCCGGCATCGACAAGTTGGTTGCGCGCTCGCAGAAATTTTTGGAGTCTCTTGGAAACTATGTGGAAAAGTGACGTTACAGGGTATGTCGTTATAGTAGTGTTGCTGTTGTATAGGTGATGTAATAAATGGCCATAACTGGGAAGTGCAACTAATTTTTTGATCCGCCCTCGTATTTTCCCTTCTCCCTTCTCAGCCTGAGAAATGGCTATGAAATCATACCGAGGACTGTCAATGAAACTTCATAGGTATGGTTAAAATAACTTGTTGTTAGATTAAGTAAAACAGTTTGGTCAATAATTTGTTCCCTTTTTTCTCTTGGAATATTGTTTTCGTAAGATGCTTTTCTTCTTCTTCTTCCTATTCTTAATCTGTTTACCCTCCAGAGTCGGGTTTTTCCTCGGACTCAGCGAGGGATCCCACTTCTACCGCCTCAAGGGCAGTGTCCTCGAGCTTCAGACTCCCGGTCGGGGGATACAACTGGAGAGGATGACCAGCACCTCGCCCAGGCGTCCTCACCTGCTACACTGAACAGGGGAATGGGAAGTTTGGAAGGGATAGACAAGGAAGAGGGAAGGAAGCGGCCGTGGCCTCCACTTAGGTACCATCCCGGCATTTGCCTGGAGGAGAAGTGGGAAACCACGGGAAACCACTTCCAGGATGGCTGAGGTGGGAATCGAACCGACCTCTACTCAGTTGACCTCCCGAGGCTGAGTGGACCCCGTTCCAGCCCTCGTACCACTTTTCAAATTTCGTGGCAGAGCCGGGAATCGAACCCAGGCCTCCGGGGGCGGCAGCTAATCACACTAACCACTACACCACAGAGGCGGACAGGATGCTTTTTTTAAGAAAGTGAATTCGGGACATTACCTTGGGCAGACGACAGCGATGGGACTGATTGTTTATTTATACGTCATTTTTATACTGTGGGCAGACAGGAAAATGGATTTCACCACCCACGGAATCTATGGTGGGCTTTACCTTTCTCAATAATTCTTTCTTTCTTAATCCGTTCAGCCTCCAGGGTTGTTTTTTTTTCTCGGACTCAGCGAGGGATCCCACCACTACCGCCTCAAGGCACTGTCCTGGAGCGTGAAACTTTGGGTCGATGGTATACAACTTGGGATTACGACCAGTACCTGGCCCAGGCGGCCTCACCTCTTATGCTGAACAGGGGCCTTCTGGGGTGATTAGACGATTGGAAGGGACAGACAAGGAAGAGAGAAGGAAGCAGCCGTGATAGGTACATCCCGGAATTTGCATGGGGGAGAGGTGGGTAGGAAACCACGGAATACCAATTTGAGGATGGTTGAGGTGGAAATCGGACCACCCATTACCCAGTTGACCTCCCAAGGCTGAGTGGACCCCTTTCCAGGCCTCACATTTCGTGGCAGAGCTGGGAATTGAACCTGGGCCTCCGAGGGTGGCAGCTAATCACACTAAGCATTACACCACAGAGGCGGACTCAAGAATTATTATTATTGTCAACTATTCTAGGTTTTTGTTTTGCGTCACCAGCCCCGCGGTGTAGGGATAGCGTGCCTGCCTCTTACGCGGAGGTCCCGTGTTCGATTCCCGGCCAGGTCAGCCATTTTTATCTGGATCTGAGGACAGGTTCGAGGTCCACTCAGCCTACGTAATTACCTACCTGACGGTGAGATAGTGGTCACGATCGGATTCGTCGTGCTGACCATACGACACCTCATAATTTGCAAGCCTTCCGGCTGAGCAGCGGTTACTTGGTATGCCATGGCCCTTCGAAGCTGTTGGTCCATGGGATTTGGTTTGGTTTGCTTTAAGTTGAACTAAGACTACCTGAGATCTTATGGTGACGGTAGGATAGGACAGGCATAGGACTAAGAAAGAAGCGAACGTGGTGTCAATTACGGTACAACACAAACATTTGCCTAGTGTGGAAATGGGAAACCACGGATAAACATCGTAAGCGCTACTGACAGAGGGGTTCGAACCCATTGTCTCCCGAATGCAAGATAACGACTCAACGCCTCCCAACTCGCTCGGTCGCCGACCTCAAGATTTTACCTTATTGAGCCCATGCAGGAGATTACCAATTGATCATTTTAAACCCATCAAAAGAAACCCAAACTTGGCTGAGTGTACTACAATCTACTGAACTATGCAGCCGGCCTCAATTAATTGCAAGTGAGTGGACTAGTACAGACATCACAGTTACTCAGGTTAACACATTAGCTATTACCGAACGAGATAGCTAAGCGGCAAGTATCTCGTACCTATTAGCTTGCATTCGAGTGTCGATGGGTTCGAATACTACTGTCAGCAGACCTGAAAATGGTTTGCATGTTTTCCCGTTTTCACACCTGGCAAATTCTGTGGCCTTACCTTAATTAAATCCACGGTCGCTTACTTTGCTGTCCTTGCCGTATCCTATGCCATCGTCACTATAGGACCTACCTGTGTTGGTGCGACTTAAAACCAATTAGAAATAAAAAATCACAATAGATATTACAATAACAGAGTTGTTGACAATTTTTAAAGCTGTTTTACTGAGATATTTTTCATTAGATTTATATTTGAAGAGATGAGAATATGTAGGAATTTTGTCCCCCTATAGTTTTTGACACTGCCAGCGTTACTGACCTCAATGAAGAGACCGAGTCCGTTATTCCGTGAACAGGAGATCAGCAACCAACCAACTGTGCTACTAAGGTCAACTGTCATAAGTCCCTGAATTGAATTTACAATTACAACAAATTGTGCAGTGATCTTTCACTTCTGGTCAAAATATCTTTTAGAACATGAATTCTTAATTTTGAGGTGCACGCTTCTTCAATGTATCAGCCGTGTATCTTCTCCCAGGGTCGAGAAAATTCAATGAAATACCAAACCCGTTATGTTACTCACACTCATAATCAGTTACATCACTGCGTGAAATTTGAAATTACGTAAGTTGTTAAACCAGACGGTTCTGATGAAGGGCTACACCTGTGCTGAACCGAGTGTTACATCACGACGCTTAATAACCCACCGGTGTGTAAAGTGACTCAAATGGCTGAGCGATGCAGCATACCACACGCAGAATTCGTCATTCGAGACTAAGGATACTACTCAGTGTATATAAAACACTACATAGTCCATGTCCAGTGGTTCTCTCACCGCTGGCCTTCTGCTGACCCAACTTGACAGGTTCGGTCCTGGCTCAGTCCGATGGTATTTGAAGGTACCTCGTGTCGGTAGATTTACTGGCACGTAAAAGAACTCCTGCAGGAGTAAATTCCGTCACCTTGGCGTCTCTGAAAATCGTAAAAGTAGTTAGTGGGACGTTAAGTCAATAACACTATTAAGGCTCTCGCACATATACCAGCACAGACTCTGGTTTTATTTTATTTTCACCCACCGATAACAGATTTTAGACTTTTGGTTGGTGAGGGGAGGGGGGAGACAACAGAAATCATAATTAAAGTAAAAAATAAAGAAGAGGAATTCTATTTATTTATTTCTATTTATTTATTTGCAAATGTCCGTTTTATTTATTCATCCATTCATGTATATATTTACGAATTTATTTACTTACCAGTTAGCCGCGTGCCCCGTCTTTAACTCATTTCCGCTGAAGGCTGATTGAAATCCCGCCCGGTGACCTGGTTACGCGATGTGGCCGTGTAGCCGGTAGCTTACATTTGGAGAATGGTGATTTTGAACCCCATTGAAGATAACACGGAAGATGGTTTTCCGTCGTTTCCCATTTTCACACCAGACTAATATCCGAGCAGTACTTTACCTTACAATCCCACTCCTTTCCAATCGCTGACATAAGGGAATGATAGTGTAATGATTTATTCAACCAACTTGCTTGGATTTCATGACCGAGTCCGCTGTGTCTCATATCATGCTGCTTCTCAGCTAAACGCACGAGGTTTAGTGAAGCCCGTATCAGTACTCAGTTAAGGATTGCAATTCTTGTGTTAGACGGGAATAAACTCCCCCCCCCCCCCTCTCCCAGCAAGAGACAGGCATGCTCCCATTCATCATGGTGCTGACATTATTATTATTATTATTATTATTATTATTATTATTATTGATTCGTTGTGCACAACTGTGGAGCGCGTTTGAACTTATTTTGCACAATGTTTCTTCTTCTTTTCTTCCTAATATCTCTTCATTTTTTCACTGTGTTCCTTTCTGCGTGTTTCTGTCCAGCCTGTATTTTTTCCTGTTGGTTTCTCTACAAATTTATGTTTGTTTTACTAAGCTTCTAAATTTCATTCTATCTTGAATGGTTTCGTCCTCAATACCTATTTCTTGTAGATCTTCATGAATTTCTGCTAACCAATTGTTGCGGATTTTCAGGGTTAGAGCAAGATTTAGAATTTTCTTTGTCAGCCTGTTGTTATCCATTCTGTGTAGGTGTCCGTAGAATTTTAGTGGTCTCTTTCTGATGGTATCTATGATTTTTTCTGTGAATTGAAAAATTTCGTATGGTTTCTTTATCATCTAAATTCCATTTTCGAACTTTGGTCCTAGGATTTTTCTGAGAATTTTCCTCTCTTGTTTCTCAATGCTTTTCATTTGTGACCTGCGGCCAATGATCAGTGTTTCAGATGCATAAAGTGCCTCTGGTTTGATGACTGTATTGTAATGTCGTAATTTTGCATTTTTTTATATACATCTTTTGTTATATCTGCTCCATGTGATTTTGTAAGTCCTTTGCAGTTTAGCAGTTCTTTCTTTGTTAGCTTCCTGATGTAACCCTGCTGGCTGAATAATTTCACCTAGATACTTGAATTTGTCTACTTGGGAAATTATTCCACACTTGGTGATTAATGGTTGATTGTCGAATCTTGATTTAGTTCCTTCCATAAACTGCGTCTTTTCAAATGAAATTTGTAGTCCGGTTTTTGCGGCTATTTCATGCAATTTTTCTATGGAGTGGATTGCTTCTTGTCTGTTGTTCGAAAGGATCGCAAGGTCATCTGCGAAAGCTAAGCAATCAAGGTGAATTTTGTCTTTAAGAAGTCTGCCAATGTTTATTATTATTATTATTATTATTATTATTATTATTATTATTATTTTATTTACTGTACATACTCTCTGCATGCTCCACTATATGAGTAGTACTACATGCACTTACAATACATTTCCTTACAAATGCACAAACATAGATTACATTTGTATAATTAAATTTCTAGATGACTGTTAATCTTACCAATATCAATCAATATCAGTCTTCATTTGTCCTGAGAGCTTGAAACTCCAGAGCATTAACAAATTTGGAAAATTCCTTTAAATACTTTTTCAATAGCACAGATTTCTGCATTGGCCAGTTATCATGTCTATTAACAATATTTATCAAGGGTTGGCTAATATTTTTCACTTCGCTGCACACGAAAATTATACTATCTATTGTCCGAGAGCTACTGTTACAGGAACACTCGGAGTTACGTATAATTTTAAGTCTGTATAACTACGAAGCAATATTTCCATGTCCAGTCAGTATTGTAGTCATATTTGGTGTTTAAGTTGATTTTGGATTTTAATCCGCCTGCAACTGTTGGAAAGAATTTCTTTGTAAATGTGCTTTTGAAATGAGAGTTCAAGTATTTTCCCTGATATTCCGCAGTCAGTATTGTTGAGTAAAGGTAACTTCCTGCCTAATGTTGATGCCCATGTCATCATCCATAATACAGGAAGCTCGAAGACTCGTGTCAGTGATCCCCCTGTGGGTGGGGGCGGTAGAATAACACCCACGGTATCCCCTGCCTGTCGTATGAGGCGACTAAAAGGGGCCTCAGGGGCTCTGAACTTTGAAGCGTGGGCTGGCGACCACGGGGCCCTCAACTGAGTCCTGGAATTGCTTCCACTTACTTGTGCCAGGCTCCTCACTTTAATCTATCCTGTCCGACCTCCCTTGGTCAACTCTTGTTCTTTTCCGACCCCGACGCTATTAGGTTTGCGAGGGCTAGGGAGTCTTTCATTTTCATGCCCTTCGTGGCCCTTGTCTTCCTTTGGCCGATATCTTCATTTTTCGAAGTGTCGGACCCCTTCCATTTTTTCTCTCTGATTAGTGTTATATAGAGGATGGTTGCCTAGTTGTACTTCCTCTTAAAACAATAATCACCACCACCACCATCGTGTCAGTGACTTTATTGGCTAAATGGTTAACGTAGTGGTCTTCGGTTCATAGGAATCTGGATTAAATTACACGCAGGGTCGAGAATTTTAGCCACGTTTTGTTAAATCCTTTAGCTCGTGAGCTAGGTGTTTGTATTCATCTTAATATGCTTCTTAATTTATGTATACATATTTCCCTTCACAAACGTCAGGATCCACTCCTAAAAGATTAGCATACTGGACTTAGGCCCAAGGGGCTCCGGGTTCGAATCACTGCCGGATCGGGTTTTTAACCTCTATTGGTTAATTCCGAAAGTTCGGGGACTAGGTGTGTGTGCCGTCTTCAGCATTAGCGTACATCATATGTAGATGCGCATTGTTGCCTATCAGGCGTCAACTCGAAGTTCCTGCAGCAGGCTTCCCCGGGTGACACCCGCCATTAATTAAATACCAAAGCCGGTCTGAGTGGCTCAGAGGGTTGACCCGCTGGCCTTCTAACCGCATCTTGGCAGGTTCGATCCTGGGTCAGTCCGGTGGTATTTGAAGCTGATCAAATACATCAGCCTCGTGTCGGTAGATTTACTAGCACGTAAAAAACTCCGTGTGACTAAATTTTGGCACCTCGGCATTCCGAAAATCATAAACGTAGTTAGTGGGACGTAAGGCAAATTTAAGAAAATTAATACCAAGATTACTCCTGTTGGCAATAAAGTCACTGACACGAGTCTTCGAGCTTCCTGTATTATGGATGATGGCATTGGCATCAACATTTGGCAGGAGCTTACCTTTACTCCAACAATACTGATATCGAAACAGAAATAGTGCTGAAACACTGTCGGTTGTCTTTACGTCGGTCTGTGCAGGAGTGAAAGCAGAATATTTTTTTCTTTTTTTATAACTTGCTTTACGTCGCACCGACACAGATAGGTCCTATGGCGACGATGGGATAGGAAAGGGCTAGACGTGGAAAGGAATTGGCAGTGGCCTTAATTAAGGTACAGCCCCAGCATTTGCCTGGTGTGAAGATGGAAAACCATTAAAAGAAAGTGGAATGAACTCAGGATATCTTATACTGTAGATATGAAAATAGTGAGATTAATAGCCAGTAAAAACAGGTGATAACAATTGCAGGAGGGTACTCGGAATTAATATATAGAGGTAAGTTAGGAATAAGCCCGATTAATGGAGCTATACGCATACACCAGCTTCGCTGATGGAGTCATGTGAGGCGAATGGAGGAGGAAAGGGACATATAATGGACTCGGCCATAGAGAGTAAAACATACAGAGGAAAAGGCGACGATAATTAGACCCAGGCTTCAACGATTCAGTGATAAGAGATGTGTAACTAAATGAGGCCACAGAGCAAGTTGCAAACAGAGGATTGTGGTGGCGCTTAATTAATGCACTGAGCCTAGCAGACTCACCACAGAAAGTTATAATAGATAATGATTGATGTACGGACGGACTCCTGCAAGATGGATAACTGTACTGGCTCCGACACAAATGAACGGCGGTCAGACGAATGTGGTTCTTATGGGCTAAAAACTCAAGCTCCTAGTGTTCTCATTATTACTGAACTCTTCAGCATACATGATCATTTATCGTGATATAAATGAGCACTATAAGCTCCTGGCTTTGTGATATGCAATTAAAATGTTGCTCCAATTGCGAGATCTAATTAGCCTTGAGAAACATGCACAGCCTTCCCAAGGGGAATTTCACAGGGTAAAACCAAACCAACAACTTTCATCAACGTGCATACATTGAATAGTTAATCTCTAAAAGCGAGAAATAACACGATTTAAGTACACTGTAGTTAAAATTATGTTTCCTTCTGATGTTCATGGGCCTATCATCATACCCTTCCAAATGAGCATGTTGCACATGGGCGTCAGATAGGAAGGAGTGCATAAGGAGAGCCGAACATGTCCTTGGACATTCACGGCTCTAGAAACCATACAATAAAAATAAGGAGTAAAGATTAGCGCAGTGGCTTATCTGCTGTCTTTCCACCCTGATGGCTGAGGTTCTAAACCCACTGGATCATGGTTTGAATTTTCACCTGAAAAATCACGTCGCGTCAGGAAGAGCACCTGGCCAAATTCAAAATGAACCTGGGTGGCTCCAGCGTCGCCAGAAATAAAGTTGAAGAAAGTTTGGTCTACCTCCTTGGCAGAATGATTATCGTAGTGCCCTTCGTTTATAGGACGCCGGATTTGAATCCTGAGCGGGTCGGGGATTTTAGCTGTAGTGTACACTTCTTAGAGCAGCGGTCTTCTGTGTCTGGGTTCTCTTGCTTCTTGCCTTGGCTCTGTAATATACTCACCGCTATGGACTTTTACCTGGGGTGCGATGCGTCCTTGTTTTTTCGTGAATGGGTACATAGCGAGATCTACTATTAAGGGCTAAGCTATTATAGAAATGATTGTAAGCCAAGCTGATTTCTAAACAATTATATTTATTGACTAATAAAAATACTCGAAAAAGTACATTGAAATAAACAACCAATATTTATCAAATGTGAAAATGAATCATAATATGGGAAAAATTTACCATAAAAAGGGACTGTAATCAGTAAAATAATCATCGATCAAAATTGAATCAACTGAAACGTCTCTAAACCGGAATCATTCCGGAGCGTTACCAAATAAATGTCTGTGCAAATACTTTCAACAAAACTATATTGAATAACAACACATGCTCCATCATTGGTTTCATATAAACAATTGCTATGAATAAGATTAAATAAGACAATTAAAACTCAGATTCAAATCTGTCTTGTAATTTTTTATGACCGTAGAACACACAGACTACTAGAGACACTTCCCCCCTTATCTCTTATAACTTGAACTTAATTTCATGATGCCATGTGGCTTTATGTCACCATCGGACGGTCTTCATGAAAATTTTCCTTATTTTCAACTCTTGTTTCTTACAATTAACTTTAATACAATCACTGTAAAGAGGTAATAATTCCTCGCATTTTTGTTATTGGAGCAGATATAAGCTGAACAGAAGTTATAGAAATTACCGTTAACCTGGTTAACCAAATTCGACCAGTTTGGATCGAACACGGATCCTTTAATTTACAACAAATTGTTCTATTTATGATCACTCACGCATGCACAATATGCGGGATTGACAATGTAATAGCATCGGCCGTTCAGTGATTTATTCAAATGAGTTGACTTGTTATAACATCCTTTTAGATAATAAAATGTAGTTTGAAATGTCGTCTTTACGCTGTGTGTTAATAATTTGTGGTTGCACATTATCGCTAATATGCATAATTACAGGTACAGAAAATATATAACACTGCCTAACTCTGTCACACACATAAACAAGTAAAACTGGAAGAAAACACACGCTACACCTACTCTACAAGGTCTATTTACAACAAACTTCTTTCACGTACGTTAATTAATATTAACATTTTCATCACCTGGCACAACTACCTGTCGCTTAAGTTGCGGTTGCATCTCAGCGGTTAATGTCATAAGTTTTCATTGAGGACGGCCGCGTGACCACGCCTCCATTCTGTAAATCATGATCACTGAAGCATACCTGTAGAACTTGTAATAACAAATTTTACCTCAATAAATTTGCCGTCTCAACATTTTATTATGCCAGTAATAACATTAAAATTTATGGACATTATTATTATTATTATTATTATTATTATTATTATTATTATTATTATTATTATTATTATTGTACCGGGAGGTACACCTCTACGCCGCACGTTTAAATCTTGCGCCAATAAAACTCCCCTACAGGAGAAACTCTGAACTTAAAACTAGACCTCCTTAAACTTTTGCTCACAAGATAATTTTGTGATTATGAAGTTGCCAGTACTGTGTGAATTTCAACTTGTTTTGTTTTCTGTTCCTCAAGGAGTGTGGACACTCTCTCATAGATGTCTCTACTAAAAACTATGATCATGCACCCTGGTGCGAAGTGAAGGAACTTTATTTGAAGAAATTTTGTATTCATAAGTTTGTTCTTTACTAAATTTCGTTCATTCAGTTGTGGGTTAGCAATAATTATCTTTCTTTCCGCCAGTTTTGAATTTAGCCAATCCAGAAATTCTGTAATTAATTTCTAACCCATCACGAGCTTCTTCTTGGATTTTGTGTGTAACCTTTCATCTACCAATAAAAGAGAGAGGGTGTGGCTTAATTATTCATGAAAGGTCTCGAACTTTCCCCGAGGGTTTATAAACTGTTGATTTTCTCGTCTCTCGGCCACTTGTTCAACATCTAAGTGTGTGGACGTGTAGCAGGAGGCGGGTGGTACCTCTTTCATCAGCCAGTAGCTCTTCAGTAAGGTAATGGCCGTTTAACGTCTTATTTTTTGCTAGCTCAGCAGTTTAACCCGCGGGAAAAGTCTGAAACTTTAATATGTAACCTACGTTTTTAAACATGTAATTTTCTGCCGGCTTATGTAAAGACTTCATAAAATCTACAACTGTGATTCGGGGATAGAGAGTGATTTACCCTCTCGAGCTCCCCTTCATATTGGTTTGAGGTGACTGCGTTCTGGTAACTGGTTTTCTTGCTTTCTGTAATGTCTTCAATTATTCTTATACGGGTCACCTCCATAGTTTGGGAATAGCCCTTGTTTCATCGGCCTAGTGCCTTTTAGGTTTTAAAATGAGTATTTAGGAGTGCAAGTACTCGCCTCCATTCATTTTTGTATTTCGGGCCATTTACTTAACCTGTTCTTTTTCTGCTAAGGCCCAGTAGATTGGGTACAAGATACCCCCGTGCCATTGTTGTACGTTGTGCCTTGATGGCAATTAATTGTAAAGTCTGGTATTGCCTTTAAGAGGCACGGAATTCTGTGAGCGGGGCAGCTCTTTTCTAGTATTGTAAAAATTCCTCTGGGAGGCTTAATATTGTAGTGAGGAGCAAGGGCTCCGCGTATTAGGGCATTTCTGCTCTTTGAACGAATTTGTGGTTGTAATGTGAGCTAGGAGCTCAAAATTGTAAAGTAAGGGCTTGAAGCCCAAGATCAGTTTATGCCACCTATCTTATCTTGACTCGACCTATTTGTTGATACTGGCACCTGTTACATTGTTATTTGTTGTTGTTTTTTGAAAAAGAAAAGAAAATATAACCTTTTCTTAAAATTTTAAATTAACTTTGACTTTGTAGTTAGACCTACTCATCCCGGCACCTTCTTTCACCTCTGCTGTTCCACAGATACCCCGGAACAATTATTATTGGAATCAGCGCTAATCTCAAACCAGTTATTATTATTATTATTATTCTTAACGCTGTCTGGGTCACGGTAAAGGATTAGCATTCAGCAATGGTGTCTTGAAAAATTAAATCAATCGAACCTCGATCGACGCAGCTAATTCAATTGTTTTGATTAATCAGTTTTAAGTATTTGTTTTGACTTGTACGTGAAAATCCTACCTTCTCAAATATGCTTACAAATTTTCCAAAAATGAAGATGATAAATAATCGTAGATAAATTACTTTCCGGATGACAGATTAGGCTTAAAATATATTTATAAAGACATAAAGAACGACAATTCATTTTACTTACATTCTTATGATTTATCGATAATGTTCCATTACAGCGAATTAACACATTTTTAGTGTTTTAGAAACTATGATGACTTTGTGCTTGAAGACAAGTGGCATCTTGCTTAAGACTGATTTTTATACACTTTATTTTTACTGCGGAGCACACGAGTTTTTTTGAAGAACACATATTCTAAACCTCACACTACAATGATATATACCTTTATTTTTAGGCTCTGTCTGTCTCAAGGCCGTAACAATGATTTATTCGCTGTACACTTCGATATCTTTGCCGGCTTTTCACCTGCACGGTGACTAGAGTCAATGTTCAGTAATTCATTCACGGTTAGAGGCGTAGAGGTGGAAGTGGCCACAGTGTGAACAAAGGATAATGGAGGCGCTTAGTTCATTCACAGAGGCTTCGGCACTGACCACAGAAATATATTTACATCAGCTTCATGGTACATGCTTCAATTTCTATTCTCCTGTAGTTCAAGTATTTTAGTGAGTTATGTATTATATATGTATTATATCCTCCTCTGCGAACCATGTGACCTTGCCGCGGTGAGGAGGCTTGCGTGTCCCAATGATGCAGATAGCCGAGCCGCAGGTGCAACCAGATCGGATGGGTATCTGTTGAGAGGCCAGACTAACGAATGGTTCATCGAAACGGGGGTAGCAGCCTTTCGGTAGTTGCAAGGGCGGCAGTCTAGATGATTGACTGATACAGCCTTATAATAATACTCAACATGGCTTAGCTGTGTTGATACTGCTACACGGCTGAAAGCAACGGGAAACTACAACCGTAACTACCTCCCGAGGACATGCAGCTCTCTCCGTATGAATGATGTACTGATGATGGCTTCCTCCCGGGTAAAATATTCCGGAGGTAAACTAGTCCCCCATTCGGATCTCCGGGTGGGGACTACACGAGAGTGGGCGATCATCAGGAAGATGGATACTAACATTCTGCGAGTCGGAGCGTGGAATGTTAGAAGTTTGAATCGTTGTGGTAGGTTAGAGAATCTGAAAAGGGAGATGGATGGGCTATAGATGTAGTTGGTATAAGTGAAGTACGTTGGCAGGAAGAACAAGATTTTTGGTCAGGCGACTACCGAATTATCAACACAAAATCAAACAGGGGAAATGCAGGAGTTGGTTTAATAATGAATAAGAAAATAGGGCAGCGGGTAAGCTACTACGACCAGCATAGTGAAAGAATTATTGTCGTCAAGATAGACACCAAACCAATGCCCACCACAATAGTGCAGGTCTATATGCCTACTAGTTCAGCGGATGATGAAGAAATTGAAAGAATATATGAGGAGATAGAAGATTTAATACAATATGTAAAAGGTGACGAGAATCTAATTGTGATGGGGGACTGGAATGCAGTGGTAGGCCAAGGAAGAGAAGGTAGTAGAGTAGGAGAATTTGGTTTGGGACAAAGGAACGAAAGAGGAAGTCGGCTGTTTGAATTCTGCACTGATCATAATTTAGTCCTTGCCAATACTTGGTTCAAACACCACAAACGACGGCTGTATACGTGGACGAGACCTGGAGACACAGGAAGGTATCAAATAGACTTCATTATGATTAGGCAGAGATTCAGAAACCAGGTGTTGGATTGCAAAACTTTCCCAGGAGCAGACGTGGACTCTGACCACAACTTGTTGGTCATGAAATGCCATCTGAAGTTGAAGAAATTGAAGAAAGGAAAGAATGCAAAAAGATGGGATCTAGACAAGTTGAAACAAAAGAGTGTGAGGGATTGTTTCAAGGAACATGTTGCAAAAAGACTAAATGAAAAGGCTGAAGGAAACACAATAGAGGAAGAGTGGAGAGTCATGAAAAATGAAGTCAGTAGGGCTGCTGAAGAGATGTTAGGAAGGAAGGAAGGAAACATCAACTAAGAATCAGTGGATAACTCAGGAAATACTAGACCTGATTGATGAACGACAAAAATACAAGAATGCTAGAAATGAAGAGGGCAGAAAATAATACAGGCGATTAAAGAATCAAGTGGATAGAAAGTGCAAGGTAGCTAAGGAAGAATGGCTAAGGAGAAGTGCAAAGATGTCGAAGGCTGTATGGTCCTGGGAAAGGTAGATGCTGCATACAGGAAAATCAAGGAAACCTTTGGAGAAAGGAAATCTAGGTGTATGAATATTAAGAGCTCAGATGGAAAGCCACTTCTAGGAAAAGAAGACAAAGCAGAAAGATGGCAGGAGCATATCCAACAGTTGTATCAATGTAAAGATGTAGATAATTTGGTTCTGGAACATGAAGAGGCTGTTGATGCTGATGAAATGGGAGACCCAATTTTGAGGTCAGAGTTTGACAGAGCTGTGAGTGACGTAGATAGGAACAAGGCACCTGGAATTGATGACATTTCCTCTGAATTACTGACTGCCTTAGGAGAAACCAGCATGGCAAGCTTATTTCATTTAGTGTGCAAGATGTATGAGACAGGAGAAGTCCCATCTGATTTTCGGCAGAATGTTGTTATACCTATTCCCAAGAAATCCGGTGCTGACAGGTGTGAAAACTACCGCACCATTAGTTTAGTATCTCATGCCTGCAAAATTTTAACACGTATTATATACAGAAGAATGGAAAAACAAGTTGAAGCTGAGTTGGGAGAAGATCAATTTGGCTTCAGAAGAAATGTAGAAATACGTGAAACAATCCTGACTTTACATCTGATCTTAGAGGATCGAAGCAAGAAGGACAAGCCCACGTACATGGCATTCGTAGATCTAGAAAAGGCATTCGATAATGTTGATTGGACCAAGCTATTTATGATTCTGAAGATGATAGGGATCAGATACCGAGAACGAAGAATTATCTACAATCTGTATAAAAATCAGTCAGCAGTGATAAGAATCGAGTGCTTTGAAAAAGAAGCAGCAATCCAGAAAGGAGTGAGGCAAGGCTGCAGTTTGTCCCCTCTCCTTTTCAATGTTTACATAGAACAGGCAGTAAAGGAAATCAAAGAGAAATTTGGAAAGGGAATCACAGTCCAAGGAGAGGAAATCAAAACCTTGAGATTTGCCGATGATATTGATATTTTATCTGAGACTGCAGAAGATCTCGAGAAGTTGCTGAATGGTGTTGATGAAGTCTTGGGTAAGGAGTACAAGATGAAAATAAATAAGTCCAAAACAAAAGTAATGGAGTGCAGTCGAACGAAGGCAGGTGATATAGGAAATATTAGATTAGGAAAGGAAGTCTTAAAGGAAGTAGATGAATATTGTTATTTGGGTAGTAAAATAACTAACGATGGCAGAAGTAAGGAGGACATAAAATGCAGACTAGCACAAGCAAGGAAGAGCTTTCTTAAGAAAAGAAATTTGCTCACTTCAAACATTGATATCGGAATTAGAAAGATGTTTTTGAAGACTTTCGTGTGGAGCGTGGCATTGTATGGAAGTGAAACATGGACGATAACTAGCTCAGAAAGAAAGAGAATAGAAGCTTTTGAAATGTGGTGTTACAGAAGAATGCTGAAGGTGAGATGGATAGATCGAATCACGAATGAAGAGATACTGAATCGAATTGGTGAGAGGAGATCGATTTGGCTAAATTTGACGAGAAGAAGAGATAGAATGATAGGACACATCTGAAGACACCCAGGACTTGTTCAGTTGGTTTTTGAAGGAAGTGTAGGTGGTAAGAACGGTAGGGGTAGACCAAGGTATGAATATAACAAGCAGATTAGAGCAGATGTATGATGCAGTAGTTACGTAGAAATGAAAATGTTAGCACATGATAGGGTGGCATGGAGAGCTGCATCAAACCAGTCTATGGACTGATGACTCGAACAAACAACAAACACATGTATTATATATATTACAATTTCCTTTACGTCACACCGTCACAGGTAGGTGTTATGGCGTCGGTGGGGCTAGGAGTGGGGGGAAGCGACCACGGCGTTGGCTTACCAGCATTTACCTGTTGTGAAAATGGTAAATCACGGAAAACTATATCTAAGGCTGCCGATAGTGGGGTTTGAACCCGTTTTCTTCCGAATGCAAGTAGACAGCTACGTGATCAGCCACTTGCTTGTTATGTGTGATACAGGGAAGGGCGGGGACAGCACACGAGACCACATAATAATTCACACGTCCCAAGCAACAAGACGTCAGCTGTCCAATTCAAGTGACTGTGCTAAGTATTACTCCAGCTAGGTGTTGGGTGACCCACTGAAGCAGTGACTATTATTGAGGAGTCTACTGACGACTACGATAAATTATAATGGTATAATGTTATTGGCTTTACGTTCTACAAATTATTTTTATTTTTTCGGAGACGTCGAGATGCCGGAAATTAGTCCTGCAGGAGTTCTTCTACATGCCGGTAAGTCTACCGACACGAGGCTGACGTATCTGAGCACTTTCAAATACCATCGCACTGAGCCTGGGTCGAATCTTAAAGTTGGGGTCAGAGAGTCAGCCCGGCGAAGAATAAATTACTATAGACCAGGGCCTCTCAAACACCCCAAATCTCACGCGTGCAAACTGAGGCGCAGAGTTCCTGTGCACAGTGCACCGGTCCCACTCGGCTCTGCTCGGACCAACGCTTCGTCTCTGGGTTACTCGGCTAAGCTCGGCTTAACTCGGCTCGGATTTGGAGCACTACGGAGCAAGTGAGGAAGAGGGAGACAGGCCGAGCGAGCGAGACAGGCGTGGGGAAAGAGAGAGACAGCCCTATTGCTCCAAATCGAGGAGTGGGGATCTGCACCAAGCGAAGTCGTCTTTTGAACCGTGCATGAACCTGGTGCATGCACCCTGAGAGGCCCTGCTATACAGCATCATTGTTCTGAAATCTGATTCCATGGCCGATCAACGTTCTGATCATTGGACCGAATGGTTCTGTGTACTATTCTCAGCTGAGTCGATATATTTTAGATTCGGCCCAGCTACGTGGTATATGGTAGCGTGTCTACCTCTTACCTGGAGACACCAGCTCGATTGATGGATAACACGTTCCCTGCTGCAGTGAATTTTGATGACTAGATTCCACATTTTATCGGCCCGATGCTGTCTTCATTGATGTGAGGGCTCCATCACTAAAAATGGACTTGAACTTGCTTGTAAATTTGATCTAAGGAAGACAATAAATATGCCGATATCCACTGCAATAAATGAAAATCTTACCTAGAGCAATGTAAAAAGGAATAGGTTACACGAGATATTAAAAGGATAGTACACTTTGTATTAAACAACAATTTGTCATGTGAAGGTAGCAACATTGTAGGCTTCTTTTGCCGTAATCACGCTATAAAGGTAGCTTAGACAACAGTCTGAACACAAAGTGACCCGAAGCGATATACCAAAAATTTCCTTCGGGTCTCCGGTCGGCCGATCGAAAGTAGCAGCATGCTTCAATCCTTTACTTCAATATAAACACGATGTTGCCGTTGATTATCAGAAATATGTAACTAGGATGTAGTTATTTACTCAGAAATTTTGGGAAGTTCACGCCGACGGTAAAGACGACATGCTTCGCAACACACGGTGACCCGAACTGCAAGTAACGTGCTAATCAAAGAATATTAATACTAACTGAGGGCTCAGCCTCATGAGTTCAAGTGAGCAACTGTCGATAGGAGGGGCGCTGGGCTCAGTCAAGCAGGTTGTCATCAAGATGACCACGTGATACTCCAACACCCGTAGGTCATTTGGATGGGCAGCAATCGACTTGGAAGACCAAGTCTCTTAATGGTCACGGGTTTATTTGTCTTTGTTTGTTTATTAGCTGTATTGTCAATTCGTATGCTTCCAGAATGGGTACATTTTCAATATTTAACATTCTACACTGTACACTGCTCGCAGTTTGCTTTCAGCGTCACCGAAAGCCTGTGTTAATGGGATGTTTAAATATTTTAATTTCGTGTGGCTGTTGTGGTCGGATGCACCCTTTGAAAGGTAGACCCTTCCATGAGGTTAGGTGGCGTCTGTGGTGTATGTGGAACTATATTATCGTGGTGTAGGATGTGTTCTGTGTTTCGTGTGAGTTCAGAGATTTTGGGAACAGTACAAATATCCAGTCTTCGAGCAAGGGAATTAACCGTTTACGGTTAAAACCTCACGACCATGCCTGGAATCGAATCCGGGGTTCCGAGACCCAGAGGTCAATATATATTGACCACTCAGCTAGGGAACCAGATATTGGAGCATTAATTTGCTAGTAGAAGATTAGACGCAACCCATACCCCTTAGAGGATCTGGCTTACAGCGGCTGCAGTAACAGGCAATAATAACCGTAAAATAATTATATAGATAGGTAGATAGAAAGATAGAACTCTGGCTGAATGGTTAGTTAGTGGCGTTCCGTTCACAGGGCATCGGGTGCGATTCCCGCTCTAGCCCGGAATTTTAACCGCGTCTGGTTAATTTCTCTATCTCGGAGGATATATGTTTATATTCGTCTTAATACACACCTTCTTTTTTTGTTTTCATACACCACTTCCCACTACAAACCACCGCAGAAACACGCAATAGTTTATACATACCTCCATATGGGGTTGGCGTAAGGAAGAGCATCCACCCCGTAAAACTGGGTTTAATTAATGCAAAAGTGCCGATCCCAGGAAATTGAGAAAAGACCAGAGGTTAGAAATGTAGCCCATCCAGAGCGTTCAACAACAATCAGAAATTGGTTTTCTAGCACACAGCGCACATTTTTAAAATAATGCCTATTTACACGAAGAAATTAACTAAGATTAGAATGATATTCTGTACTTTAATTTCAAGCAAACAGTCCATCTATTTCTCATTTGTTTCTGAAATATTCGCTGTGATTCGCCTAATTTATAACGGCTGCCTGGCCGAGGCGGTTAAGACATGCTCGGTTCACCCGGAGGGATGTGGATTCGATACCCCGTCATGAAGAAACAAGATTTCCATTTCCGTAGGTGCACATGGCTGTGAGGTTCACTCAGCCTATACAAAAATGAGTTCAGGGAGGAAGCCTATGCCTTCCACCCTTCCTAGAGCCTTCATGGTCTGTTGTTTGAAGAAAACTTCTTTTTACAGCCGATTTATTTAATATATTAGTACTAAGAAATATTTATTGATAATTTCAGGTCGTTTTTTGTATAACTATTAATATAATATGTATGTATAGGGAAAATGTAGCAAGAAAACCTGCTGTTGTGGGAAGATGCTGCAACTTAAGTGACCACAGCGCTGAAGATGTCAGTAAAACTACTATGACTTCACACAAACTTTAAGGGAACCGTGAAATGTGATAGTCTCAAAAATATCAAATTTGCAATCTCTCCTGAAGAACTTGGTGTATCAATTATTATTATGAAGTTATATTTGATGCAATAAAATTAGGTTTAATCATAACTCTGCACGCTGAATATCATTAGATGCCAGCTACCACTCAAACATTCTCTTCGGACTTTCCGTAAGTCATATGTTTTGAAAGTTAGTGAACCTTTTTCTTAGAAACTATCATATCAATGTATTTGAAACTTTGTAGTCTCTTAGATATTATATAGATCTCCTTGTGGAAGTAAATTTAATCAGATATCTTGATTAGCTCATAGGGGCAACTTAAAGAGCACTGAAAATTTTACACAAAATTTCAGTTTTCAACTAGGATATAAAAATAATTCTCAACTCCTGTAAACAATAGAACAATAATTTTCCTTCGGCAACTCAAAAAAGCTGTAAATAATATGCACCAAACTTTCTTGGGTATGGTTTGGGTATTGTCTCAGAAATAGGTAAATCAGTTTAGGAAATTTTTAACAATATTTTAATGTTATTTCTGACAAAATGTTAAACGTAGATGCTTCATATTCTAGCCCAAACAATGATGCATTTATTCTGAATATATATCAAACGAACATTCAAGGGAATACCTCTTTAGTTTTTGAAATATTAACTAATCATCAGAAGTTACATTTTCTATCGTTTTTCACTTCCAGGTTCCCTTAACACATAACGTGAACTATCTAAAATACAGTTCTGTACAATTTTAAAATATAAATTAAGATTTACTTAAAGTAATTCCGTTTTATATCACGTACTAAAACACGATCAAAACCATACAACAAAATTTCACATATGTACAACACAAGATTTGTAGATTTGTAGAATGAGGATATATTTAGAAAAATGCAAATAGTAACAGTAATTCCAGCTTAATGTTCACATATATCACATTTATTTGAATGTATGGTAACTGCAGATGCCACTGAACACTAACAGGTAATAGGGGTAGCTGTTATCCTGAGGAAGATACTACTCCACTACATTTTTCTGAGCTCCTACTTCAGTTGAAATCAAAGTGATTTAATTATAAGGAGCTGTAAAAGGCCGATTTCAAATGTTTAGGCAACAAGCGGTCATAGCTTACTTACGGCTAGATACCGTAATGTCTAATCGTTGAGAATACCATTAAGTGCAACATTATAACACTTATGAACAAAGGGGCCGGAGATAGTGGATCAAAACATATTCGTGCTTTGTTTCAAATATAACTAACAGCTTGAGCTGTACAATGCCCTATGATAATTAATTTATGTATATGGTCCTGACATCGGAGCAGTAGGATATGCTACATGAGACTATGAATCTGCAAACATGTAGGTCAATTATCATAACAAGACAGCTTCAACTGTAAACAAGAAAAGCTCGTGAAGGAAACGACTCTTCGATACATTAAACATGCCATAATTCAAAATAGAGTTATGTACATCGAGAATAGTTACTTCAGCCGTGTGTACGAACAAAATATCTAGTTCATGTCAACAGTAAAATACATCGCGCTTTCTCTATTTCTCAATACAAGTATCTCAGCACTCTTCATTTCAATTGGCAAATAAACACATCAACAGCCTGTTCCGGTAACATTAATGATGATCTTTTGCGAAAGTGTTGCCCAGTAATGTCGTGGTCAGATGGTTGACTTCGATTCAGTCTGAGATCTTGTCACGGATTTTACACTACCGTTCTTTGAACATCATGGACAGGCGAACTCGCGTTTCAGAACACAGAAATGTTAGAACATTTCACCCTCGACCTCTTCCAATTGGTAACCCACTTGCATTCAAGACTATTTTCATTCCCCAGCCGAGCCACACCTGATCAACAATATATTTCTTTCTTAATCTGTTTACCCTCCATGGTTGGTTCTTCCCTCGGACTCAGCGAGGGATCCCATCTCTACCGCCTCAAGGGCAGTGTACTGGAGCGTGAGACACTGGGTCGTGGAATACAACTGGGGGATGACCGGTACCGCGCCAAAGAGGCCTCACCTGCTATGATGAACAGGAACCTTTGGGAGGGAGGATGGGAAGATTGGAAGGGATAGACAAGGAAGAGGGAAGGAAGTGGCCGTGGTCTTAAGTTAGGTACCATCCCGGCATTTGCCTGGAGGTGAAGTAGGAAACCACGGAAAACCACTTCCAGGATGGCTGAGGTGGGAATCGAACCCACCTATACTCACTTGACCTCCAGAGGCTGAGTGGACCCCGTTCCAGCCCTTTTGAAATTTCGTGGCAGAGCCGGGAATCGAATCCGGGCCTCCGGGGGTGGCAGCTAATCACACCAATAACTACACCACAGAGGCAGACTCAACAATATATACAGTATCAAAACCAAAGCAATGCAAATGCTTTGGTGTAACCGGTCTGATGAGTAGCCTACCAAGCGACTGCTGCTAAGCTGAAAGGCCTGCTTGTTACGAGTGAAGCGTGATGAGCGCAATGAATCCCCTCGGACGCCCTGGCGCTTCTGTATAAGAAACAAGCTCGCTCACTATGGGGCTGGCCTAGGTATATACAATAGATGAAATTACCCTGAACCTCCTATGGGGCCTGTGTTAGAACATATACACGGAAAGGTATAAACTGAAGGTCTCTCAGCTTGGACACAAGTCCCATAGCCGAGTGTGGCATTGCTTCCATTTGCTTGTGGCTGACAAGGGAAGGTCACGATGTCCGCATCATCGATTTTGTTCAAACTCTATAGGTTGGTAGCGCTAAATCACCAAAACACACTGTCAAGGTAGTAGCGCACAACTCTCAAAAAAATCCCAAAAAAAAGCGATTTTTAAAATATCGAAATAAGGTACGCGAGGTTTAGCGTGCCAGGTGCCATCACGCGAGAGAGTGTGGCGTGGTGGTCGAGTGGTTAAGGTTCTCTACTTCAGTTGTAAAGATGGCGAGTTCTGACATTTCCTGATCCCCTTTTTCCTCGTGTTGCGAATGAGAGTAGCACTTAGTCACTGTCTGACCGCGTTGTCTCGTGTAACGGTTGTGTGCGATATAACCAGATGTGCTCAACATAAGTTCGATGGGCATTGAGATCTCGCATGTTGAATTATGTTCGATCGGAGTTGTTTTTGAACGTGAAGCTGCGCAAAGTACAAACGAATTCCCGGGAGAGCAAACAACAAATAAACAGTTGAAAAGCTTACGTCGAGCACCTTCTGTATATAAATCGCTTACTAGATCCCGGCGACTCTGTAGAGATTACGGAAGAGGTCAAATTATTGGGAAAGAAAATTTTTAAATCTATATTAAAAATAATAGAAGAAAATAAATTTGTAACAGATGAAAAAGGGGAGAAGGGGGGTAAAAAATTGGTAGGAGCGTGACGCGAACTCATCAACTTCATAACTGAAATCGAGAACCTTAACCACTCGTCCACCTCGCCAGAGTCTTTCGCTAGATGGTACCTGGAATGCTAAACATCTCGTAACTTTTTTCTACAGTTCTTTTTTTTCGAAAATTGTTGACAGTTGCGCGCTACTACTTTGCTAGTACGTCTTCGTGATGCAGTACTACCAACCTACAAAGTTTGAACAAAATCGGTGATGTGGACATCGTGACCTCCCCTCGTGAGTCCTAGCTTTCATCTTTCCTATCGGACCACACTTGGTCAACACTTGTTCTTCGGACCCCGAAAGTATTAGGGTTGCGAGGTCTAGGGCATCTTTCAGTTTCAACGCCATTTTGACCCTTTCCTTTCTTTCGTCGATGTCCTGACCCCTCGAAAGGTCGGACCTTTCCCTCTGGTTAGTGTTAAGAGTTTAAGGTTGCCCAGTTGTATTTTTTCTTAAAACAATCTCCACCGAGCTCGATAGCTGCAGTCGCTTCAGTGCGGCCAGTATCCAGTAATCGGGAGATAGTGAGTTCGAACCCCACTGTCGGCAGCCCTGAAGATGGTGTTCCGTGGTTTCCCCATTTTCAAACCAGGCAAATGCTGGGACTGTACCTTAATTAAGGCCACGGCCGCTTCCTTGCCATTCCTAGGCCTTTCCTATCCCATCATCGTCATAAGACATATCCGTGACAGTGCGACGTAAAGCAAATAGCAAAAAAAAATAAGCAACCTCCACCGCCAAATTAGCCAGACGTTTTGTCTGATAGTCTACTCATGCATTAGAGCAGGTTGTTGGCCACGATGTTTCGAAGCATTGCATAGCAGCAGTCCGCCTCTGTGGTGTGGTGGTTAGTGTGATTAGCTGCCACCCCCGGAGGCCCGGGTTCGATTCCCGGCTCTGCCACGAAATTTGGAAAGTGGTACGAGAGCTGGAACGGGGTCCACTCAGCCTCGGGAGGTCAACTGAGTAGAGGTGGGTTCGATTCCCTCCTCAGCTATCCTGGAAGTGGTTTTCCATGGTTTCCCACTTCTCCTCCTGACAAATGCCGGGGTGGTACCTAAGTTAAGACAACGGCCGCTTCCTTCCCTCTTCCTTGTATATCCCTTCCAATCTTCCCATCCCCCACCAAGTGTCCTGTTCAGCATAGCAGGTGAGGCCGCTCTGGCGAGGTACTGGTCATCCTCCCCAGTTGTATCCCTGACCCAGAGTCTGAAGCTCCAGGACACTGCCCTTGAGGCGATAGAGGTGGGATCCCTCCCAGAGTCCCAGGGAAGAACCGACCCTGGAGGGTAAATATATGAAGAAGAAGCATTATGAGAACAACAGTCTAAGCAAAAACCTATTCCCTATAGGCCATGAAGGCCCTCGGTGGAGTGGAATGTAGAGGTTTCCACTTTCCGTAAACTTGGTACTAACAAGGGAATCTTCATTGATATCACACCGCAACTTACCTGAGATTTCGTTGACAGAATGGATGTCATATAAGAACACCCTGCACCAAAAAATAGCTGTGGATTTTTACGGGAAGTTCCCGAAACCGAGGCTGGACATATCATTTGACACCACGGCATGTCAGCTGAAATGGACATCCCTGTCAGAATTGACATCACTGGAGACAGTGCGGTAGAGGTAATGATCAATCATTACTGCTCTGCATTTAGGCCAGTCGCCCACGTGCCAGTTTCTCGATGTGTTGTTTCCCTAGAGTTTTCTTAAATGATTGCAGAGAAATTGGAAATTTAATGAACATCTCCCTTGGTAAGTTATTCCAATCCCTAACTCCCCTTCCTATAAACGAATATTTTCCCCAATCTGTCCTCTTCAATTCATGTTGTGATCTTTCCTACTTTTAAAGACGCCATTCAAACGTATTCGTCTACTAATGTTATATCTCTCCGTGGACAGCTCGGAACATAGCACTTAGTCGAGCAGCTCGTCTACTTTCTCCCAAGTCTTCCCAGCCCAAACTTTGCAACATTTTTCTAACGCTACTCTTTTCTCTGAAATCACCCAGAACAAATCGAGCTGTTTTTATTTGGATATTTTTCCACTTCCTGAAGCAAGTAACTCTGGTGAGGGTCCCATACACTGGAACCATACTCTATTTGGGGTAATTCCAGATACTTATATGCCCTCTCCTCTACATCTCATAATCATGTGCAGAGATCTGTACCTTTTATTTACAATCCCATTTATGTGATTACCCCAATGAAGATCTTTCCTTATATTAACACCTACTGTAGATACTTACAGCGACGTAAAACAAATAGAAAAAAAAGAAAGTTACAATGATCCCCAAAAGGAACTTTCACCCCATCAACGCAGTAATTAAAATTGAGAGGACTTCTCCTATTTGTGAAACTCACAACCTGGCTTTTAACCCCGTTTATCATTATACCATTGCCTACTGTCCATCTCACAATGTTATCGAGGTCATTTTGCAGTTTCTCACTATCTTGTAACTTATTTATTACTATACAGAATAACATCCACCGCAGAAGGCCTTTTCTCTGATTCCACTTCTTTACACATATCACCTATATATATAAAATAGCATGTCCTGACTGACTGACTGACTGACTGACTGACTGACTGACTGACTCATCATCGCCGAGCCAAAACTACTTGAAATAAAGGGCTTGAAATTTGGAGATACATATATATTAGAGGGTAGGTGCTTACTAAAGGAGGATTTTGGATATTCTCTCGCTAAGGGGGTGAAAAACGGGGTGAATTGTTTAAATGACTATATCTATATCTCACAAATTTAAACGTTTACAAACGTAAATATTGGTATTTGGAATCACCTTTAAAAATATACACGTACATTGTTGTTTTCAGAAAATCCACTTAAAGGGCTAAAAGAATTTAAAAACGGGTCTATTTTTAAAATCAGTACCGGTTTATCTACAGTATGTCAAAAACTTGGTATTTGGAAATTCCTTTAAAATACAGGAACATGTTTAACTTATTTTTGTTTTCAGAAAAGGCAGTTATCGGGGATGAAGAGGAGTGTAAAAAGAGTTGAATTATTTCCTATGAGGATACTTATATCTCAAAAACTGAAGATGTTACAGACGTGGAAATAGGTATTTGAAGTCTTCTCTAAAAATAAAGAAAACCGAGCTCGATAGCTGCAGTCGCTTAAGTGCGGCCAGTATCCAGTAATCGGGAGATAGTGGGTTCGAGTCTCACTGTCGGCAGCCCTAGAAGATGGGTTTCCGTGGTTTCCCATTTTTACACCAGGCTGGGGCTGTACCTTAATTAAGGCCACGGCCGCTTCCTTCCCATTCCTAAGCTTTTCCTATCCCATCGTCGCCATAAAACATATCTATGTCGGTGCGACGAAAAACAAATAGCAAAAAAAAATTTTTTAAAAAGAAACATGATATTTTGTTTTCGGTAAAACCACTGAGGTGCGGGTTGGGGCTTGGGGAAGCGCTGGTAAAGGGGTGAATTTACGGGGATACTTATATCTCAAAAAGTAAAGATGTTCCAGACATGGAAATAGGTATTTGGACTCTCCTTTAAAAATAAAGAAACGTGTATTTATTTTCAACTTCAGAGAAGACTGTTTCTAACATGTGCAGTTCTATGTCACATGATCATCTTAGCTCCAAAAGGCAAGAACACAAACGTGGTTTGCAAAGAGTTTCCTGGGTGAGTTTTTATACTTCAGGGATTTTCAGATAATGACTTAGTACAGTACCGAGGAAGGATTACTTTTATCAAATTATGAAATCCATGCGATTGAAGCCGCGGATAACTGCTAGTTTTTATATATACCGGTACATACAATCATAGTGAAAAGTATTCGTACACTTAATGAAAATGAAAACCTACAACCTGTTTTCCAGTCACTGACCGGGTCAGGGATGGAATGAATGAAGCAGATATAGGCTATTAGTACGATGGGGTCGCCACTCCCAAAGTGAATTATTAATGACTGATAGATGCTATGAAATGAGAATGGAGAGTGTTGCTGGAATGAAAGATGACAGGGAAAACCGGAGTACCCGGAGAAAATCCTGTCCCGCCTCCGCTTTGTCCAGCACAAATATCACATAGAGAGACCGGGATTTGAATCACAGTATCCAGTGGTGAGAGACCGACACGCAGCCGTCTGAGCCACGGAGGCTCCCTCGTACACTTAATAATGAAACAAAAATACTTTACTTAGTAGACGTATTGTCATGTACGTTGTATAACATCGATAGGTTAGCTTCATGTACACTGTGTAAAGATACATACATTATAAAACATAAAACAGATAGACGTCTCTGTCATTAATACATAAATAAATGAAAACACCATATCATACTCATAAAAAGTATTCCTACTGTCCGATTTTATTTTTATTCCCCACTGATTTTAGTCCACATTTACACTAGTATTTTGTTGGCAATCCTTTTTATTTAACAATGGCACTGAATGAACTAGCTTCGAGGTGAAGGTAGGCTCAATCTTACCCCATGCTTCCGAAACAGTCATTTTCAAAGCTGGCTTTGGTGAAATATTTCTTGCGCTCAGTCTATCTTTAAGATAAACTCACACATGTTCAATAGGATTCAGATCCGGGGATTGGTGGGGAGGGATGTTACCACATATTTGGGTATGTTGTATAAAATCCACAATGTATCAAGGGCCGTATGCTTTGGATCATTATCCTGCATGAACACAAATTACTGATAAGTCCCATTTTTTCGGCACTAGATGCTAGAATGTTTCTTCAAAATGTCAATATAGTATTTACGGTCCATCTATCCATCTATTAATTCTAAGGAACCTACTCAAGCTGAGCTCATGAACCCCCAAACCATTAAACAACCTCCACCATGCTTCACTGAAGGAAGCAGATTTTTTCTTCGACTTCTGTGTTCCTTTTTCTCCACACCTTATTGTCATGTTCTTGAAAGACAGTGAATTTACTTTCATCCGTAAATAACTCGATCCCAGAATTATAGAGAAGCATGTTTATAGTCTGTAGCATATGTAGTCTTTTCTTCCTATTTGTTGGGGTAATTAAACGTTTTCGCCTGGCATTTATACAACGATACCCGTTCGTATATAAAATCTTTTGAATTGTGGAAGCACAGATGTTAAATCATTTCCTAGTTCAAACCTCAGTTTTGCAGCACTGATTCTAGGATTTTTCTTAACTTACCGAGGATTAATCCTTTAGTTCGATCGTCTAGTTTGTATGGACATCCACATCTACGTGCATTTCTGAAATATTTTCTCTCACCATACCTGTCAGTATATCCCTGAATTTCAGATCGTGGTCTCCTCACAAGTTTAGATATTTCCGAGAGCGATTTACAGGAATTTTGAGCCTGGATTATAATTCTTCTCTTTTCTTCTGTTGTTTCTGTCATCCCATCTTATTGATTGACTGTATCACTTGCTGTTTAGAACGACTGAAGCACAGCTGATTTGGTATAAGAAGTGACCTTTACTGCGTTGCAAGGGATGTCATCAAGGACTTTGATGTGAAGATAAACCACTTGGACGAATACTTTTTATGCACCTATATTTCAAACTTATCGGATGATACGTTTATTAAAACAAACATTTCTAAAATACTATTGTTATTTCAAGTATATTCATATTCATGTTTCGCATAGCCATGTCACCCGGCACATCTTCAAATGCGATCTCACTCAAGTTTCCACTTAAAGTGGAATAGAGTGGTCACTCCCATACCCGGGCCGCTTTTGATCCCAACTCCGACCCTTCCCTAGAAATTAACCTGATACTCATTTTTGGTGCAAGCTGAGTTAATCTCAGGAATCAAGTATTGATGGAGACAGACACATCTGGTTTCTGATTCTTTTTACTTCCTGAAAGGTAATCGAACTCTGCCCTTCCGAATGAAAAGAGTACGTCTTTACAGCCTCGGATAGATGGCCTCATAACAATAGCAGCTACGTCATTTCACACCCTCTGAGTACACATTTCCCGCTGATATTCAAAAGGCCCTCAAAATAGCAGTACAATAATGGAATTTAAATATAAATTAACAAATTTAAATACATTTGAAGAAGTGCCGGGTGACATGACTATGCGATTCAAGTGATGTTGCGACGAGCTTTTATTCGGGAGATGTACGGTTCGAACCCCACCGTCGGCAGCACTGAAGATGGCCTCCCGTGGTTTCCCATTTTCAGACCAGGCGAATGCTGGGTTGCGTCTTAATTAAGGGCATGAACTCCTTCTTCCCAGTGCTACTCCTTTTCTAAACCATCGTCGCCGTAAAACCTAACTACCGGGCGGGTTGGCTGTGCGGTTAGGGGTGAGCAGCTGTGAGCTTGCATCCGAGAGATAGTGGGTTCGAACCCCATTGTCGGCAGCCCTGAAGATGGTTTTCCGTGGTTTCCCATGCTGGGGCTCTACCTTAATTAAGGCCACGGCCGCTTTCTTCTCATTCCTAGGCCTTTCCTATCCTCTCGTCGCTATAAGACCTATCTGTGTCGGTGCAACGTAAAGCAAATAGCAAAAAATAAAAAATAAATTGGGTCGGTGAGATGTTAAAACACTTGCAAAAGAAATTTGAATAAACTCATGTAAGTACTGTTTTGATGATTGCTATTAATGGAATTTATTTCATTTTAACCTACCTTTCCCATTTCCGAAAGGAGGTGGGACGTATGGAAAAGGGACTTTTTTTTTTTGCTTAGGCCTATATAGTGCTTTATGCATCGTCAAGTGAATTAAAAGTGTATTAACTGTTTTTCTTTGCTTCAGATGTTTTCGGTTATCCGACCGGTCTAAGTGGCCCAGACGGTAGAGTACTGGCTTTCTGTGCACTAATCTACAGGTTCGAATCCTGTTCAATCCCGAGTTGGGTACACAAACACACCAGGCTAGTGCTCATAGACATACCGGCTTGTACAAAACTCCTGCGGGTCAAAATTCCGCTGTTTCGACGTCTCCAGAAATCGAAAAAATAGTTTTCCCGGGATTAAAATGGGAAACCACGGAAAAAATCTTCAAGGCTTCCGACGGTGGAATTCGAGCCCACCATATCACGAATGCAGGCCCACAGCTACGTGACCCTAACTTCAAGGCCACTTGGCTCGTATTATTATAATGATTATTATTATTATTATTTCACTGTTAAGAAGAGACATAAAGGGAGGCCTATATATTGTTTGAGGATCGTGGAAGCAAAACTGTTTTATATTTCCATCTTTCTTCCATCAAAATAACTCCGAAAAGATCCATGTGAAGATCCAGAATTTCGGACTGATATTGATTTATAATCAGGTTTATTTTCACTGAGTGATACTTTATAATTCATAAATGTGAGGGACAATGCAACGTGAAACTCAAAAGCCAGTCATGTCAGGCATGGCTCATAAGTGTGGTAAGTGTTTCTGCTAGAACTGTATGTGCAGTGACCTTCACTGAGAGTGAGCGTACGCGATAGTCTTTGGGATTCTTCAGTAATGATCAGTTTCAGACAATGTAAGAACGTGATGTAATAGCAATTAAGATCGATCGAACGGATTGCTTGCCACCAAACTAGCGTTTAACATTCTTTGACGTAACTTTCAGTATTTCGTAACAACAATTATGAATTTAATGGACAAATCATGGACGATGGATGTGGACGTACTGCGGTTAGAACTCTTCTCTCAGAGTAAATCATAGTTGTCTTTCCAAATTATTCGTGTCACATTTCAACATATCACAACTAATCAGGCCACAAACACATCACATCACATCACATCACATCACATCACATCACATCACATCACATCACATCACATCACATCACATCACATCACATCACATCACATCACATCACATCACATCACATCACATCACATCACATCACATCACATCACATCACATCACATCACATCACATCACATCACATCACATCACATCACATCACATCACATCACATCACATCACATCACATCACATCACATCACATCACATCACATCACATCACACCACATCACATCACATCACATCACATCACATCACATTGCAAAAAAAGCATACCACATCATGTTCCCTTTCTGACTGTAACTGATTCAGAAAATTACGCATCCTATAGCATTGTATCACACCCATTCACACATCACATCTCTCCATGTCACAGCGTCCGGCTCCATGGCTAAATGGTTAGCGTGCTGGCCTTTAGTCAGAGTCCCGGGTTCGATCCCAGCAGGGTCGGGAATTTTAACCAAAAATGGTTAATTCCTCTGGCACGAGGACTGGGTGTATGTGTCGTCTTCATCATCATTCCATCCTCATCACGACGCACAGGTCGCCTACAGACGTCAAATAAAAAAAGACCTGCACCTGGCGAGCCGAACGTGTCCTTGGACACTCCCGGCACTAAAAGCCATACGCCATTTCATTTTTTCATATCACACCACACCATACCACGTCACATATATTATGGTATCCTATTGCATAACATCAAACAGTTAAATATGGCCAAAAATTCAGGGTGTCCGACTTGAATGTACCATAAAGTAAAAATTAATATCTTGTGAAGTAATAGAGATAATCCTTGGCGGTTTGGTTCCACAGGTAGAGAAATTCAAAATGTTTTTACATATCTATTACAGCTCGATATGCCCTGAATCTCAATTAATTTCAGGTCCTTTTTCAGGGTCACGGTCGCAAGCTTGGACGTAGAACACATACCACGTGATAGGCATTGTCGAGATAAGGTACTTGGTCAGTAAATGTCTGAAATTTTTGTTCTGAACAAATTTACATATCTTTAAGACCACGAGTTCCAAATCATTTTCATTCCACTGGGGCAGTACGTGTACTCAGCTGCGGTTCAGTAACGCTGACCCTCGGTCACCTTAAATTTAAGACGTTTCCAGAAAACCTTTTGAACATGATTTTGGTGATTTTAGACTTTTTGGAATTCCGTTTTCGATAAACGTCTTGAATCTGATTTTGGTGATTTTAGACTATTTGGAATTCTGATCTCTCTATTCTTTTAAATGAGCTTTGGATCATTTGCAGCCATTTATTGCCCGTATGTCAGAACAGTTTACGGAAGAAGAAATGTTCTCACTACCCCACTCCACAATTTTCTCAAATTTTCAATAGGCAATTTCATTTATTATTTTCATTTTTGCCATGCACGCGTAGAACCCTCTGAATCAAATGAAACGACACTTCATATGACACACTACCCCTCCGGAGTCCAGAGTACACTAATTGTTACCTGTCGTCGCCATAAGACCTATCTGTGTCGGTGCGACGTAAAGCCCCTAGCAAAAAAAAAATTGTTAGCTGAGCAGTATGGAGATCTTACTACTTCAAGATGGCGGCATTATTAGGTCATCAAACGATGACATACAGACGTCAGTTTCTTGTCCTTAAAATGATATATTTAACATTATTGTCTAGAAATCATTTCGATTTTAAAACCTTCACGTTTTTGTGACGAATAGACGTATTCTAGGCCAAAATGTAAATGAACGAGCCTATCATTTCTGCAGAGACACTTAGCTCTTGGGTTGATTGAGCAACTCAGCGTCCAGGAAAAATGAGTGCGACATTAGGTGACGTTCATAGACTTAGAGAATATCTACGACATGAAAACCAGACAAAATATTTGGAGGTGTCTAGGGGAAGACATGGCACCAGAAAGGACATCCGGATGATTCGAGAAGTATAGAAAGGCAGAATCCAGAGTCCGAAATTATTCGGGAGAGTCCAATGATCTTCAGGTAGAGTTTGAACTGCATCAAGTGTAAGCCCTTAGTCCCAACCTGTTTAATGTCATTGTCGTGTATTGTCCAAAGAGTTGAGATGTTGTTGAACCAAGGTAAGGCTGAGTGTCTGTGTTGTATAGAAGAAGACGGAGAAACACAAATTCCGGTACTGCAAGGAGGTGCCACCAAAACAATTATAGAGTTTCGATACTTGGGATCGATTATAGAACGGAATGTGTTATTTTAACAAACGTGCCTTCCGGAATACAAGCAGGGTGGAAAAATTGGAATGAAATATCTGGAGTATTCTGCGATGGGAAGGTTCCCATTAAATTTAAAGGAAACATTTAGAGGAAAGCCGTGAGGCAAGCTTTGCAGTACGCCACTGATGCCTATGTCTCTAAAGAAAAGCTATATAAGATTTGAAATAGCTGAGATTAGGATGCTTCTCTGAATGTGGAGGGTCACTTAAAAGGATTGCATCCGAAATAATCACTTACGTGGCACACCGAAGACTGCCAGCATCGGAGAGACGATGACTAAGTCGGCAAGAAATGCTGCTCGAATTCACCTTGAGAGGAAGTGTGGGTTCCTTAAAACGTAGTAGGTGGACCTAGTTGGAGAATAACTGATGTGAAAGAACTCAAATATTGAAGTAGCCCAAAAATTATAATTAGAAGCAACGACCATGCAAGGTGTGTAATAACTTGCAGTGTAAGCAGAAAAAAGAAGAATAAGAATAAATATACTCTTTCTTTTCCCAGTGATAGTGCAACAAATACATAGACAAACACGAAAGCTGACAGTCACTGATATGGTCTTGAGTTGACGTGACACGGGTCAATAACCCAAATATTTGCGAAAGTTTGTCTTCGACAGTTCGGCAATGTAGATGGATGAGGCAAATACAGAAAATCAATCTGATACGTAGCTAGAGAGAAAGTATGATTATTGCACTCTCTCTGTAAAAGAACAGGCTCCTTAGTAAGTAAACTATTAACCTAAAAGTGTAGAAGGTGTGAAATGCGTTGTGGGTACTACTGAGCCATTTTGAGATATTCTTTGCGGTGGTAGAAGGAATATCTTTCTACAGAAGAGCCTCCGTATAAACAATATTGTCGATATTTATAAAGAGAGAATTGGAGGACCTGAATCGAGAGTAATTAAAGTGCAAATTGGCCGTGCGAGAAACGTCCTTAATTTAGAAACTCAACCCGAGCAGTAGTGAACTTTGAAACATGCTACTTATTTATGGATATAGCAAGGCAGACACTTCTAAGGTGAGGAACTGAACTGGAAGAAATAAATGCTTGGCCATGATTTACCATTTACTTCCATGACTTGTTCACTTTTGGAGCCAAAGAAGCTTGTCCAGAAAGCCACACATTCCGAGCTGAATATTGTGGATTTCTTGGAAACCACTGTCAGCTGAGTCATCCAAAGACTGAAAGATGTTAACCAATGACGCAGGAATGATAATATCATCACCATAGCCCTGTAATTTTCCATGTGTAATATTCAGTTGAACCTCAGTGAATTCTAACCACCAAGATGCACACGCACACGGCCGTTTCACTCGGCGAGTTAATTTCCATAGGTCATGTAGCATGCAGATGTCCATTCACACCCGCTTTGGGACAGACAACACATTCAAGTATCGAAAGTGGTAGCCTTCCTATCACGATAAAAGTGTATTGGACATGGAAGATCAGAATTTAATATTCCTTCTCTCTTTGTTATAAATGATTCTTCAGTAAAATTAACATTAACAAGAGTAGGACACAGGGAATAAATAAAAAATGCAAATTCTTAAATATTTCAGTCATTGTTCATCGGAGGATCAATTTACACAATCTATAAGATGGAAATTTCAATTTTCTGTAGCATTCATAGATAGGACCAAAATTTAAATATCATAAAACGTAGATAGGTGAGTCCAGTTATACCAAATAAGAATTCCATATCATATTGACTAACTTAGGTGTTCTAATGTACGAGATATTAATTCGGACTGAACACATAATAAGAATGAGCTATAATATTCACAGATCCCTTTATCCTTTGAAACAATATCCAACTATTTTCTCAGTACTCCTCAAATGACAACATTTTTTTCGTACCAGCCCTGTTTGTAGCCCCCTTCGGTGACTCCTGTAAAGGATGACTAAGCCAGCTAGGGGATCTATGAGCCGGCTCGAGGACATGCCGCGGCTTCTTCCCTATTTTTATCTTCGTCTGGTTTCCTCGCGGCCGTCTCGAAAGTGCCAACGAGAATCTTCCGTCTCTAGCTGAGTCCCGAATATTCTAGTACTCCACCATCAGGATATAAAAAAGAGGCTAGTCGTGAACAGTCAGTTCAGTAGTTGGACTGGGACGGCAATAGTGTCCTACCGGAGTCGGCGTATCGTCGTGTACTGAGCGGAGGCCTGTGTACTGCCCTGGAATACTGTCTGGAGTACTGTGTGTGGGCCGACGTGGATTGAGTTATTGGAGCTGGACGGAGTACTGCCTGTGTACTGCCACTGTGCGTGTATTACCCTGGACTGTAGACCAACTTGGAGTCTAGGTGTGGAACAGTTGGTGTGAGTAGAGTGGTGCAGTTACATTGTTGTGAGGAGTAGTATAGTGCTGGATAGCACTGTTGAGCTGTTGCTGTTTACTTGTCAATGTCAAGTAGTTCACTGTGTGGAGCGGCCACGTGAGTTAACTGTGTGAGTAACGGAATTTCTCTGGAGTGGAACCAAGGAACACTCATCATGTGTTGTGGTGGTCAGAATCCCATCTTTATTATCTGTCTGAAGGCAGCTACTGTGCGGGGTGACTGGACTTACGATACGAAGTGAGAGTAAGGCGAGCTGTGAATTACGATTTTCTAAAGATCGCGCGTTCAACTAAAGATTGCCCATCTCGAGTCCTGATGTGAGAGACTTGTAAATAGACAGCAATCAGTGGAGCATGGTCATTAATGGTTGAATATAATTGTGTGTGTACTAATTTGGCCATCCTAGAATTAAATTAGGACGATAAAACAGATAGTGCTCTATTCGTAAGAACTTGTTCGCTTCCTCACTTCACTTATACTTGAATACTGGATTAGTGCATTAATGGACAAAACTGAAGACATAAGAAACTGGACATGACATTACATAACTACGTTTGATTTTGTAATCTACCGTATATACTGTAATACCATATTAGAGGGAACTGTCATGACTTCGAGTGCGAGACCGTCGCAAACTGCAGTCATTAACTCTTATCCACAGAATACTTACTTCGGATAAACTTTTCTTCTCAGTTTATATTCCTCTCAACATATCATTGCCACCACAGTACACGACCCGATTCCTCTCCCACTATATCTTTACACCTTACTACATCTACAACCTCTTTTCCGCACTCTCTGCTGGCAGGCCATGGAATTCTTCCTCTGCCAACGTTGACGACGTAACTTCTCTTAAAATATGTTCATGTGAATTGCCAAATGTACTTATTTGATTCATCAAATAGACTTGTGAGATGAGCGGGGCACAAATCCGTGAGTGAATGGTGAGATATAATTGCACCTAGATTGAAATTACGTATGATGGTTAGTTTCAGAATTATTGTTTTAATAATAATAATAAAATTAGTTGTAGTATTGCTAAATTTTTGTAGTACTACAATCAAAAAATTCAGTAGTGAATAAGTGTAAGAAAGGGTCCATTAAAGTCGATATTATCTATTTTATAGACCTCGTCCAGGATCGAACCAGCTATTTTTCACATGTAAGTAGTAATTAGAAGAGTTCATGGATAAATGGTAGCTTAACAATAATGGTAGCTGATGCCTATTTAGCAATTTTAAAGAAATAGATGGTAAATGGACAGATTTAACTGTTTTCAATGATCACATTCTTCTTCTTCTTTTCCTACCGCTTTTCCCACACCTGTGGGGTCTCACATGTGGATTTGTCCCTGTTTTGCTGCCGGATGGCCTTCCTAACGCCAACCCTCTATGGAGGGATGTAATCACTATTGCGTGTTTCTCTGGTGGTTGGTAGTGTAGTGTGATGGTGTGAATGTGAAGAGGAGAGTGTTGGGACGGACACAAACATACAGTCCCCGAGCCAGAAGTATGAATCAGAACCGATTAAAATCCCGGACCCGGCCGGAAACCGAACCCGGGACCCTCAGAACCGAAGACCAGTACGCTAGCCATTCAGCCAACGAATCGGACTGTTTCAGTGATCGCATTATTGGACATAATATGATTACTGCTTTTGCCGTAAACAAAAATAGGAGTGAAGCTAATGTGTGTGTCATTGTCATTCTAGGAGGTAGTCAGCATTTTGACAAGGTGAAAGCTTGTGTTTGCTATTTGATATTAAATCTCAGGAAGGAACGCTTAATTGGGATTACAAAGCCAGAGGAAGTGGAAGATAAAATCCCCGACCTGGCTGGTAATTGAACCTGCAAGCAACTCCTTGGACCAACGGCTAGCATGCTAACCATTTTGCCATGGAGCCAGACACCACTATCGGATAAAATTCACTTACAATTCCTAACAAGCTTACAATTTCTTTTCGGCTACTGTCATAGTGAATGAAGTAGTTTGCCATTCATATGCACTTTGAAAATATTCCCGTCGAATTACCAGTATTTCGTATAATTATGGTTTCATACATGTTTGGATATCTAAACCTATGTATCAGTAAATCATATTATTATTTTTTCCAAAAAGAATTAAACATGAATAGTTCAGTAAACAAATGTTTATATCTACTCAAACACTTTCTGTACTCTATTGTCAATACAGCGCGCGGCATCCCGCAATACCCCGACCTGATAATTGAATGTGTTTAAAGCGGAAAGCAATATTAATATCTAGGAAGAAAATAGTTCTTACCCCATTAGTAACATCAGTAATTTCAACTTCAAGTTGAATGACCGTATCTAGTTGAAAGTAATGCATACATTCCGCCAAGGCTAGTAATTACTGTACAGTTTGAATTGGTTCAATTCTGAGAATGAGACGTGCTTGAGAACACGTAGATCGCTTATGCTGAGGAATCAGCGGGGCTAAGGGAAGGGTCGAGGACGATAGAGGTGGACGGGATTTCCACCGAGCAGTTGATGGATCCCAATAAACGGTATACTGAACCTATGTAAAACATGTTCTCGGGATCAACAGTGAGGCAGGTCCATCAGGTTACTGGTTCAAACATATGCAGGCCACATAGACGGGTAGTCGTTGTCCTTTTGTTCCTAACATACCGAGATCGATCATGGCAGAATTTAATCACACTTGGTGTTTAAGGTTTTATCATCACAGAAAGTTTTCATTCCTTACACTTAACGGGTAACGAACTCTCTCTAGCCCGGAGATGTGGATAGATTGAAGGAGATGTCATGAAAGGAGGATTTGGGTAATAGTAAGCAAAAAATTTTGGGGAGAGAGATTTCGGGCTCTTGGTTAATGTGGATAGTGAAGTTATAAGATTTGATGGCCAGTTGAAAGTGATTATTGTTATGTAGTATGTAGATGTGTGGTTTTGAATGGCCATCATTTCGCAATGAACAAGTTTGTAGAGAGTGATTGGTGGATAATTGAATGTGCGGGTATGAGTTGGGCTGAGTGAGTGCTACGACGGTGAAATGCATGAATAAGAATGGAGTTTGATTTTTTAAATTTTACATTTATATTTTTGTGTAATATGAAGTTGATCGTGAGCGTCTGGTGGACTTTTAAAATGAAAATGTCGGTATATGACTTGATGTGTGAATGATAAGTATGCTAGGTTTATATATATCCCACCCACCTTTCCATTTAGCCCAATAACTGGAATGAATTCTCCCCAGTACGTAAATAGGTACAGGTATCCCACCGACCATTTTTACCATTTACGCTTGGAAGAATCGAAGGTGATGATCATGTAGATGGGTGGGAGGATTGGATCCTGTGAGGGTATAAACTAGGTTCTCCACGGATGAAACAGATATGAGTGTTAAATCCGGTATATCATAGTTGGACGTGAAGTTTTAATATCTTATTAGCGGCTGTTTGTGGGTAAGAACAAGTTGGGGATGGAATGGGTGAATATTCTACAGTGCAATAGTAATTAATCGAATCATACATTCAACGGATGGTGGGGAAAAAGTGAGAGGGTAAGGGTAGTGGGGGCATCGATGGTACGTAATGGTGTGGCGAATTCGGGCTGATTAGCGGCTGGGGCGAGGCGTACTTTGCAGCACATTGAGTAAGTGCCATGAGATTCATCACAGGTGTTTTAAAGTTTAACTAACTAAAAATAGCGGGCTTATTAGAGGGTAACGCCCTCTCTCAAGCCAGGAATATTTGTGGTGGTGATTTATTAACATTTTCTTTATGTCGTACCGACACAGATTTGACTTATGACGACGATGGGATAGGAAAGGCCTAGGAGAGGGAAAGAAGCGACTGTGGACTTAATTACACTACCAAGGAAAAACCATCTTCAGGGCTGCCGACAGAGGGGTTCGAACCCACTATCTCCCGAATACAAGTTGCTAGCTGAGTGGCCAAAACCACGCGGATAATTACTCGGTATGTGGTGGTGATTTTTGGTGCGGAGAAGGTGAGGGGAATGACGACCGTGGCTATAAAAAGATCTGTCACGGCATTCGTCTTTGTGCAGGAGAACATTCTGGGGGCAGCCGATGGTGAGGACTAGCCTCTACGTCTCAAAAAGTAGAGCTGCAAGGTTGATAGGCCTAAATCTAGCCGCTGTTAACCCGAAACTTACTCTACTCAGTTTTAATGCTTGAAGTGATGGACAACGAAATATTGTTGCTCCGTACTTGTGCGTAAAGTGCCACCAATGATATAATTTTGTTCCGTAATTGTGCCTAAGTGCCACCGTTGTGTGAACAGTGCTCTTTACTACGTTCATTTAGTGCAATTATATCCGATGGATTGCAGCATCTTACGTGACATGCTCTTACATGAGAGAATGCAGTGCCTAATTAAGTTACTCAGGAATACACATGATCACGCGTTTCCGTGCAAGGAACTTTCACATTCATCTTCGTTTGTAGCCATGTGGCCCCCATATAGTACTCCAGCACAACGACCGAAGTGGCAATAGAAATAGGTTTATTGATAGAATTTGTTAATAATAACAGTGAATGTGAGGACCATGAAACATGATACGCTCAGTGGCTTACCTGCTGGCTTCACACACGGAAGACAGCTTCGAATCTCAGTCCATTTTGGTTTGAGATTTTCATCTCAAAAGTCACGTGGTGTCTGGAAGGACATCTGGTCTTAAAGCCCCAGCGAAAAACAAAATAAGCATAGGTGGCTCCAGCGGCCCTAGAAATAACTGAATAAGGAATATGTTGACACGGGTGAAGGCCAAACGAGCAATAATATTGTAAATAGGCGACCGTGTTTTCATATAGTAAGAGATAGTAACAACAACTAGAGTGTGATTACTACCTGATGGCACAAAGCTGCGCGAAGCCAAGAGCTTGGAGGCGTAGGAAGGTAGTGGAAGGGGTAACTACTGCAGTTCTGCTGGAAGCGAGAAATGAAGCTTAGTGTGGTTAACAACTAAAAGAGAAGCGCGGACACAGGCATTCAATTACCACGAACCGATTTGAACCCTCCCGTAGCAACTAGCAGAGTGAACATTCCTCCACTCTCATTCACGTTCCAATTGACCGTACACAAAACTCGTTTGGTGTGCAACTAATGTTTTGTGCAATCTGGTAGCAATCTCACCAGGCGAGTTGGCCGTGCAGTTGAGGGTGCGCAGCGCCTTATAGTGGGTTCGAGCCCCACTGTCGGCAGCCCTGAAGATGATTTTCCGTGGTTTCCCAATTCACACCAGGCAAATGCTGGGGATGTACCTTAATTAAGGCTACAGTCACTTCTTTCCCCATCCGAGCTCTTTCCTATCATATCAGAACACAAGACCTATCTGTATCGGTGCGACGTAAAACAACTTGAAAGAAAATAGAAAACGCGCTCTTTCTGATTGAATTAGACATGTTTGCGAAATTAATAACTGGTTCGATAGAAGGCAGTTCGGGTTTAGGAAAGGTTATTCAACTGAAGCTCACCTTGTAGGATTCCAGCATGTTGTAGCAGATATCCTGGATTCAGGAGGTCAATTGGACTGGATCGCGATTGATCTGTATAAGGCATTTGACAGGGTGGATCATGGGAGACTACTGGCAAAAATGAGTGCAATTGGACTAGACAAAAGAGTGATTGAATGGGTTGCTATATTTCAGGAAAATAGATCTCAGACAATTAGAGTAGGCGAAGCTTTATCCGACCCTGTAATAATTAAGAGGGGAATTCCTCAAGGCAGTATTATTGGACCTTTATGTTTTCTTATATCAATGATATGAGTAAAGAAGTGGAATCAGAGATAAGGCCTTTTGCGGATGATGCTATTCTGTATAGAGTAATAAATAAGTTACAAGACTGTGAGCAACTGAAAAATGACCTCGATAATGTCGTGAGATGGACAGTACGCAATGTTATGATGATAAACGGGGCTAAAGTCAGGTTGTGAGTTTCACAAATAGGAAAAGTCCTCTCAGTTTTAATTACTACGCTGATGGGGTGAAAGTTCCTTATGGGGATCACTGTAAATACCTAGGTGTTAAAATATAAGGAAAGATCGTCATTGGTGTAATAACAAAATTGGGACTGTAAATAATGGGTACAGATCTCTGCACAGGTTTTGAGGGTGTTTAGGGGTTGTAGTAAGGATGTAAAGGAGAGGACATACAAGTCTCTGGTAAGACTCCAAATACATATCAATCAATCAATCAATCAATCAATCAATCAATCAATCAATCAATCAATCAATCAATCAATCAATCAATCAATCAATCAATCAATCAATCAATCAATCAATCAATCAATCAATCAATCAATCAATCAATACTGATCTGCATTTAGGGCAGTCGCCCAGGTGGCAGATTCCCTATCTGTTGCTTTCCTAGCCTTTTCCGAGATGATTTCAAATAAATTGGAAATTTATTGAACATCTCCCTTGGTAAGTTATTCCAATCCCTAACTCCCCTTCCTATAAATGAATATTTGTCCCAGTTTGTCCTCTTGAATTCCAACTTTATCTTCATATTGTGATCTTTCCTACTTTTATAGACGCCATTCAAACCTATTCGTCTACTAATGTCATTCCACGCCATCTCTCCGCTGACAGCTCGGAACATACCACTTAGTCGAGCAGCTCTTCTTCTTTCTCTCAATTCTTCCCAACCCAAACATTGCAACATTTTTGTAACGCTACTCTTTTGTCGGAAATCACCCAGAACAAATCGAGCTGCTTTTCTTTGGATTTTTTCCAGTTCTTGAATCAGGTAATCCTGGTGAGGGTCCCATACACTGGAACCATACTCTAGTTGGGGTCTTACCAGAGACTTATATGCACTCTCCTTTACATCCTTACTACAACCCTTAAACACCCTCATAACCATGTGCAGAGATCGGTACCCTTTATTTACAATCCCATTTATGTGATTACCCCAGTGAAGATCTTTCCTTATATTAACACCTAGATACTTACAATGATCCCCAAAAGGAACTTTCACCCCATCAACGCAGTAATTAAAACTGAGAGGACTTTTCCTATTTGTAAAACTCACAACCTGACTTTTAGCCCCGTTTATCAACATACCATTGCCTGCTGTCCATCTCACAATATTTTCGAGGTCACGTTGCAGTTGCTCACAATCTTGTAACTTATTTATCACTCTATAGAGAATAACATCATCCGCAAAAAGCCTTACCTCCGATTCCACTCCTTTACTCATATCATTTATATATATAAGAAAACATAAAAGTCCGATAACACTGCCCTGAGGAACTCCCCTCTCAACTATTACAGGGTCAGGCGAAGCTTCACCTACTCTAACTCTCTGAGATCTATTTTCTAGAAATATTGCAACCCATTCAGTCACTCTTTTGTCTAGTCCAATTGCACTCATTTTTGCCAGTAGTCTCCCATGATCCACCCTATCAAATGCTTTAGACATGTCAAATAGAGTATGGATCCAGTGTATGGGACCCTCACCGGGATTACTTGATTCAAGAACTGGAAAAAATACAAAGAATAGCAGCTCGATTTGTTCTGAGTTATTTCTGACAAAAGAGTAGCGTTACAAAAATTTTGCAAAGTTTGGGCTGGAAGACCTGGGAGAAAGAAGACGAGCTGCTCGATTAAGTGGTATATTCTGAGCTGTCAGTGGAGAGATGAAGTGGAATGACATTATTAAACGAATAAGTTTGAGTGGTGTCTTTAAAAGTAAGAAAGACCACAATTTGAAGATAAAGTTGGAATTCAAGATTACAAATTAGGGCAATTGTTCGTTTATAGGAAGGGGAGTCAGGTATTGGAATAACTTACCAAAGAAGATGTTCAATAAATTTCCAATTTATTTGAAATAATTTGAGAAAAGGCTAGGAAAACAACAGATAGGGTATCTCCCACCTGGGCGACTGCCTTAAATGCAGATCGGTAGTGATTGATTGATACCACAACCATGAGTGTTGTGTTTACGTAGAACGTACGTAGATTAACTTTCTGTTCTTTTTCCTTAAGACAAATGCACTGCAAGGAAATTGGAATATTGCATTGTATTATGTATTCACTATTGCGTGCTTCTGTACTGGATGGTATTGTGGTGTGTTGTGTGTAAACGAATTTCACATCAGCGAGTGTTTTGGAGTGTTAGGGAGAGTAACTGTACTTGAGTCCATGACAATAATAAATTCATAATTTTGTACATGGTGTATGATCTCCTCAGAGGCCTGAAGCAGATCTTTCCATTTGATGCCTACAAGCGATCTGCGTTTCTGTGAGGATGAGGCCCTACCTACCATGAATTCTAATTTGAAGACGGCACACCCGCCGAGCCAGAGTAATTATCCAATGAAACTTAAAGATGACCCGAGCCGATCGTAAATCGAACCGAGAACCCCTTGCAATAAAGCCCAGCACGCTAATCATTTATATATGGAGCCGGACACCACTAATACTAAAGTGATGAAAAATCTTAAAATAAATAAATCTGTATTTTAAATATAATTATATTTAATTGTGGAATTTAATATTTTTTGTCGGATTTTAGTTGAGAAAGGTGTGGCGTGTAGCTGGAACAGGGTGTTCTTTTCCTTCTTACAAATTTTTTTACGTCGCAGGTACAGATAGCGACGATGGGATCGGAAGGGCTAGGAGTGGGGAGGATGCGTTCGTTGCCTTGAATTAGGTACAGCCCCAGAATATGCCTGGTGTGAATATGGGAAATCATGGAAAACCATCTTGGCCTGCCGACAGTTAGATTCGAACCCACTATCTTCCGAATACGAACAGACAGTTACCGTGGACCAAACCGCGCAGCTAGTCGCTCGGTAATGCATGTAGTGAAGTAAAGTATCGCCTTTAAGAGAAATTTACTTCTATGACATTAGAGATTATTATTCATATAAATATTATTAATGATAAATAATATGTGGATGTGAGTGTCGGTACGTATAAAAGGGGACATGACCTCCTTCACGCACAAAAATCTAACCGTGCGATTTTCATGAAACAAGCGTAGATTTATTAAGAAATGTACGTCTAATATCACAGATTTGACTACTATAGCCTGCAAGGTACCTTTAAACAAAATACGGGTGTTCAAACCCCATTATCGGTAGCTCTGAAGATGGATTTCCGTGGTTTACCATTTTCACACCAGGCAAATACTGGGACTGTAACTTAATTAAAGACACGGCTGCTTCCTCCCTACTCCTAGCCCTTCCCTATCCCATGGTCGCCATAAGACCTTCCTGTGTCGGTGCTACGTGAAGCCAAAGAATAAAAATATATAAATTTCACAGACAATCTTGTTGCCATAGGCTATACCGTCATAGAAACGTGCTTCATTTTAAATAACTCAATAACTTTAAAATCAATCTTTTATTGCTCACATAATTCAGGGAGGTCTTACTAAAATATAATTCATGTAACACGTTCGCAAGTAACTTTATACCGCACTTGTCCTTGAAGTTTAGCTTCCCGTAGGGCAGTTGGTACATGAATAAATATTGTAAATGAAACCCGCCACTAACCTTATTTTCCCCTATGTGTAATTCAGAGCACATATTATGGTCAGACGAGCAGTTTCCTTTATCATATTGCTTGCGGTATTTTTTAAGATCGTGTACTTCAAGTGCCTAAGTAAAAAATTCCTAAATAGACTTAGGTTTACTAATAAATGTATATCTGATCAAACTAAATATAATAAATATCACACCAGTGACCACTTCAAGTTACAATGGTGCCACTAAAAAAACTAGGTACGCCATAAACAACCGGACATTTTTCTGCTTATGTTGAAAATGTTACGATAATTCTGAGCGGAACAATTTGTAATGACAAGAATAAATCCCATAGGCAGCCTGGATTTTAAATGTAGATACAGGCTTAAATAGAAAAACGGATGTTCCGAAGAATGTCAAGGTATTTATGTATCTACAGTCCGGCTCCATGGCTAAATGGTTAGCGTGCTGGGTCCCTGGTTCGATTCCCGGTAGTGTCGGGAATTTAAACTAATTTCGCTAGCACGGGGGCTGGGTGTATGTGTCGCCTTCATCATCATTTCATCCTCATCACTACGCGCAAGTCGCCTATGGGAGTCAAATCAAAAGACCGGCATCTGGCGAGCCGAACTTGTCCTTGGACACTCCCGGCACTAAAAGCCATACGCTATTTCATTATGAATCTACAGCTTCATAAGCGTAAGAAGTCTCTGAGAGTGTTAGTGAAATATTCTAGTTTAGGCATATGACATCTTGTTCCAAATACATTCGGAGAAGGAGGCTGCATTTGCCCAACCAGTAAATGTGAAATTTTTGAAATGAAAAGACACGGACGGAATTCTACATTCCGCGGAATTCCTATGGCGGTGGTCGTGATATCAACGGTCACATAAAACAATAAGCTTCCTTGCTTGCTCAGACTGTATTCAGAATTCTCGAGGCAAGTCATTACGTTGAAGGATTATGATAGATAGCATGACGATGGGAGAATGTTTGCACAAGTTCAATGTACCACCATGCCCATTGTGCTAGGCCATTGATTACGTATACACCATTGACCCAGGCTCTTTGTCCTGACGAGTTCATTGCTCGCCCGCTATTCATGAATATATTATGTAAAAAATTGAGCTGGTTAGGTAGGAAAAACTATGCCTTCCTTAAGTAATATGACTAAACGTTTGTATTTTGTTTGTTATATGACAACAAATTTTGGTATAATTAAGAAAATACATTACGTAACCGAGCGAGTTGGCCGTGCTGTTAGGGTCGCGCAGCAGTGAGCTTGCATTTGGGAGTTAGTGTGTTCGAATGCCACTGTCGGCAGCCCTGAAGATGACTTTCCGTGGTTTCCCATTTTCACACCAGGTAAATGCTGGGGCTGTACCTTAACTAAGGCCACGGCCACTTCCTTCTCACTCCTAGCCATTTCCTCTAGCATAACACCTATCTGTGTTGATGCAACGTAAACCGAATGAAAAAAATACGTTAGATAACCGTGCTTCCATTTTACAGAACAAGGAATACCTGACGTATAAAAATGAATTTAGAACGAATGAATTAGCCTTGCACAGACGGAGATTTGTTTGAAATTTATATTTTGATCTTGAATAAGTTTCACCATAAGAATCCGGTAGCAATAAAGGTATGTCAAGTCCTCCACCCGAAGGTTTTTCGTGTCACCAAGAATTCGATCATCATGCGACAAAAACAGCAAACGTTACCACTAAGGAGTGATAACAAGAAATGAAGCGTCAGATCGTTTACCACTGTTATCCTCACCGAGCCAGAAGGTGTTATTACGTATCAGTCCGACAAGCCCACTGAAATATATACAGTCTGCTAGCTATAGTACACGGCGCTTCCCGTGTTCTTTATTTGAATATTCACACCTAAGAATTTTACTGCCGGGCTGAGTGGCTCAGACGGTTGAGGCGCTGGCCTTCTGACCCCAACTTGGCAGGTTCGATCCTGGCTCAGTCCGGTGGTATTTGAAGGTGCTCAAATACGTCAGCCTTGTGTCGGTAGATTTACTGGCACGTAAAAGAACTCCTGCGGGACTAAATTCCGGCACCTCGGCGACTCCGAAAACCGTAAAAGAGTAGTTAGTGGGACGTAAAACAAATAACATTATTATTATTAAGAATTTTACTACCTGTTAATTATGTTTGAAGTGATTTTTTTTCTTTTGTGTGACATTGATTTATATTTTATGAAATATTTTGTAGTTTTAGAGTTATTGTCATGTGTTTAATTTTCTCCAATGCTACATGTCTGATTGGAAATAACTGCATCGCTGAATGCGGCCGACTACGACCAACTATATGTGTGTTGTTTATTCAGCCCGAAGACTGCTTTGATCCTCACCAGCTCCGACATCAGCTGTCATGGATGACATAGGCCTGTCTGAAGAGGCGTACTAGGGAAATGAGGAGTGGGGTGGTTTCCCGTTGCTTTTCTCACTGAGCCTGACGTTGCTGTTACATATCAGTCTGCCAAATCCACTGAAATGCATGAACCAACCAACCCTAAGAACGACATTTTCACACTATTTATAACAGTAAATGCTGCATAAGGAATGGCATTATTAGCATCGCTCATACCTTAGTCACTTTCCTATCGCCAATCCAAGGATAAGACTGAGACAGGTCAATGGAATTAACACATTTGTTCTAGCCCACACCAGAAGACAGAGTGCACTGTAAACACTAAGTCTCACCAGCAAAGGCATACCCACTATATATTGCACCGAAATTGTCTTAAGGAATGAAAATCCACAGCCTGTTTCCAGTCATCTGACCGGGTCAGGAATGGAATGAATGAAGCCCCATCTAGCGACGAGGATAGGAAATGTGCCGGCTGCCGAAGCCTGTCGCACTCCTCGGGGCAATGATAAATGATTGACAGATGAAATGAAATGTTAATGGAGAGTGTTGCTGGAATGAAAGATGACAGGGAAAACCGGAGTACCCGGAGAAAAACCTGTCCTGCCTCCGCTTTGTCCAGCACAAATCTCACGTGGAGTGACCGGGATTTGAACCACGGTATCCAGTGGTGAGAGGCCGGCGCGCTGCCGCCTGAGCCGCGGAGGCTTCAATTGTCTTAAGGAATATGGTGGAATATTTAATTCATTAATTTCTGAGTAAAAACGAAGTCGCATTCGTCAATTCTAGAACTGCAGAATTGCCACAGCCCACCAGCGTAGAAAAATTGCCACCTTAGCAGAGGTAGAGCCCGTTCTGTTGGGGGGTGTTAAGCAATTATGTCACAAATGCATTCAGCAAGGAGCTGCACCCTGCACAGACCAGTGAACATACACAGTTACATCCTGGGAACCGAAACTTTCTAACCGGGCGAGTTGGCCGTGCGGTTAGGACCGCGCGGCTGTGAGCTTGCATGCAGGATATAGAGGGTTCGAATCTCACTGTCGGCAGTCCTGAAGATGGTTTTCCGTGGTTTCCCATTTTCACACCAGGCAAATGCTGGGGCTGTTCCTTAATTAAGGCCACGGCCACTTCCTTCCAACTCGTAGGCCTTTCCTATTCCATCGCCGCCATAAGACCTACCTGTGTCGGTGTGGCATAAAGCAACTAGCTAGAAACTTTTTAAATTTTCCATGCATGTTTGTTAGACAGAGAAACCTGAGATGTGCGAAAAGGGTAGAGGATAGTCGAAATCCTTTGAATCAGATGAGTAGGCCCGGTAGAAAAATGGCTCAGTCAATCAAATTGCTCCATTTTTAAGCGCCGAAATTTCCCGCTGAGAATATTTTAGTCTATCTCGGGAGTTTGTGTAAGACTGCACGTCAACTGGGCTTCTAATTACTGTATCGGAGTGAATATAATTTTTAGTGGACTCAGTTAAATTAATAACAAAGTAGGTAAAATATAGTCGTTGTGTGCGATTGATCACGTGTTGATGGCGTGAAAACAAGTGGAAGTTCATTTTTAAGTTGTTAATATAGCGTCGATGAAAGCCACTAGTATTTGATCATATTTCATAAATTCATGTCACACAAACGACCGAATAAGATCACGTGTTGATGTACTTATCGCATGCAATCCTCCCAATTAAATAACTCTGTAAATTGAGTTTAGAATACGACGTAACTCCACGTAAACATGAACTTTGAACTCTCACATTGGATTTAAGTGATATTTTAAATTAATTGAACTTATAATTTTGTATTCACATTTAAATTTTATTTTGCGTTATTATTGTTCTGGTTTATATTAACATGATCGTTCGTTTAATTTTATATTATTTCGGCGCCGTTTTGAGACCATTTAATTTGCGTTTTCTTATTGTTGATGATTAGTTTGGTTCGGATTATTTTGTGTAATTAATCCATCTTACCCAATACAAAGGGCACTAGAAAAGTTTTGCAATGTGAGTGAACGATTTAGTCTTTTTCAAAATAAATTCCACCACACTCAATACACTTCTCCATACGTCGAAACCAGTCACTGAACCAGCTCTGCCACTTTTCTTCGGTTACATTTTCACCCTCTTGATCCCATGCTGCCAGAAGTTCCTCGTCTGATGCAAAATGCCGCCCTTTCAGCTTCATCTTCACTTCTGGGAAGAGTGCGAAGTCACATGGGGCAAGATCAGGACTGTATGGAAGGTGATCAAGCACAGTCAACCCTGATCTGGCAAGAAAATCTATTATTACATTAGCACGATGTGCTGGAGCATTGTCGTGATGCAAGAGCCAAGTGTTGAGCCGTGACCTTGGACGGAGCTGCTTGAGAGCCTGGATGACCTGAGGCAGATAAGTCTCACTGTACCACTTCGCAGTAACTGTCCTTTGTGTTTCTAGCACAACCGAGTCAGGTTGCCCTGTTTAGTGAAGAATACTGTAATCATTCTTTTCTTCAATGACCTTGACTTTCGCACAGTCACAGGAGTACTCTCATATTCAAACAGCCACACCTTGTTCTGAGATTTTGTTGGGATATCGTAATAATAAAGCCAAGTTTCGTCACCTGTAACGATGATATTGACGTTACGCGAAGTCCCATTTTCAAACTGTTTTAGCATTTTTCGCCACCATTTCACTCGATCTGCCCTTTGTTTCTCTGAAAGTGAATGGGAGACCCAGAGGGAACAAACCTTTTTTAACATGCAGATGGTCGTGCAGAATTGAATGAATAGCTGGTGCAGGGATGTGGAGGGTCTCTTCTACCTACCGATATGTCAACCGCCTCTCTTGCTGCAACATTTTCCTCACAGCTTCAATGTTTTCCTCACTCACTGATTCAGACGGTCGCCCAGAACGAGGATCGTCTTCAACCTCAAAATTTCCCCTCTGGAACTCTTTGTACTAGCGGACAATTGTTGTCTTATGCGAACAGTCTTTCCCCAGCACAGGAGTCATTTCCTCCAGGCACTGGTCAACAGTTAATCCACGAGAAAAATTGTAGCGGATAATTGCGCGATATTCACCTTTAGACCACACTGACATCTTACCTTGCTTTCAATCCCACTGCTTGGTAACAACTGGTGTGAAGTTCGCGGCTTGCTGTCTTCTAGACAGCTTTTCACTCTTCTTTCCATCCCTTGCCATAACAGTGGGGTCCAGCCAACCGTTTTTGCGCATTGCAAAACTTTCCTAGTGTCCTTTGTATTAGTATTCGACGAAACCTCCATTATTCCTGTCATGATAGAGATAAGTTGAACTTCGGCTTTTAGACTACCCAGGATAACATAACCCACTCTCTACCAACATGAGCTTAGTCGGATTTTAGACAGTAAATGGAGGCATCGTCCTAGGTGGTCCTTACCCCTACGGTACGTTACAGTACACCTATGATTTACTATCAGGAGATCAACCGCGTGGGGGCAAGACAACCCTAACATCGTTAAGGGTGGGGGTTAGGGAATGGAATATAAAAATAATCGAGAATAGTGTGGAATCCATAGTTTTCGGGGTCGCCGAGGTATATAGTTACGCTCTGGATATTTTATAAAGTCCAAGTTCAGCTCCCTGTGGCATAGGAGTAGAGAAAGGCTAAAACTAAATTGTCAAAATGCCCGAGATAATGGGCGTATGTATGTTCCAGTGTAGCTATCAAGCAAATTTGACACAAGTGTTACTTACTATCTGGAAAAAAGTACTGTTTGGGGTAAGACACCCCTAGAACCACTTGAGAAGGGATGAAATATATATATATATATATAACTAAAAATGATCAATATATTGTCGAATCAATAGTTTTCGGGACTAGTGGAGCGATTTCAACCACACTTGGGTCACTTATAACTTGCTATCATGAGATAAACCGCGTGCGGGTATGACAACCCTAGCACCCCTAGGGGTGGGGAGGGAGAGAGTGAGATGTAAAAAGAATCGAAAAAACTTTCGAATCAAAAGTTTTCGGGGTCGGTGAGAAGAATAGTGACACTTATGTTTCTTCTAGCATTGTCCTCGTAAAAAATTGGTGTACATATGACATACTATCTAAATAAAAACTTCTAGTGGAGGTGGTGAAATATAAACTTCTATATATATAAAAGCAAGTCGGGCTGGAGCGATGTATATATAAATATTTAAAAATGAAAAAAGACTGAATTAATGAGGCACTTCCAGAAATCTCAGAAATTTGAAACTTGGTACGAGGGAAACTGATGACCCCAGGATCCCTAGAAAAATCGTAAATTCTCAAAATTCCCTGAAGGGGGCACGCTGGGGGGGCTCAAACTTTGGGCTCAGCATAAGAACACAGTCGTATAGTATATCCAAAACGATAACCTATAGGTTTCGTGGGCTTAAAAAGTTTCGGGAATTTCCTCATTTTTACCCCCTATCCCCCCAAATCAAGATGGCGGCACAACCTGCCAGACGAGGTAGACAATTGAAATTTGGTGAAATTATAGCTCTTGGTCCCTAACCGACGGGAAAATTCCAGGATGTTCAAATTTTTCACTTTTTACCCCCAAAGATATCGAAATATGGAGGCAATTTTAATGACTGTGCAGACATTCCTTTTGAGCTATTTTGAGGATAAACGGTAAGTCGTATCACAAAACGGATGGCACAATGTCGCTTCAATTCGGAGTGATCTACAACTTTGGTCCTGTGACATTTTGTCGTATCTCTCTCGCTTATACGTTAAAGTTGGCCTATTTCTGGATTGTTCGTAAATTTGGTGATTTTTACAAGTATATTTCATTGTTTGACACACATATAGGAATGATAGGATCATCGCGTTAGGTGCGCGCATTGGCACGATTAAGGGACATGCGTGTACCAAATTTCATGATTCTAGCTTATACATAAGTAGGCAAAATGTAATGTAAATTGTTAAAAATGCACCCAAATTTCACCCTATTCAAAATTTGCACTCAATGTCCCCCTTAATATGGGAGATACGAGGATATGGTTTAGAAACAAACATGTAGAGCGATAAATGAGGCGTCTGATGGCGCAAACCGTTCCTTAATATCATAAACCGTTTAGGAGATATGAATCTCGAAGTGGAAGTCTGCACTTTTCAACGTGCTCATGCTTATCCGTCATCTATATATATAAACGCAAGTCGGGCTGGAGCGATGTATATATAAATATTTAAAAATGAAAAAAGACGTGAATTAATGAGGCACTTCCAGAAATCTCAGAAATTTGAAACTTGGTACGAGGGAAACTGATGACCCCAGGATCCCTAGAAAAATCGGAAATTCTCAAAATTCCCTGAAGGGGGCACGCTGGGGGGGCTCAAATTTTGGGCTCATCATAAGAACACAGTCGTATAGTATATCCAAAACGATAACCTATAGGTTTCGTCGTCTTAAAAATTTTCGGGAATTTCCTCATTTTTACCCCCTATCCCCCCAAATCAAGATGGCGGCACAACCTGCCAGACGAGGTAGACAATTGAAATTTTGTGAAATTATAGCTCTTGGTCCCTAACCGACGGGAAAATTCCAAGATGTTCAAATTTTTCACTTTTTACCCCCAAAGATATCGAAATATGGAGGCAATTTTAATGACTGTGCAGACATTCCTTTTGAGCTATTTTGTGGCTAAACGGTAAGTCGTATCACAAAACGGATGGCACAACGTCCCTTCAATTCGGAGTGATATACAACTTTGGTCCTGTGACATTTTGTCGTATCTTTCTCCCTTATACGTTAAATTTGGCCGTATTTCTGGATTGTTCGTAAATTTGGTGATTTTTACACGTATATTTCATTGTTTGACAGACTTATAAGAATGATAGGATCATCACGTTGGGTGCGCACATTGGCACGATTAAGGGACATATGTGTACCAAATTTCATGATTCTAGCTTATACATAACTAGGCAAAAAGTAATGTAAAATGTTAAAAAAGCACCCAAATTTCACCCTATTCAAAATTTGAACTCAATTTACCCCCTTAATATGGGAGATACGAGGGTATGGTTTGGAAACAAACATGCAGAGCAATAAATGAGGCGTCTGATGGCGCAAACAGTTTCTTAATATCATAAACCGTTTAGGAGATATGAATCTCGAAGTGGAAGTCTGCACTTTTCAACGTGCTCATGCTTATCCGTCATCTATATATATAAAAGCAAGTCGGGCTAGAGCGATGTATATATAAATATTTAAAAATGAAAAAAGACGTGAATTAATGAGGCACTTCCAGAAATCTCAGAAATTTGAAACTTGGTACGGGAGAAACTGATGACCCCAGGATCCCTAGAAAAATCGGAAATTCTCAAAATTCCCTGAAGGGGGCACGCCAGGGGGGGCTCAAATTTTGGGCTCAGCATAAGAACACAGTCGTATAGTATATCCAAAACGATAACCTATAGGTTTCGTGGGCTTAAAAATTTTCGGGAATTTCCTCATTTTTATCCCCCATCCCCCCAAATCAAGATGGCGGCACAAGCTGCCAGACGAGGTAGACAATTGAAATTTGGTGAAATTATAGCTTTTGGTCCCTAACCGACGGGAAAATTCCAAGATGTTCAAATTTTTCACTTTTAACCCCAACGATATCGAAATATGGTGGAAATTTTAATGACTGTGCAGACATTCCTTTTGAGCTATTTTGTGGCTAAACGGTAAGTCGTATCACAAAACGGATGGCACAACGTCCCTTCAATTCGGAGTGATATATAACTTTGGTCCTGTGACATTTTGTCGTATCTTTCTCCCTTATACGTTAAATTTGGCCGTATTTCTGGATTGTTCGTAAATATGGTGATTTTTACACGTATATTTCATTGTTTGACAGACTTATAAGAATGATAGGATCATCACGTTGGGTGCGCACATTGGCACGATTAAGGGACATATGTGTACCAAATTTCATGATTCTAGCTTATACATAAGTAGGCAAAAAGTAATGTAAAATGTTAAAAATGCACCCAAATTTCACCCTATTCAAAATTTGAACTCAATTTACCCCCTTAATATGGGCGATACGAGGATATGGTTTAGAAACAAACATGTAGAGCAATAAATGAGGCGTCTGATGGCGCAAACCGTTTCTTAATATCATAAACCGTTTAGGAGATATGAATCTCGAAGTGGAAGTCTGCACTTTTCAACGTGCTCATGCTTATCCGTCATCTATATATATAAAAGCAAGTCGGGCTAGAGCGATGTAAGTATATATAAATATTTAAAAATGAAAAAAGACGTGAATTAATGAGGCACTTCCAGAAATCTCAGAAATTTGAAACTTGGTACGGGAGAAACTGATGACCCCAGGATCCCTAGAAAAATCGGAAATTCTCAAAATTCCCTGAAGGGGGCACGCCAGGGGGGGCTCAAATTTTGGGCTCAGCATAAGAACACAGTCGTATAGTATATCCAAAACGATAACCTATAGGTTTCGTGGGCTTAAAAATTTTCGGGAATTTCGTCATTTTTATCCCCCATCCCCCCAAATCAAGATGGCGGCACAACCTGCCAGACGAGGTAGACAATTGAAATTTGGTGAAATTATAGCTCTTGGTCCCTAACCGACGGGAAAATTCCAAGATGTTCAAATTTTTCACTTTTTACCCCCAAAGATATCGAAATATGGAGGCAATTTTAATGACTGTGCAGACATTCCTTTTGAGCTATTTTGTGGATAAACGGTAAGTCGTATCACAAAACGGATGGCACAACGTCCCTTCAATTCGGAGTGACATACAACTTTGGTCCTGTGACATTTTGTCGTATCTTTCTCCCTTATACGTTAAATTTGGCCGTATTTCTGGATTGTTCGTAAATTTGGTGATTTTTACACGTATATTTCATTGTTTGACAGACTTATAAGAATGATAGGATAATCACGTTGGGTGCGCACATTGGCACGATTAAGGGACATATGTGTACCAAATTTCATGATTCTAGCTTATACATAAGTAGGCAAAAAGTAATGTAAAATGTTAAAAAAGCACCCAAATTTCACCCTATTCAAAATTTGAACTCAATTTACCCCCTTAATATGGGTGATACGAGGATATGGTTTAGAAACAAACATGTAGAGCAATAAATGAGGCGTCTGATGGCGCAAACCGTTTCTTAATATCATAAACCGTTTAGGAGATATGAATCTCGAAGTGGAAGTCTGCACTTTTCAACGTGCTCATGCTTATCCGTCATCTATATATATAAAAGCAAGTCGGGCTAGAGCGATGTATATATAAATATTTAAAAATGAAAAAAGACGTGAATTAATGAGGCACTTCCAGAAATCTCAGAAATTTGAAACTTGGTACGGGAGAAACTGATGACCCCAGGATCCCTAGAAAAATCGGAAATTCTCAAAATTCCCTGAAGGGGGCACGCCAGGGGGGGCTCAAATTTTGGGCTCAGCATAAGAACACAGTCGTATAGTATATCCAAAACGATAACCTATAGGATTCGTGGGCTTAAAAATTTTCGGGAATTTCCTCATTTTTATCCCCCATCCCCCCAAATCAAGATGGCGGCACAAGCTGCCAGACGAGGTAGACAATTGAAATTTGGTGAAATTATAGCTTTTGGTCCCTAACCGACGGGAAAATTCCAAGATGTTCAAATTTTTCACTTTTAACCCCAACGATATCGAAATATGGTGGAAATTTTAATGACTGTGCAGACATTCCTTTTGAGCTATTTTGTGGCTAAACGGTAAGTCGTATCACAAAATGGATGGCACAACGTCCCTTCAATTCGGAGTGATATACAACTTTGGTCCTGTGTCATTTTGTCGTATCTCTCTCCCTTATACGTTAAATTTGGCCGTATTTCTGGATTGTTCGTAAATTTGTTGTTTTTTACACGTATATTTCATTGTTTGACACACCTATAAGAATGATAGGATCATCACGTTGGGTGCGCACATTAGCACGGATAAGGGACATATGTGTACCAAATTTCATGATTCTAGCTTATACATAAGTAGGCAAAAAGTAATGTAAAATGTTAAAAATGCACCCAAATTTCACCCTATTCAAAATGTGAACTCAATTTACCCCCTTAATATGGGAGATACGAGGATATGGTTTAGAAACAAACATGTAGAGCAATAAATGAGGCGTCTGATGGCGCAAACCGTTTCATAATATCATAAACCGTTTAGGAGATATGAATCTCGAAGTGGAAGTCTGCACTTTTCAACGTGCTCATGCTTATCCGTCATCTATATATATAAAAGCAAGTCGGGCTGGAGCGATGTATATATAAATATTTAAAAATGAAAAAAAGACGTGAATTAATGAGGCACTTCGTCCTCCATCTCTTGTGCACTAGTTTAATGCATAAATCCCTTCTCGATTCGACTAGCAGAACTCTAGGGAGCGTGTCTTCCATTTAAAATAAATTGACCCATCTAAAATGTGACTGACGATAGGCATAGTGGCCTGTTAATTATAATGGAATCTCACCCACTCGGTGTGACTGGCAGGAAGCTGACTGGCATTAGAAAATGCGTCTGCCATTATAAAGATAAGAACGCAACTCACTTTTGACTGGCAGTAAGGAAGGTCCTTGCAAATAAAATAAAAGTTCCTCAACTGTAATCTATCTGAAAGTAGGAATTGGGGTCTGCCATTGTAATGAAACCTCCCCAAATCGATTTTAGCCGCGCACTAGGCAATGGGGTCTGCCGTTAAATGAAAATTACTTTCTTCGTTGTGAATTGCAGTAAACAAGTGGACTTGCCGTTATAATCGCAATTCCGCAAATCGCACTTTCATTGGAAACAACGTCTGTGGTTTTCACAATACTGATTCTCGGATAAAGCCAAGACAAACCCAATTTAAAAATCTTATTCACTTCATGTGCACTAATTTACTTCGATATCCGTATACAATGTAGAGTACCGTAGCGAAGCACGGGTACATTTGCTAGTCAACTATAATCACTGATGTTAGTGTCGAATACATCGTTTACGAGGTCGCTGAGTTGAACTGTGACACTCTTGATGGTTAAGTCATACGTCACCGCAATCAGTATAGAGATTGTCCGACTCGTTGGCTGAATGGTCAGCGTACTGGCCTTCGGTTCAGAGGGTCCCGAGTTCGATTCCCGGTCGGGTCGGAGATTTTAACCTTCATTAGTTAATTCCAATGGCCCGGGGTGTGTGTTTGTCCTATCCCCAACATCCCTGCAACTCACACACCGCACGTAACAATAACAAGCAGTTACCTACACGTGGCAGATGCCGCCCACCCTCATCGGAGGGTCTGCCTTACAAGGACTGCACCCGGCTAGAAATAGCCACACGAAATTTTATTCAGTACAGAGATTGAGAAGGGGTGAAAAGGAATGTTAAAGTAACCGAGATTATGGATGTATGTGGGTATGTTCCAGAATTGCTCTCAACGAATCTTGGTACATATATGACTTACTATTTATTTAAAAAAGTACTATGAAGATGAAGCATTCCAACCCTCGCTCGGGGTGGGGAATGGGTGGGGAAGATATGATAAAATAATGGAAAATAATGGTATTAATGTCTAATCTATTGTTTATATGTCGCTGAGACGAACTGTGACTCTCTGGATACCGTTTAAATCCAGGTTCAGCCTCCATTGAGACGGGAGGCTGAGAGGGGCTTAATAGTAAATAGTCTAAAATGACCGAGATTAGCGGTGAGTCGACTGCTTTTGGGGTCGTAAGGCAGCTTTGTGAGATTCTCAATGACCGTTGAAATCGTGTACATCATACCTATTGCGCGACTGGTTTTATATATATGACAGATAAGAATGGGCACGTTTATAAGTGCAGACCTTCGTTTAGAGATTTACTTTTTACTTTTTTTAAAGGATCAAGTACTTCGCAGTCAATGCGAGCTTTCACAAGGAAAAAGTTTTACTCGAAAATCGAATAATCTAAAATTTGAAATCAAACAAATGTAAATAACTCTAACACTTCATAATATATCGTAAAATTAACATCTCAAAAATAAATTCTATAAAAAAAATCTTCACACATAACTTGTAATGCAAATCTTAAAGGTAAACATTCAAAAACTATCCGGGCAAGGCCGGGTACTACAGCTAGTTTCTTATAATAATCTTACCTCCTTTTCTATACTTTCATTCGCTTAGCTACAATTCAAGAGGACAGAATGGGGAAAATATTTTCATAGAACTAGGAGCTAAGGATTGAAATAATGTATAAAGGAAAATGTTCGATAAACTTCCAAATTCTTTGGAAACATTTAAGAAGATTTTAAGTAAACGATTGATAGGGAATATTCCACTTGGGCGACAGCCCTAAATGAAAATGGCTGATTGATTGATTGATTGATTGATTGATTGATTGATTGATTGATTGATTGATTGATTGATTGATTGATTGATTGATTGATTGATTGATTGATTGATTGATTGATTGGTACAAACCAGGAACAAGGTTTTGTATGTGTTCCTTTATGTGAATGTATCTCTTTCAAGATCTTAAAAAAGACTATAATCCTTGGACGTTTCGTCCTCCACATTTCAGTCGCCCTTCTCCTGCCCAGCTTCTGGTCGCTGTATCAGGAGCTACGTATTGTTACGTAACGAAATGCTTTACGCAATTTACTTTTTATCGTTCTTTGCTGGAAATTTTCTCGCCATTCCTGCCGACTATTCCCCAACCTTACCTTATTAGAAGAAGCCAATGTCATTGTTCTTAGCGCATGCAAGCTGATGTCGGGAATATAACTGGTTGGGATACGGATGGTGGTGTTATTTTCGCTCCTTGTCTCATGAACTAGCTCCAAGCCATGTTTACAGTAAATTGTGTCTGTCTACGTGAACAACACCACGATGCCTCAACTGATGTTGGCGTAGGTCATCAGCTTCTCGCAACAGTCCGCATGTTTAGGCTAAGGTCAACGTCCTTTAGAAAGATCGCGGGTCAGATGAACTGCCTCAAGGCAAACGGGAAGAATGAATGTAATTCACAAAACTTGATTTGGAAGTGTGTTACAATTCCTATAATCATTTTACCCCTTTCATTCCCTAGTGGTTTCCTCCTTCTCCTCATTGCGTACCCGTTGTCAGGAGTGTGGTAACTGCCCGTGACACAATCCTTCCATTCTTGTGATAATTCTGCTTTACGTCACATCGACACAGATAGGTCTTATAGCGATGATGGGATAGGAAACGGCTAGAACTGGGAAGGAAAAGGCCTTGGCATTAATTAAGCTAAATCCCAAGCATTTGCCTGGTGTGGAAAAGGGAAACCACGGGAAATCATATTCAGAGCTGCTGACAGTGGGGTTTAAACCCACTGTCTCCAGAATGCAACCTGATAGCTACGTGACCCGAACCGCACAGCAACTTGCCTTTCTTGCGATATTTTGCTGCCTGGACTGTAGTTTGAAGACTGTTGTCTGTTCGGAAAATCTGTGTTCATCAGCATATAGGCAATTCGGCCTCTGAATCTCTTACCGTTTTCTTTAAATTGGCTTTACGTCGCACCGACACAGATAGGTATTATGGCGACGTCTGCCATCAACGCGGGTTTTTAAGTTAATGTTATATCGATATCGTTCAGGCCTTCAATGACGTGGATCACGCGCTTTTCTCACACAAATTTTCTGAACATTTTAACGTGCACGGGTGAATCCTAGCTCTCATTCAAAGCTTTCTGAGTGAAAGATCCTTGATGGATGCAGTTCTCCAACCACCATCCTTTCTGGTGTCCTGCAAGGCAGCGTCCTAGGACCCTTCTTTTCGCCCTGTATATTGATGATATTATCGATACTGTTTCCCACAATTCATCTGAAATAGATCCTTCTCTTTGCGGATGATTGTAAAATCTTCAAACATCGATTCTCTTTCACACACAATCTACCTGCAAATCGCACCTTATTCACTGTCACGTTGGTGTACTACATGGCGCCGTAAACCTCATCCCTCCAAGTGTTCACCATTTCGTTCCCACTTCGTGAATTTCACGAATATCGCCTACTGAACCAACCGATTTCAACTGTTGATTTGTTTCACATATAAACAGGGTCACCTCACGTGCTATGTTACTCCTTGGTATAGACTATAGGTTTTCTGTCAACATAGATATAAATGCCCTCAGAGCATTTTACGTTTCCTACATCTTACCGATTATCGAATATGCCTCACCAGTCTGGTCCATTTATTCTTCTTCGTCTTCGTCTTCTTCTCCTTCTTCAAATTTCAGCCACCTTGACCGTGTATAGTTTGGGACAAATCATGGCGATCTCGCCGCACACCACTACTTTCCAGCGGCAACTCTGTGTCTATTAGCGACTTATAGGATTTATTACCTCCACTGCAGCCAGAGTTGCCAAATCGGCTACTGCAGTCTACATGAATAAAGGGTAAATACTACAGAGAATGAGGAAGAAAGTGGTTTGGCAGCCTCTCCAAAACAAACAAGGATCACTTAGAACTCGTTAACTCAGCAGGGTGCAGGGTGTGATTGACTACTGGCTTTCAGCTCGCTTCCAGGAACTGAGGTCGTCATGTTTTGTCCTCAGCTATACAATCTTTCTTCCGTGCAATCGTCAGAGCCAGGGTCCCAGACCATCGTAACTTGAGCACTAACCAAGTGCTTGGAAAACCCATTCTGCTTGGAGGAAAGTAGCCGACGTAAAGCTGATATAAAATCAGTTAATGGTGTATTTACTTTCCTCATTCTCACTACAGTCCCTTCCGGTAGTACCAGAATGATGGCCCTCTTCCACATTCCCTACTCCCGCCTTTCTCTTACCCAAAGGTCTTTCTCTATAGTTATTCCAGCCAAGTTTAAAATAACTTAATCTCTCAACAGGAACGTAGATATCTTCCTATCGTAGCCTTCCTTCTGCCATGATATTTCCCACATAACTTAATTTTCCTTCCGGTTAGATCTCTTCTATTTTATTTAAGGAAAATTTCCGTTGTTTATGTCGTTCTTTATGTAAATATATAAAATATAGGATTATACTGTTTATTGTGACCTTTGTAAATGTTTGTATATTTTAAATTTTAGACTAACTATTGTATATATTACGGATCTTTGTAATTTGATGTTATGCAGTTACTTATCTTAAGCAAATACATTTTAAAAGTTTCTCAGCCCAAAATTTACAAAATTTTCGTTACACAACTTCCTCTGTCGGAAATCATCCAGATCAAATCGTGCTGCTTTCCTTTGGTTATCTTCCAATTCTCGTGTCAAGTAACCCTAGTGTAGGTCTCATACACTGAAACCATACTATAATTGGATTCTTACCAGTAACCTGATCCCTTACAGCCTTACCACAACCCCTAAATACCCTCGTGACCATATGAGGAGATCTGAAACCCTTATTTACAATCTTCTCTTTCAGTGATCCCCGCGTGGTACATTAACTCCATCAACACAGTAATTAATACTGAGAGAGAGGTATTTTCCTCTTTGTGAAATTCACAACCTGACTTTACACCCCGTACATATTCTGCTTTCCGAATAACAACATTGTCGAGGTGCTTTTGTAGTCGCTTACAGTCGCATAACTTATTTACTACACAGTACGGTATAACATAAACCGCAAAAGCCTCATCTGTGACTCCAGTTCTTTATTCATATTATTTATACACATAATAAAACACAGATGTCCAATAATACTGCCCTGTGGGACCCCCCTACCCCTTTAAAATTACAGGATCTGATAATGCTTCATCTATTCTAATTCTCAAAATTCTATTTTCTAAATTTTATCCACCCATTCAACCATCATTTTGTTTAGACCAATAGCCTTTTCGTCTGTAATCATCTATGACCTTACCTATCAAAATCTTTGGGTAGGTCAATAGCGATACGTCCCTTTGGCCTCCTGAACCTAAATTATCAGGCATATCTTGCTGGAATCGTAAAAGTTTAGCCTCACTGGAATAATCTCTCCTAAGCCAGAACTGGCTTCTGTCGTTAGTAATTTCCCAAACGTGTTTAATATAATTAGAAATAATGATTTCCCAAGGTTTACAGGCAACACATGTCAAGCTGACTGGCCTCCAGGCCTGTAATTATCCTTTTTTATTTAACACCCTTTCCGCGGTACACTAAGGCTACTATAGCAACACTATTCATTTGGTATAGCTCCTTCATGCAAACAGTAATCAAATAAATATTTAATGTGTAGCACTATATCCCAGCCCATTACCTTTAATATATGCCCAGAAATCATATTTATCCCAGCTGCTTTTCTAACTTTAAACTTTAGAACCCTTTTTTAAATATCTTCAATATCGTTAAAAAATGACAGTACTTCGCAAGTATTAGTAATCTCCTCTATCTGGACATTTCCTCTATATCCAACTATCTTTACTTACTGTTGACTGAATACTTCTGCCTTGTTCCTTTATAATCCCTGTAATGTCCTTCATAGAATCTGTTCCTGTCTTAAAATACCTATACATACCGTTCCATTTTTATGACTGCCAATTATGTTCATCATCATGTTATTCTTAGCAAACTTCTTCACTAAATCCTAATTTTTTGTAACTTCTTTTAATCTCTCCTTGTATTATTATTGCCAAATTCTTAATAGTGGTATCATTTTATAGGTTAGCTTTAAAGTAATGTATTAACCCAATCAATCACAATCATCAATAGTCACTACTGATCTGTATTTAAGGCAGTCACTGATGTGGCAGATTCCCTGTCAGTTGATTACTTAGTCGTTCCTTAAACGATTACAAATAACTTGTAAATTTACCTTACAACTCTCTTGATAGCCTAAGTTATTGGAATCCCTAATTTCTCTTTTTTTAAATGAATAATAGCCCAAACTTGTCCTCTTGAATTCCAATTTCTTCTTCACATTGTGATCTTTGCTCCTTTTAAAATTTCCACGTGAGCTTATTCGTCTACTAATGTCATTCCAAGCCACCCCTCCACTGACAGTTCGGAACACTATGCCTATTGTTAGTCGAGCTATTTTTCTCCTTACTCCCAGGTCTTCCCAGTTCAATGTTTGCAACATTTTCGTAACACTACCCTTTTTTCGGAAATCACCCGGAACAAATCGAGCTGCTTTTCCAGTTTTCAAATCAAGAAATCCTGGCGAGGATCCCATTCACTGTTACCGTACTATAATTGGGCTCTTACTAGTAGCAGACGCTTTCTCCTTTACATCCTTACTACAACTCTTAGATACACTCATAACCATAATTATGAAGAAGTCTGTAACCTTTATTTACAATCCTGTTTATGTGATTATCCCTTTCCTTATATGTATTAACACTTACAGTGATCCCCCTTTTGTTTTGTTTGGTTCAATAGCCTTTTCGTCTTTAATCTCCTATGATCTTCCCTATCAAAATTTTTGGATAGGTCAATAGCGATGCAGTTCCTTTGGCCTCCTGAACCTAAATTATCTGGAGTTTACTTTTTTTTCTTCCTCATTAATTTGAAGAAAGTAAATTTATGAAAATTGACATAATATAAAATATTTATACGCCTTCCAAACGGTCTTGTTTTTGTATAGCTGAATAACGCCAGATGCAAAAATACAAATTCAATCATCTACAGGCTATTCGAAGTGAAATAGAAAATATAGTCTCTATCTCTCTATCTATATTCTTGTTGTACGTAATTAAGCTCTGAATTAAAGAAGTTTCATTACAGCACGGGGCTCAATCACTAACATTGAAAGAAGATATATCTTCTACTCTTCTTGGTTGGCAGTGTAGGGTAATTGACCATATGCTCAATACTCGATCTTACCCGTTAACTTTTATGAGTTCTTAGATGGGATGGCTCATGATAGTACTTTATTATCACTTTAAATAAACTCTTTCTGGGAACATTCCAGCACTATGGTGTGTTTTGGGATCATCTGTACTTCATGAGTTATAAATCACGCTATCAATAATAATAATAATAATAATAATAATAATAATGATAATAATTTCGTATGGCTAGCCTGGTGCAGCCCTTCTAAGGCAGACCCTCTGACATGTATCGGATCTATATGTTATTGTAGTAGAGGATGGTCGTAGAGTTGTGTGTGCTATATGAGTTGCAAGGATGTTGGGGGCAACACAAAAACTGAGTCCCCGAGATAAGGGAATTATCCCTTTGAGATTAAAATCCCTGACCCGGTCGGAAACTGATCCCCTCTCCAAACCGAAATTCTCTACGCTGGTCATTCGGGCAAGAACTGAATAAAATTCTTGTCCTCGTCCCGAGGCGGTGCAGTTTACTTCAGGCACACGTCCAATGGAGGTGAGCTGCATGTACCTCCTAATGTAACTTAAATTTACTGGCAGTACGAAGAATCGAACGTGCAGCCCCGAGGACTGTAGCTAATAGCACTAACGGTTACACTACCGAGGTCGTCATGTAACTGCAATGCATTTACAACGGAACTTATTGAACTCTTCACCGAGCGAGTTGGTCGTGGTGTTAGGGTCGCGTAGCTGTGAGGTTGCATTCGGGAGCTGATGGATTCATATCTCAGCGTCGGCTGCCCTAAATATGGTTTTCCGTGGTCTCCCATTTTGGCATCCGGCAAATTCTCGGGCTATACGTTAATTAAGGGCATGGTCGTTATCCTCCCAATCCTAGACTTTTAACCTCCTACCGCACTGAAAACTTTTGATGTGTTAGTGCGGCGTTAAACCACAACAACTGATTTTTACTTTACACCGACCAGATAGGTCTTATGGCGACGATGGGATAGGAAAAGGCTAGTAGTTGGAAGGAAGCGTCAATGGCCTTAATTAAGGCCTGGTTTGAAAATGGGGAACCACGGAAAATCATCTTCAGGGCTGCCGACAGTGGAGTTCGAACCCACTATATCCCGAGTGCAATGTCACAGCTGCACGCTCCTAACCGCATGGCCAAATTTCTCGGTCGACGTTAAAACACTAGCAAAAACAAAAGGGAAAAACGAAGTGAACAATTCACATGAAAACAATACACCGTGAATGTAAGGATGAAGTATTTTACAGCGTTTAGGGTTCTTAAAAATTGGAGATATATTGCTGTCCAGTGGTTTACCACCTGAGAGTACGATGGAGCCTGGCAGAAAACGAATTCAATATATGAATCAGTTATCCGACAAATGAAATGAAACATTCACCAAGCAGAGGATTTATTGGGTTATACATTAATCGTGATATAGACTGGCTTTAGTTCCACTATCTGTAAGTCCATTAAAATTCATAATTTGACTTGAGGAAGAAATTCACTATTGTTAATAATAAATCATTTCATTTACGTCTCAATAATTACTTCTAGAGTTTACGGAGACGCCATTGAAGTCGAGACACTTACTGGACTCTAAGATCAAAAGATTTGGTTTCCGTAATCCTTCCGTTTTGTGGAAGTAATTATCAAGGATGTCGACAGCAAGAGATACGTAGAAAGGGCTCCGATCCTTTGCAGTATGAACTTACAGAGATGCAGTGATGCTGGAACGCACCGAAACGGAGTCTGAAACCTATCTGGAAATGTAGAACGCAGTCTGAAACCTGTTCCCCTTTAAATTAACTTTGTTTTATAACATTTTAATGTTTTAAATCGCCCATAGTATTTCAAAGGCCAATAGTGAAGAACTTCCGTATCAAATCACTACTGCCAACTGTATTTCTACTTACACCGCTTCATCAAACTCTAGAATATTACCTACTTCAAATTTCTCAACGTGGCAGAACTTACAATTTTTAAATTAACAGGAAAATTACTAGCCGTTTTCCGTAGTATCATTTATTTCCTTTCTCTTTCCTTCCTTCTTTCTGTTTTCTTTCTGTTTGTTTGATTCCTTGATCCCGCTTGGGTGGATTTTTGCTTTTAGAAGTCTTGAGTCTTCATCAAGTTATGAAGTATATAAAAAGTTAACTTTAATAAACAGCGAGTGTTTATTTCATAAAGATGAAGAAGACCTTGTTCAGTTATTTGAACAATCGGACGGACTGTAAGGAATCTGGAGAATCTACTCACAAAAAAGAAGTCAGAGATGAATGTCACGTGATTGTTGTAAGCTATTTAAGTTCAGATGCCAGTAAGCAGTTCTACCTGTGCAGATTATGTAAGCGAAAGTTCGCCTTCATATCCAAAATACTGGACTGGTCAACAATCAAAAAACTTGAATGCTTACCGTTCGCTAGTTATTGAACATCAGAAAATTTATTGTCTTTCAAAAATGAACTGGAAATTGGTTTGGGTGTTGTAAGAGAATCAGAGCTCTATATTTCATAAGAGTGAGAAAACACTAATATTACGTATTATGGAAGCAAGAAAGGGGGAAGAAAATACTTTAATCATAAAAAGCCAAGGCAAACAGAAAAATCTCAGATAAAGTTAACCTTGCAGAGAAGCAACAATTGAAAACGAAAATCCACAGCCTGTTTCCGGTCATTCGACCGGGCTAGGAATGGAATGAAGAAGCCCCCATCTAGCCGCGAGGATAGAAAATGTGCCGGCTGCCGAAGCCTGTCGCACCCTCCTGGGGCATTTACAACAACCTATTGGTCAACAGCTCAGTAAACAGCATACAGATACCAATAAGGTTTTTCGTACAGCATACAGTGAAGCAAAATACTGCGTTTCATATCACAAATACCCTGATTTTATAGACCTACAGGTAGCCAGTAAACCAGATAAAGGTATAGGCATGCAAAGTCGTACATCAGCCACTAAATTGTATTAATACTATGCAAGGAAATAGTTCCAGTTGATTTTAAATTGTCGGTCATTATAGATGAATCGGCAACAATGTCATCAAACATACTTTTAACAGTATATATCCGTGCATATTTCACTGGCCATGAAAGAATAATATTTTTCTTTAAATTGCTATTCAGTAATTGGAGTCTGATTCTTCTGATTATATTCTAGTGGCCTCTCACATGAATTTTTAGCAAAAAATTTGATTGGAGTATGTACTGTAAAGATGGTAGGCACGAGTTCTGTGATGGATAAAGATCTAGTGCGCTGAAATTACTGAGCGTGAAGTATCCTACTATTTCGAAGTGGTATAGTCTGTGTCATGGAATAGAACTGAGTGTTGGTAAAACCGTAAACTCCGTGTCTGGAGTAAATGAATTTTAGATTTTCGTGGATAAAGTCTATTCATTGTATCATAGGTACCCAAAATAGCAGTATTACACCCGTCCATTGCCCGGGGATATTGAAGGTTCGTAGGTTTTATGATAAGCCTCGGCCGGAGTCAGTCGTGACGCATAATTCTCCACCCAGGGCATGGACATTCAACAAATGTTTATGCAGTTTTACTCGCATTTGACGCAAGATGTTCATGATCATAATAATAATATTCAATAAACTACGCAAGGCTAAATATGTCTCATTTAAATAAAACGAATGTTAGTTTCTTGGAAGGACTTTTTTCCAATTTAATGAAATCAAACCTAAATAAATACAATAATAATACATTGTATGATGATTGGATAATAGCTAGATAGACGAACGAAAGTCTTTGTTGGCTAAATACTTATAATCCATCATTATTTAAATCTTGATTGAATTGAAAATACGAACTTGATGGAAACGAATACAGAACTCGCTGAAGGCAAATCATCATTATTTGTCATTAATTATCCGCCCGCAATGAATAATAGAATCGAATAAAATTTCATTCAAAACATTTCAAACATTTCAAAACATTTCAAAACATTTCAAAACATTTCACTTGCTTTTACCATAAATTATCCAAGATTTCATCTTTAAATACCCTACATTTTATCCGTTATCTCAGAAATTGTCCAATTGCTAATCAACTTGAGTTCTCTAATGGTGACCAGTTTCAATACGAGTATCCATAAAGTGCAAACACAGTGTAGAAAACCCACATAATAATTGAATCTGATAACGACATAACTCAATCAACAAGAGCGTCCCAGGAATCCGTATCAGCCACCTAAATAAAACACAATTTCTAGCTGCTACAAAATAATCAATGATCCAAAAGAATGATTAACAGTATCTGCTTCCACCGGCACTGCCCTCCTGAAAGAAAAATCTTGAAGGCACACTATCTACAGGAAACATACTATAAGCAACTACGCAAGAATACAATCTACTACCAGGTGACAATAATTCAATAAATACGACCTTCTACTTCACACATCTTATACTTATTAAATGTTGAAGACTTCTAGTTAGTGATCATTTCCTCAAATTAAGTGGTATCTGCATCGTATCTCATCGAAAAAACAGTGTTTCGATGATCATATGTCAATCCCTACTCTCGACCTTCGGACATCTTACACTGTAGAAAATCATAACGACATAATTGCTTGCCTATTTTGGGTTCTTAATTGTATGACGAGCGCTTAAATCCGTCTCTAAATCTCAAATAATTATTTGTCACACTCCCATTATCTATTTTTCAACGAACCACCTAACATAACAACATTAATTCATCATAAAACACTTTATAGACGACTCTGTCCTTATTATTCACCATATTCAAGCACACCATACATATTCACACTTTACTTACCCAAGAGAATTCGCAAGCATTCCCGAAGAATCTTTTTTTATCATCACCAATGTATCACAATCAACGCAACACTAATATCACGAAACATTCGCCACTACGCAATAAACACGTATGGTATTATCATGCAGAAGACCTTCTACAAATAAATATTAAAATAAAGTCACCTCACGAAGTATTCGTGCAATACAAGTATGGTTCACTAATGAAGACAACGCTTTCTTCCATTCACCGTAAACATGAAGAAAATTCCGAGTAACTCGCGGTAAGACACGTATTTACAAGCTAAATCTTGCGTATAACAGATGATCTCAATATTACAACCTCGGACAAAACTGTAATCACAAGTAACCGGGCACTAGCGACAGTCGCATTAGGTCACTCAAGTTGTTTAAATTTACGTCACTTCATTATGAAAGAAAAACACACTCTATTCTACAGCTATGCAACTACAAGAAAATAGGGTAAAGAAAATGAAATCTTGTTGGTACTTATCAGTGAAGATTATGTGACACCGCTCTTATTCCTTTGCTCCATTGATCATAGTTTTGGCCCTCACTTTGACATCATCTCCCGGGCCTGTTAGGACATTGGATTATTTACAGCTCCATATTCGTTTTCATCGTTACAACATTGGAAAAATCTTCATACATTTTTGAATCCATGGACCTGGAACTTAGGAAAACAAAATTAATATTGTAACATAGGTGTTTTACAATATTTCACAATTATTCTCGAAGACTCGCCTTATTCAGTCTTAGAATTACAGATCGCTATTCAATACGGTAATATTATCTTATACAACGTCTTCCAATACTCTTTCGATTCCTACTAGTACAGACGTTCCCTTTAAAGACGTGCGAATTACACAGTTCAACCTTCAATCTCAGTTTTTATATATGATACAATTGTTCATAAAACAAAAGTTCATTAAAATTGTTATGCTAATAATATCGGTCTGCATTTCATACGTTAGGCTCAACTCACTGACTTGTAACCTCTCTTCCATCTGTTTTTGACAGCTCGAATGTGAATTCCAAGATAACGTCATCCCATCTAACTGGAAAGATGTACAAAGGAACACTTCACCATTGCCTCTATGACGTATGTAATCGACCTAACCTCTTCAGCGCCGTCTTGATCCTCTAACATATGGCATCAATTCATGGCCTCCTCCATGACATCGCTGGACCTGAATATCATATAGTCGACTTCTTAATGCTGTTGAGAATGTAAACTTATTTTGCTAATCTCTGCTCACATATAAGATAATATTTCGTGACTGTAAGCGTCCGGTAACCACGGGGTTTTGAGCTTAGGAATTTCATTCCTTATCTTATATCCATCCAATTTCCTGTCTGAATGGGCGAGTTATTCCGGGTATTTGACCCAACTGGACGTATTTCCGAGTAATTCCTGTTAATCATTTCTTTAGCATGACCTTCAATGGCTCAACAGCTGACTCACTTGCCATTGGACGGTCATAGTATCAATTGCAGGCAAACGACCTACGACTGCAAATAGCTAAAGTAGGGAGAATAATGTCTGTGCGCTGGGTAGTTTCATCTCACAGAGCTACTGAGGCGACCGTAAGGAGTTACAAAGCTCTATATGAACATCACCTAATGGGACCAGCTGATCAGAATCACAGTTATAAAGAGCGTTCAATGTATAAAAGGTCACTATCTTTTTATTTTTTCACACGAGTTTGTGTTTAATTTAGCACTATTGTAATTCCCAGTGACGCTGCAAATACATCAGAGTTAAAAGATCTAATGGAACAAATCAAGTAATGGAACCTCCTACTGTACATGGCCAGTAGCTGTAGATATTCCATGACTAGAGGGAGATAACAAATTTGCGCAACTGTGTGAAAGGTTCTGCATGCCATTCGACATTGTTCCTGAAGATTTCATGGATTTCATAAACAGTAATGGCCGATGTGTGAAAAAGAAATTGAATACAGTGAGACTGGCTATATCAACATTGACAATAACTAGCGTTGACTTTGAAAGGGGATGTAGCACTTTGAATGCCATCATGACACCAATCCAAGAACCGCCTTGTGACTGAAAATGTGCCTTATTTGAGCCACGAGTATGTGGGATCTAACACCTTATGTACAAGAATGGTCGCTGAAATATAAGACGACAAACGCCACAACAATCAGACCGCGTCAGCTTCAAGAAAATGAAAGATACAAGACTATGTAAGCTCTTTTGACTGTGAGTGTTTGGGTTTTATTGCCGTTTGTAAGTAATTTTTCATATGACGTATTATTATGACAAATACTGTGCAGCTTTTATGCTATTTTATGTTATTTTACGTTATCTAGAACTATATTATAGGTCAGTTAAGTTGGTATTAAACTTGTATGTAAATTCGAAAAATACCTTCATTAATGTTCTGCTATTATTGTATTACTGTTATATTTATTATTATTATTATTATTATTATTATTATTATTATTATTATTATTATTTACAAGAGAATTTAGAAAATTAGGAAGATGTATAATAACTAATCGACAGTGCTAGTGGCAAATATGACTGTATATTGTAATCAACTGCAACTGACAGAATTATTTTAAAAACTGATCAACCCTTGAGTTATGGTAACACAGCAAAATAATTATAATGTTTTGCTATAGCTGGGGTGTACAGCTCTCTTTGCCCTTCGGATGTTGCATTTTTGTAATATATGCAGTGGTATATTGAGACATTGAAATACTTACAACTAATTCAATGCAATTGTTTTCCTGTTTTAATTGGTAAATAGCCCTTCTAAGTAATCCGTTACACGCTCGTCCATCTTTGTAATTTCACGAGTGAGTCTGAAACCTATTTCTGTTACCACCGCAATTTACGAGTGTCAGATCATAGATACCCATTTCAAATATCTTAAATCACGTAGAGTTTTCTTTTTTGTGATATGATATTTTTGTACAAAGTTGTAAATGACATCGTTGATAATTCATGTTTTCTATCATTATTACAATTTAACGTCCCACAGGCGGAAATACGAGTTTTATTTACGTTCTACTGTGAAAATGTGAAAACAGCCAGTCACAATAACTCACCTCTGTGGATCCGTGGTAGAGTGTCGGCCTCCGGATCCCAAGATAGCGGGTTCAAACCCGGCAGAGGTAGTCGGATTTTTGAAGGGCGGAAAAAAGTCCATTCGACACTCCATGTCGTACGATGTCGGCATGTAAAAGATCTCTGGTGATACATTTGGTATTTACCCGACAAAATTAATTAAATCTCAGCCATAGACGCCCAAGAGAGATCCGGTTTACTCTAGGTCCGCTAGATGGCAGACAGAGTAAGCCGGAACGTCGAAATTGACGAGGAGACAGCCAGATGGCGTCAAATCGAAATGTCTGCAAACGGTAGCTGAGGCCATACGATTATTATTATTATTATTATTATTATTACCACTTCACAAAATATGTAATAAGTATAACAGAATGGCGGTGAACAATATGAAACAAGATTTTAGGAGCAACACGCAAAATTTTCTCGATCAGCTCAGACACGTGATTTAGGCACTAACAAAAGTTAAAAAATATGATCAAGTACCTAGCAATTCGATGACTTACTTCTAAAACCTCGCATCTCCCAATGCACTTCCTATACATTTTCTTCCTTAAGACAGGTCACGCCTCGCAGCCACAGTTGGATGTACAGTCCATCAGAACAATTTTCGTTGTGTTCATTTTCCTATGGTTACATGTAAAGGAAAATGAACTTAAAAACGTTTAAACTGTAGGAGTGCTTAAATTCGCCACGAAAACAACATCCCTACTATACAGTACGGTAAGGTCCATTTTCCTTTACACGTCTACGCAGGAAAATGAACACTACGAAAAAAGTTCTGATGGATTGCATATAAATATGTGGCTGGGAGGCGTGACCAATGTTTAGGTACAGTATGTAATGGGTAGGAAGAACATTGTAACATACGAGATTTTAGAAGTAAGCCGACGAATTATTACAAGAAGTTATTTCCATCCCCACCATCATTATGTTTATTTCTTCACTTCTCACTTAATCCAATCTCATTATCATGATATATTGTTAATACAGTTAATATACGTACTGCTATATCTTAAATTTGTATAGGCCTATTGTAATTGGAGACTTGCTCTCCGTTGAATGATTTACATTAAAATAAATAAAATAAAATATATAATTATTATTATTATTTTGCTCACTTTCGTGGTAATCATATTCAAGCAATTATACAGATTTTAGGAAATAAAAGCACAATAAACCTTACTTTACAATACAATTTTATAAGAATTTGAACCCATAAATTTCCGAACAATTCCAGTCGTCGAAATGACCACCGTCTTCTGCATGGTTTATGATTATGATTATGATTATTATCATCTAGTATTCAAACATATTTCCTTCCCACACGACACTAGTTTTCGTAGTGTTGTCACATATTAGTTCGTTGGAAATGAGACTTCAGGTTTCAGTGCAGAAGTCACAATTATACAGATGAATGGATTGTTTCATACAGGTGGTAGGCACTTACTGAGGCACACGTCAACAGTGATTCAAGGCATAGTGCAACCTGCTGAATAATCTTCTTCAGGTAAATAGCTTGCATAGATTAGGACTGATTATTACAGAATCGTCCGGCTCTATGGCTAAACGCTTACCATACCGGCCTTTGGTTCATGGGGTCCCAGGTTCAATTCAAGGCCGGAGCGGGGATTTTAACATTAATTAGTTAATTTCGATGGTTCAGGGTCTGGGTGTGTTTGCCGCCTTCAGTATTAGAATTCATCATTCTCACAGACACGCATTCGCCTGTAAGATGTCAACTCGAAAGACCTGCATCAGGCCTCTTCGGAGGCTACACGACATTATTATTAACACAGAATCATTAACGAGCAAATAGAATTAACATCAATCTCTTACTGGAATCAAAAGGTCCAGGGTTCGCAGTGACGTCTAGAAAAAGTACTGAAAAAGTAGCAACGTAGCTGAAAATAAAGAAAAGCATTGACTGACGCGAATCCTTTTATGACAGTGTCATGAACTCTGCATGATGAATGGTAATAATACAATCGACGACCTCTGAATTAAAAAGCAAATACGTGAAGTACAAGTAATTGCATATTGCTCCTCGCGATTCTAGCACGTGGGGGGAATGAAAAATAAAGTATTACAAATAATTCAGATAGGAGCGTGCATTACTGGGGAATAATTTACAACTAATAATAATAATAATAATAATAATAATAATAATAATAATAATAATAATAATAATAATAATAATAATGGCGCATGGCCTCTGGAATGGCCTCGTGCAGGTCATTCGTGTTTACGCCTATAGGCGACCCGCGCGCCTGTGAGGAATGAGCCTATCTGGATGATTTCTAATATTTAAGAGAACACACACACTTAAAAACCCGAGTCATCGGAATTAAGCAGTTAAGGTTAAAAAGAAAACCGAAACTGCCAGGAATTAAATCCGGTACCCCATGGACCAAAGGCTAACCATTTAGGCGTGGAGCCGGACAATTTACAAATGAAAAAGAATATAATAAGGTAATAAATAATAGTGAGATGATGCCGAGACATATAAGATAGTTGAATTCAACTTATTTCTAAACATGCATAAATATCGCACCACACTGTCATTTCTCTGTCTGACGTGATAATGTTCCACTCCGCAGGCCTGAACGCACGGAAAGTTAGCGTTACGAAAAAAATCAGCCTGTTTATAACAGGCTGTTTCTGGAAACCTACAAGTGATACATTCGATTTCTAATGCCATAATCATAAATTCAGAGCGATGATGGAACATCTTCCCGCGGGGGCTTTGTACTTTGAGCGTTCGATGAAACGCCCTTAGTTCAATTCGCAGTGACGTAGTGTTGACCAATTTGAAAGATTTTGGTCTCACTTTCGTTTGTAAGAAATAGGACATTGTAGCAAATACCTGTACAATTTATGAATAAGTGACTGTGAACATTTCAAGTCTTTTGAAAAATCGGCAATTTGCCCAGTGGGGGAGGGTTACCATTAGAGAGTATTTTTTTAAATTTCGGTTTTCTTTGCTGTCTGTTTAACGTCGCACCGACACGTAGATGACATAGGATAAGACGAGGAATAGGAAGGAAGGGACCGTGGCCTTAATCGAGGTACAGCCCAGCATTTGTCTGGTGTGAAAATGGGAAACCACGGAAAACCACCTTTAGAGCTGCTGACAGCCGGGTTCGAGTCCACAATTTCCCGAATGCAAGTACCAGAAAATAATTTTTGCACCACATAAATTGCTGAGGTATTAAGTTGCTCACGACCCAACAGAAAGTATCGTGTAAGGAATAACACGAATGATTTGAAAGCCTACGAGAAACACGACGTATTATGCATCCAGCTATTAAACCTGGAAACTATAATCTGCTTTGTCACTCCACCCCACGCATTGAGGCATGCTTTGATCATTCTTGGCATGCTGCCCACCTGGCGGTTGAGGGTCTCCTACTCTACATTGTTACATTCTTCGACTGGAGTTCGTCCTCAGTGAGAGGAGGGTTCCTACGTCTTCATACCACATGCTGCAACTGGTCTCAGGTATTATAGCAGCAGACATCGCAGTCCTTTTGATCAGGGACTCTTCAAGGAGATATTAACCTGACGAGAGCTCTGCGCACTCGCACTATCGTCGTCTTACACAATACGGCCTAATAATGAGCTATCGGGTTTACTCCCGGAACTGAAAACAAGCCGTAGTGCCCTCAAAGACGATAAGGGACCTCCGACGTTCATACATAATACTGACTCAAAACATGACAGATCCACCTCCTTGCTGGGCTTGTGGTATGGTGTATATGACTTGTCTGGAGTTATTTCGCTTTCTTCACACCCTCCTCTCATCATTCTCAGGCGTCAGAAAAATTCTGTATTTATCAATGAAGAAGAACTGACGCCAGTCCATGTGTTACCCATCTGCATCTGGCGCCACTCTGTAAGTGAAGATGCTCCCCAAGGAATTCTGGAGTGTAGGTGAGCTCTATGGTGATGAATTCGGATTATCTAAGTAGGTACATCCCCCTCCAAGTTGCCGTCAGGATGGTATTACGCAGCCCTGCTGCTAAACTTCTCTCTTCGTGCGAACCAAGATTCATAAGTAGAGGTCATCAACTTCTGTTGTTGACCACGGGTGATCAATGGGAGAACGATCTTAAACATTTCGTGTCACATGATAGGGGTTTTATATCCCAACAATATGACTATGATGTTCACCGACCAGGTGAGCAATTTTCCTCCCGGAGAAGTCTTGCCGATTCATTGCAATGCTGTGCGTACGATAAAATGTTATAATAACCCGTCGAGGCATGTTTATACCCTGAAAAGTCCACCAGCTGTGTTCCGGTAACAGTGCACTCGTCTGCACTGCCCTGAGATTCCATGCCATATTTGCACGTAAACCTAACAGGTGAAGTTCCATTGCACTCCGATGTTCTTAAAGAGAGGACATTCTTCAGGAGCCCCAGAATACTCCCAGTTTTATTCTCCATCTGGCTCACTTTTAGTAGGTTATTATATATCTTTAAAGTTACTTGAATACATTCCGCAATTATACAGTATTTCATTAAAATCATGATCATGCACTTATTCTCTTCTACACAACAAGACAATTATATTAAAAATAAGGTTCCTAGAAGGAAACAATAATTCAACTTCATCGAGTGCGAATGTTAAAAACATTTAAGCTGTTTAGGCTTTTTTAATCGTGAAATCACCAGCGCACCGCCCCTGTGCAGCATGCTTCCCCTAGTGCACCGTCGCTGGATTGTCCTGCTTGGGAGGTTTGCAGGACTAGCCGCCAGCGTCTTGAAACTGCTGCACTAGGACGGGTCGCTGGTGATTTCACGATTGAAAAAGCCTTAACAGTTAAAATGTTTTTTAAGAAAATTATACGATGACTAAGCAGTAATTCCCCTCCCCTCTCCGCTGATCAGAGTTATCGCCTGCAGCCTTCGCCCCGCTCTCCTACACAGCAAACACGATCCGAACAAGGGAACTGGTTTCAGTCCAAACGTTGTCGCTGGAGGTAACGGACCGTTAGCAGCTTAAACTTTCTAAGAGTTACCAAGATGACAGTTACAAACATGTTGCAAAGTTTGGGTTGGAAGGAATTGAGAGAAAGAAGAAGAGCTGCTCGACTAAGTGGTATGTTCCGAGCTGTCAGTGGAGAGATGGCGTGGAACGACATTAGTAGACGAATAAGTTTGAGTGGTGTTTATAAAAGTAGGAAAGATCGCAATATGAAGATAAAGTTGGATTTCAAGAGGACAAATTGGGGCAAATATTCATTTATAAGAAGGGGAGTTAGGGATTGGAATAACTTACCAAATTTCCAATTTCTTTGAAATCATTTAGGAAAAGGCTAGCAAAACAACAGATAGGGAATCTGCCACCTGGGCGACTGCCCTAAATACAGATCAGTATTGATTGATTGATTGATTGATTGATTGATTGATTGATTGATTGATTGATTGATTGATTGATTGATTGATTGATTGATTGATTGATTGATTGATTGATTGATTGATTGATTGATTGATTGATTGATTGATTGATTGATTGATTGATTGACAGTGGAGGACTACTGTAACCATAATTTGTCTCACTTGTTCATAGCATTGTCAATCCAAAATCACTGGCAAGTTTACTCAACATAAAAAATACTGAACATACAGTATATACTGAACATGAAAAAATGAAATTCCACAGCCTGAAAAATGAAATTGCCGGGCTGAGTGGCTCAGACGGTTAAGGCGCTGGCCTTCTAACCCCAACTTGGCAGGTTCGATCCTGGCTCAGTCCGGTGGTATTTGAAGGTGCTCAAATACGACAGCCCCGTGTCGGTAGATTTACTGTGTGATAGTACATATATCACACCCCCGAATTATATGTAGAAGGTAGAGATATTATTGTCAGTATTCGATTTATTATTATTATTATTATTATTATCATCATCATTATTATTATTATCAGTATTTCATTTGTATATTTTGCCATTTATATTGGTAAGCTGGAAGATATCCACATATGTAGGTATGAGTAATTTGTTTTGCACGAGTGGGAAAACATTGCTTTAATAACTCTGGTTATTCTATGAGTCATGTAAATATCCCAGTGTCTTATGAGATGTATTTGTTGTGGTCGTCGGGAAGTTCGTATGAGTCATGTAAATACCCCAGTGCCTGATGAGATGAGCTTGTTGTTGTACCAGGGAAATTCGATGATTCATGTAAAACTCCCGAGTGTTTGTTTATCTCTTGGAAGCAAGGAGAAGTTCAGGGCTTGGTCTTGACTTGAGATCACTCATGATTGGCTGGCAAGGACCAATCCAGACGTATCATCTGAGAGGAGGGGGATGTTGATGCCTATAAAGGTTGATCATACGGCGGCAACCGGGACATTGTAAGGGTGATTGTAAGGGTGATTGTAAGGGTGATTGTAAAGGAACGAGAAGGAAGATAACTACAACCAGTAACACTGTATGAAGGAACGACAACGGACACACTGTACGAGAAGGAAGTAGTGCTGATACACGGTACTGGAGTGACACGGCTGCAATGGACTGGACTTCAAACGTTCGTGGAGCGTAGTCTTGTTATGTTCGTGGAAAGTGGATGATTGTGGAGAGTGCTTGCGCATTAAGTATTGTAGCACTTGTGCTGGCCTAGCATTATATGTTGGTGAAAGCTATCTCAGACTTTCCATAATTTATGTTGAGGATCGACAGACGTGTGTATATATCTTTACAACAAGTGTTAAAATATGTGAACACAGTAGTACAAGGTACAGTATCTGTGTGATGTGATAACTGCCGATTATGAGAATCGGTAAGTCGAATTGATATAGAGACAGTGAAGGGTATTTATCTTCATACATGTACATTGTTCATCGGACTATCTACAAATGGTAGCTTAGTTCTCGCTTTCGTTTTCCCATGATTTTCATTATTATTGTTGTTGTAAATATGGAGTCTTCTAGCAATATTTTATGTGTGTATTATATGTATAATGTTGTATGTTGATGAGGTGCTCATGCACGGAATTTGTTAAGAATATAGTTAGCTATTTTTGAATCAGTGTTATTGATGAACCTAGGTGCAGTTCCTACCTAATTAGTCGTTTTTAGGAGGTTAGGTAAGGCCTGCAGCAGATGTACCAGTACGCAGCATTATGTACACGCCCTGGGATATACAGTTTATCATGCTCTTATCTAAATTCGAGGGATCCATTCTGGTGAACTCTGGCGCCCATACCACGGACATTTCGGTTAATTATGCTTATTAATTTTATTAAGTTTTTGAGTAAATTTTATTTATATATTTTTATTCATGATTTATTTTATTATTAATATTAATTATTATTATCATCAAAAAGTTACAATTGGCTTCCCAACGTGTGGCTGAATGATTGGTACATCTGTTAGGCTTATAAGCGTAGGTGCACTTGTCAGGTGTGGATGGAATTCTACAAACTATGTCAGTGAAGTGTTTTATATGTTTCATGTGTATTTTGGAGTATGAAGAAATGTTGTAGCGAGTCCAGTATTATAAAATTGAGAAGTAGAGAAGTTTTTAAGGTTGTTGGTACTATGAATCAGGATAAGAGAAGTCAAAAGAATTCCGCCACATTGAGTTTATCTAATTTAAGTGAGAATAGCAAAATGGCTGATAGTAGAAAAGATCAAATAGCAACGATAGGTGAGGAACCGAGTAACCCGTCTCAAACTTAATGTAGGGGATCAAGGGGAAGGTTTGACTCTTAGTATGTTTAAATCGCTATTTAACGAATTGTCCAGCAAGATTGATAGTCAGAGTAAAGAGTTAAAGGAGGAATTAAATGTTGTTAACAATAAGATTGATAGTCAGAGTGTGGAATTGTCCAGTAAAATCGATAATCAAAGTGTTGAATTAAATAGTAAGAGTGATGAAGTGTCCAGTAAGATTGATAGTCAAAGTAAGGAGTTAAATTCAGTGAGTGTTGAATTGTCCAGTAAGATTGATGGTCAGAGTAAAGAGTTGAAGAGTGAATTGAGTTTTTTAAGCAATGAAATATACAGTTTTAATAGTGAATTAAATTCAGTTAGTACGGAACTATCCAGTAAGATTGATAGTCAAAGTAAGGAGTTAAATTCAGTGAGTGCTGAATTGTCTAGTAAAATTGATAGTTTAAGTAGTGCTGTGAATGGTAGAATAGATGAATTAAACCAGAAGTTTGACCATCAAAGCAGGGAAATTCAGGAAGTCAATAATAAGGTAGAAGCTCAATGCTTGGAATTGACTGAGAAATCGAATGCCGATTTAATGTAGTTAGGAAGGAATTTGTTGAAAACAGCAAGGAATGTGATAAGAGAATAATAATAGTGGAAAATAAAGTCGAAGAGATAGATAGAATTAAAACCAGTCAGAATGTTTTAGCGAAGCGAATAGATGAAAAGACTGAGAAATTGGAGAAAGACCTCAAGTCAGTAGAAGGAAATCCCAGAATGGTAGTTGAGGAAGGAATTAAATCATGTCATGTGAAATTAAGGCAGGAGATCAGTCAAATCCAAGTAGGTAGCAGTATATGTAATAGGTACGTATCTTGTACGAAGGACTCTGAATTACCCAAGTTTAATGGTCGGCAGTTTAATCCGATGGAATTCTTGAAAACGGTGGAGAAACGGTTTTCTAAGAATCATGACGATGGTTTGATTTAGTGGAGTATGGTTGATGAGATGTTGGATATTGCATTTGTTGGAGAAGCGAGATCCTGGTTTAAAGTTTATAGACAGGGTATTTCGAGTTTGGAGGAATTTAGGGAGAAATTTAGTTCTAAATTTTGGAGTGATGCTATTCAGGGAAGGGAAATAGATCGCGTGCTATTTGGCAAATATAGACCTCAGGAAGGTGTGTCTATGACGGAATATTTCTTAGCGCATGTTCTGATCAGCCAGAATATTGAAGGTCTAGCATCGGAGAGAGATACAGTCCGCCAGATGTTGAGGCATTTTCCTGAGAAGGTCGGATTAGCTGCATGTATGCAGAATATTGTTACGATTAAAGAATTAGAGCAGCTGTTATAGAGGTTTGATGCTTTGGAAGGGCAGGGGAGGACTAGGCAAAGTGAAGGTAGAAATTGCGGAGATAATGGGAGACAAGGTAATCAGGTAGCGGGAGATAGGAATAATCAGAATTTCAGGCATTCTAGGCAAGGGAATCAGGGTGGTAATTCCGGAAGTGGAAACAGACAGTCTAATCAGGGAGTTAATCACCAGGAATATTTTGGCAGAAGACCTAAGCAAGGGGAATCAGAAAGTAGGGGGCGTACGGATCAAAGACCTCCAGATCAAGTGCCGAGACATGATAATAGTGAACAGTCCACGTCAAGTAATTTAAACCGGAATCGGACTTCTTAATTGGGTCAGATAGGCAGTCCGATACCGACATTCCTATTCACGTGATGAAACAGGTAAGTTACGAGGTAGACGTGAAAGAGGAATTATTGTATGACCCTGTGTTTTGTGTTCAGGGAGATTTTGAGAATAGGGGGCGTGATGAAAGTAAGAATGATGTGTCGGATGTCTTACTTTGTGCTAGTGGTGATGGTAATAGCGGTGTTGCGATCGATAATCTTGTGGAAGTTTCTGAAATTGAAAGTGAAGATTTTTGTGTTGATGAAGGTTGTTTTGTGAGCGAAGAGTGTTTACGGAGTATACATCATGAGGATGTTTTTGTTGATTTAAGTGTACGTGAGGAGAGTAAAGTTAGGTCCGTTATGTGTGAAAATGGTGACTTTGAGATTAATGAAACTTCTGATAAGAGAGTCGAAAGTAGCATTGTTGTTGGCATGAAAGTGGTGCAAGTAGCAGCTGATATGGAAGGTGGTGAAGATGGATTAATTGTTGGGTCATTAAGTAGTAATGACAGCAATTTCGAAGTGTATTATGGTAAGAATTTCTGTAATCGAGTGAGCGTGAGTGAGAATGAAGTGCGTATGTTTGACAAGCGAGTGTGTAATGTTTTATTTAAGTCTGAGAGTTGTGTGAATGATTTGAATGATGTGCTGAGTGATAGCGATGTGGAATGTGTGAAAAAGTATGTGATCTGTTTACTTGCATTAATTATGGGTTTGTGGAAGAGGCAACGTTGTGAGATTCTTGCGTATTTCAGAAATAGGGATTTATTGGTTATGAATGTCCTGAATGAAAGCTTGTATGATTCTTGTGTGACTGGATGGGATGAATGTTTGTGTGTGAGATAGTGGATTCCAGACGTAGTTAGTTTTATTACGGTACGCATTCCTCGCTTATCGATGCCAATGTTAAGTTTATACATAAGTTTTTTCAATTGTATCAGGGTCCGTATACGGTGGACAGTAGAATAGGCAAGTGTGCTTATAGGCTCCTAACCACTGACAACAAGGTTCTTGGAACATTTAATATCTATAGCCTTCGCAGATATAAGAGATGGGATCTGCACCTTGGATGTACTGTATATATGATCAATTATGAGTTATGTGTACAGTAGCAAGAAGGGATTGTGTTCAATGGTATATGAAATAATCGGAGTTGTGTGTATATAGCCATACTATGATTATTATTATTATTGTTTGGACAAATTGTATTTCGTGTGTGCGAATACAATGCAGTAGACGCAATGTATATATCATTATTACAGTAAATTATGTGTTCAGTTATGCCATTATAAGGTTAAGTATGAAGTTCTGTTTTATGGTGAATCATAATATGTGATATCATCGATTCACCAAGGGGGCGTTATGTGATAGTACATATATCACACCCCCGAATTATATGTAGAAGGTAGAGATATTATTGTCAGTATTCGATTTATTATTATTATTATTATTATTATCATCATCATTATTATTATTATCAGTATTTCATTTGTATATTTTGCCATTTATATTGGTAAGCTGGAAGATATCCACATATGTAGGTATGAGTAATTTGTTTTGCACGAGTGGGAAAACATTGCTTTAATAACTCTGGTTATTCTATGAGTCATGTAAATATCCCAGTGTCTTATGAGATGTATTTGTTGTGGTCGTCGGGAAGTTCGTATGAGTCATGTAAATACCCCAGTGCCTGATGAGATGAGCTTGTTGTTGTACCAGGGAAATTCGATGATTCATGTAAAACTCCCGAGTGTTTGTTTATCTCTTGGAAGCAAGGAGAAGTTCAGGGCTTGGTCTTGACTTGAGATCACTCATGATTGGCTGGCAAGGACCAATCCAGACGTATCATCTGAGAGGAGGGGGATGTTGATGCCTATAAAGGTTGATCATACGGCGGCAACCGGGACATTGTAAGGGTGATTGTAAGGGTGATTGTAAGGGTGATTGTAAAGGAACGAGAAGGAAGATAACTACAACCAGTAACACTGTATGAAGGAACGACAACGGACACACTGTACGAGAAGGAAGTAGTGCTGATACACGGTACTGGAGTGACACGGCTGCAATGGACTGGACTTCAAACGTTCGTGGAGCGTAGTCTTGTTATGTTCGTGGAAAGTGGATGATTGTGGAGAGTGCTTGCGCATTAAGTATTGTAGCACTTGTGCTGGCCTAGCATTATATGTTGTTGAAAGCTATCTCAGACTTTCCATAATTTATGTTGAGGATCGACAGACGTGTGTATATATCTTTACAACAAGTGTTAAAATATGTGAACACAGTAGTACAAGGTACAGTATCTGTGTGATTTGATAACTGCCGATTATGAGAATCGGTAAGTCGAATTGATATAGAGACAGTGAAGGGTATTTGTCTTCATACATGTACATTGTTCATCGGACTATTTACAAATGGTAGCTTAGTTCTCGCTTTCGTTTTCCCACGATTTTCATTATTATTGTTGTTGTTGTAAATATGGAGTCTTCCAGCAATATTTTATGTATGTATTATATGTATAATGTTGTATGTTGATGAGGTGCTCATGCACGGAATTTGTTAAGAATATAGTTAGCTATTTTTGAATCAGTGTTATTGATGAACCTAGGTGCAGTTCCTACCTAATTAGTCGTTTTTAGGAGGTTAGGTAAGGCCTGCAGCAGATGTACCAGTACGCAGCATTATGTACACGCCCTGGGATATACAGTTTATCATGCTCTTATCCAAATTCGAGGGATCCATTCTGGTGAACTCTGGCGCCCATACCACGGACATTTCGGTTAATTATGCTTATTAACTTTATTAAGTTTTTGAGTAAATTTTATTTATATATTTTTATTCATGATTTATTTTATTATTAATATTAATTATTATTATCATCGAAAAGTTACAACTGGCACGTAAAAGATCTCCTGCGGGACTAAATTCCGGCACCTCGGCGTCTCCGAAGACCTTAAAAAAGTAGTTAGTGGGATGTAAAGCAAATAACATTATTATTAAAAAATGAAATTCCAAAGTCTGTTTCTAGTCATTCGACCGGGTCTGGAATGGAATGAATGAAGCCCCCATCTAGCGGTGAGGATAGAAATTGTGCCGGTTGCCGAAGCCTGTCGCACTCCTCTGGGGCAATGATTAATGAACGATAGATGAAATGAAAATATATTGTAGAGTGTTGCTGGAATGAAAAATGACCGGGAAAACCGGAGTACCTGGGAAAAACCAGTCCCACCTCCACTTTGTCCAGCACAAATCTCACATGGAGTGACTGGTATTTGAACCACGGAACCCAGCGGTGAGAGGCCGGCGCGCTGCCGCCAGAACCACGGAGGCTGACAACATATGCTCATGGTTTAAAATTATTTGATAAAAATCTGAGGATGTTGTTATAGGCCAAACATTTCTTTGTTAATTAGTGTGTGTTTCTTTTAAAGGAATGTTGCAGTGTTACATGTGTTATAATTAGTGTTTAAGACAGATTAAAAAGCTTCAAAGTTACATTAACTAAGCCGAAACTGGAAAATAGAGCTTCCTTTTTAATAAGAGAATCTAATTCAGCCGTTCTATTATCTATAAGAAGGGTGTTTCTACTCTTATCGTGTGTTAAACAGAAGTCACATGTCCCAGAACGGCGCTTCTGTCGCCAACATTGCTGGGATCCCCAGGCATTATATTGCGCTTTGATGCAGGGTAATGAGAGCATCAAAGCCAATCTTTTCTCATCCTGTCTTCTCCCACTTTCAGATGCCTGAAGCCGTTGGTTCTCGTAGGGAATCGCTTATTTCTCTTCGTCCGACACTCGGAATTAATATAGCAGGTATAAAATGCCCCGTCCAAACATCAGCTATTAGATTAATTGCGATGTAATTAAAAAAATAGAATTGTACGTATTTGCCTAATCCACATTGTACAGAAGAGTGTTAGGCAAATCTTGAAATTAAGTTAACTGACGCTCCGTATTTCTACGTGAAACGTCATCAGTTAGTAAAATGTTATTCGTTTCGTCACTGTAGTTTCAATGGTCAGGCAGTGTGAGTATTCATACCTTCTTGCTAGAAGTTTGAAATCGTACAGTCAGAAAATAATGCTATTGATTGTACACATGATGCTGTATAAGCATTCGGGCTTATGCCTTGTCAAGAAAATAAGGTGAAATTCCTTTACGATTCGCGGTGATCTGTGCTCTGCGTCATCAGAAAATCTCGACTGTCCACGAGAAAGGCTTCTTAAACAATGACTTTTTGCAATTTAGAACGTTATATATAACAACGTTATAATATATTTTCTTGGCACGGCATAAGCCCAAAAGCCTATACAGCATAATGTCCATAAGTACGGGCCGTGAAAGCATCAATAGGAACAATGCTATTGATTCGCTACTGTCGTTGTACCGATTGAGCTATGGTGGCCTAAGTCATGTGTGCGCTGTCTGAAAGGATGTGGGCTGTGATTTCGGAACCCATTGATACCCGGTTGGTCAGACAAGTCACTTTGCTCTGTACTTAACATCTCTTCGGCATGTGCTATATGTACTTAACATGAAATGATGGGCTGAAAGTCCACAAATTACAATGCTGTCGCGAAAGTGTATTATTCGCCTATTATTTAATTCAGTCGGTCATTTGAGAAACTCCACACTTCCTAAGAAGTCACTTCTGAGAAATACAAACAATACAGTCTACGCAACATCAAATAAGGAGGAGAATTAAACCAAAATATAAATTCAATAGTGTAAGCAGTGAACGAACATGTAGTGTTTCTCCGCGCTGTGAAAATGAAAATCCGCAGCCTGTTTCCAGTCATTCGAGCGGGTGAGTAACGGAATGAATGAAGCCCCCATCTGGCGGCGAGGATAGGAATTGTGCCAGCTGCCGAAGCCTGTCGCACTCCTTTCGGACAATGATTAATTAATGACAGATGAAATGAAATGATATTGGAGAGTGTTGCTGGAATGAAATATTACAGGGAAAACCGGAGTACCCGAAGAAAAACCTGTCCCGCCTCCGCTTTTTCCAGCACAAATCTCATATGGAGTGACCTGGATTTGAACCACAGAGCCCAGCGGTGAGACGCCTCGCGTTGGCGCCTGAGCCACGTTTCCTCCGCATTGTTCCGTTCAGTTTTCTCTACATCCTGTCCACCTTGCATTCATTTACTGTTTGTCTTCCGACCACAATTTTCGAACGCGGTCAAAAGCAGACACACTGTCATCTATAACACCCCATCGTACAATACCATACACACAATAATTTTTTGTCGTTTCAACAGCACAAGTGTGAAATAAACTACCTAGTTCTGTTAGAAGTGTCACCCCTGATTGTTTCAGAAAACAGTGACAGAAAAATCTCCTCAATAACACTGAATTTCGTCAATCAATCAATCAATCATTCAATCAATCAATCAATCAATCTTGATCTGCATTTAGGGCAGTCGCCCAGGTGGCAGATTCCCTATCTGTTGCTTTCCTAGCCTTTTCCTAAATTATTTCAAAGAAATTGGAAATTTATTGAACGTCTCCCTTGGTAAGTTATTCCAATCCCTAACTCCCCTTCCTATAAATGAATATTTGCCCCAGTTTGTCCTCTTGAATTCCAACTTTATCTTCATATTGTGGTCTTTTCTACTTTTATAAACGCCACTCAAACTTATTCGCCTACTAATGTCATTCCATGCCATCTCTCCGCTGACAGCTCGGAACATACCACTTAGTCGAGCAGCTCTTCTTCTTCCTCTCAATTCTACCCAGCCCAAACATTGCAACATTTTTGTAACGCTACTCTTTTGTCGGAAATCACCCAGAACAAATCGAGCTGCTTTTCTTTGGATTTTTCCCAGTTCTTGAATCAGGTAATCCTGGTGAGGGTCCCATACACTGGAACCATACTCTAGTTGGGGTCTTACCAGAGACTTATATGCCCTCTCCTTTACATCCTTACTACAACCCCTAAACACCCTCATAACCATGTGCAGAGATCTGTACCCTTTATTTACAATCCCATTTATGTGATTACCCCAATGAAGATTTTTCCTTATTCTCAGCAGTTATTTGATTATGTGTAGCTACCACGTACTAATTATTCAGTTGTATACATTAATACTTTTTGTAGATTTTTATATTGCTTCGTGGTAATCAAGTTTTCCATCGCCATTGCCCATTTCTTCATTACTGTTATCATCTGTACCGGTATACCATTACATTAATAGTTGTAGTCGTTTATTATTATTATTATTATTATTATTATTATTATTATTATTATTATTATTATTATTATTATTATACATACCGTATAATGTCCCTTGCCAGAAAAATGAATTTTTAAATCTAAATCTACTAGACTTGCCTCATAATAAAATTATCCAGTGATAAAATAATTGTCCGCCTCTTTGGTGTAGTGGTTAGTTTGATTAGCTGCCATCTCCGGAGGCCCGGGTTCGATTCCCCGCTCTACCACGAAATTTGAAAAGTGGTAAGAGGGCAGGTACGGGGTCCACTCAGCCTCGGGAGGTCAACTGAGTAGAGGAGGGTTCGATTCCCACCTCAGCCATCCTGGAAGTGGTTTTCCGTGGTTTCCCACTTCTCCTAAAGGCAAATGCCGGGGTGGTACCTAACTTAAGGCCACGACCGCTTCCTTCTTCCTTGTTCATCCCTTCCAATCTCCCCATCCCCTTGCAAGATGCCCCTGTTTAGCATAGCAGGTGAGGCCGCCTGGGCGAGGTACTGGTCATCCTCCCCAGTTGTATCCCCGACCCAGAGTTTGAAGCTTCAGGACACTGCCCTTGAGGCGGTAGAGGTGGAATCCCTCGCTGAGTCCGAGGGAAAAACCGACCCTGGAGGGTAAACAAATAAAGAGGAAGAAGATAAAATAATTATTATCAAAAGTGTAGTTTCCCAAATGACCGATTCAATTATGCCACGCAATCTCCGTGATGTGTCCGACGACTACGTTATGTTACATAACTGTTACAAAATAAACGTTATAATGAGGTTTCGTTAAAATGATGTTTTCGTTTTACTGTCATTATAACCGGCATTGGCCTATTTATTAATTATCTTCCTTATGCTATGCCATCTTCGTGATTTGTATGCTAACTAAGTAATGATTTATCTTCTACTTTTAAACCTTTACCCAATTATCTAAGATAGGTACTATCTGTGAATTAAGTCTAGTTTAGCGGTTGGATGTCTTTCCTGTCACTAATCCTATGAGGAGGAATGTGTTCATTACTGCGTGTTTCTGTGATGGTTGGTAGTGTGGTGTTTTAGGCGTAAATGAGTGTGTATTGAGACGATCAAAAATACCCTGTCCCGGAGCTAGATAAATTAACTACCGGCCGAGTTGGCCGTGCTGTTAGGGGCGCGCAGCTGTGAGCTTGCATTCGAGAGATAGTGGGTTCGAACCCCACTGTCGGCAGCCTTGAAGATGGTTTTCCGTGGTTTCCCATTTTCACACCAGGCAAATGCTGGGGCTGTACCTTAACCCGGCATTACTCGCTAGGTCTTTACGTACGCCTTTACTCGCTACTGAGCGCATCACTTACCAAACGTGCACTGTCGCACCTAATAATGAATTGAGGGTCTTGGTTTTCAAAGATAATGGAAGTGACTGACACATCCCCTTCATAACAATCTGTTTGAAAGGTACAGAGAGTTTCAAAAGTAGAGGTCTTGTAACATTCCAGCAAGAAGCAATATACTACGAATGTGAGCGCTGTGCTCACCATGCGGGTAACAATGGGTTAATTAAGGCCACGGCTGCTCCATTCCCACTCCTAACCCTTTCCTATACCATCGTCGCCATAAAGACCTATCTGTGTCGGTGCGACGTAAAGCGGTTCAGTTAACTCTTGTTCTTTTGCGACCCCGACGATATTAGGTTTCCGAGGTCTAGGGAGTCTCATTTTCACACCCTTCGTAACCTTTCTTTTGCCGTGTTGAAGTGTTGACTTCCTCCATTGTCCTTATGATAAGTGTTAATAGAGGTTGGTTGCCCAATTGTACTTCCTCTTCGAACAGTAATCAGCACCACCACCATGTCCACCACGCAGTACACGGTTATCTAAATCTCAGCCTGTAATCACAACGAGTGCACGAGGTATCCTGGAATTGTACGCGACGCCTTGAGTGTGATGCGCCTCCAAAGTTGCCAAGCTCTCGATGCGATGTATATCGATTATTGGAATGTAACGATTAAAATTTTATTTCATGAAGTAAGTTACGAGTAAAAGTCACATTTTTTTGAAAAATAACAATTACAAGTAAAAATATAATCGTTACAATTCAATTACTTTTAATCAACTACTTTCAAACTCTAGATTTGACCAACCCCTGTTAGATCGACATCTGTTTAGGATAATCTCGATGAACCTGAGTTGTATTCTATGTTTTAAGGAAATAAAGATTTGCCTAAACAAATTGCGAAGTGATGTACAGTGTATTGGATTCTGCCTGTAACTGAGACTGAGGTGCACTATATAACTGTTGTGGGAATGACTAACGAGATGAGGGGTCTCGGAAATTTATTCCAACTCAAAATTGTTCCCTTGATTTTATTAGTATATTGTGTTGTGAAGGATCATCAGTCATTAGACTGGTTTGATGCAGCTCTCTATCCCACTGTATACTGAGCTAACCTTTTCATTTCTACGTAACTCCTACATCTACTCTAGTCTGTTTGCCATATTCATACCTTGGTTTTTACCCCTTACACTTCCCTCAAAATCTAAGTGAACAAGACCTGCGTGTCTTAAGATATGCCCTATAAATCTGTCTCTTCTTCTGGCCAAATTTCGCCAAATCGTTCTCCTATCACCAGTTCAATTTAGTATCTCTTCATTTGTGATTCGATCTACCCATCTCACCTTCAGCATTATTCTGTAACACCACATTTCAAAAACTTCTATTCTTTCTGAGCTAGTTACCGTCCATGTTTCACTTTCATACAGTGCCACGTTCCAGACGGAAGTCTTCAAAAATACGTATTTCTAATTCCTATACCAATGATCGAAGTGAGAAAATTTATTTTATTAAAGAAAGGTCGTTATTAGTTATTCCACTACTCAAGTAACAATATTCATCTACTTCATTTCCTGCATCACCTGACTTCATTCAACTGCACTCCATTACTTTTGTTTCGGTCCAACTTATTTTAACCTTGTACTCCTACTCTAAGGCTGTGTCCATTCCATACCATTAAGCAATTTCTCTACATCTTCTGCGGACGCAGATAAGGTAAGAGTGTATTCTTCCCGAAGGCAAGTCCGAACCTCCGCAGAGACGTGCCTGAGCCGGAGTTTACGTACGGTAGGGTGGCCAGTTTCTTTCCGCTCCTCCATTCCCTTACCCCCCACCAACAGCGCGTGGCAACCCATAAACACGCCCTGTGTTGCTTAACTTCGGAGATCTCACGGCATCCGGTGTTTCAACACGGCTACGGCCGTTGGTGGACTCGGATAAAATAACAATATCATCGAGTTGAAGAGCACTAAAAGATAAATTAAATTCCCACTCCGTGCCTCAGGCGGCAGCGCACCGGCCTCTCACTGCTGGATACCGTGGTTCAAATCCCGGTCACTCCATGTGAGATTTTGTGCTGGACAAAGCGGAGGCAGGACAGGTTTTCGTCCGCGTACTCCGGTTTTCCCTGTCATATTCCAACCCAGCAACACTCTCCATTAACATTTTATTTCATCTGTCGGTCATTTATCATTGCCCCAGAGGAGTGCGACAGGCTTCGGCAACCGGCACATTTCCTATCCTCGCCGCTCCATTCCTGACCCGGTCGAATGACTGGAAACAGGCTGTGGACTTTCAAGTACAGTAGAGTGCGTGAAGGTCATTGACTACATCAGCCACACAAACATCTGCGACATAAGAATGAGGTATACAAAAAACCAGTTATCTTTGAACTCAGAAGAAACCACCTACTGGCAAAGAGCTGTAATTGGTCAAGGAGCCACCTGTATGGACGTCATATGTCTAATTACAGTCTATTAGAAGAAATAGCACTATGTTGTCTGGGGATTTCCAACACCGTTGACGTCATAATGTTAGACCGCTAATTCCGAAGGAGTAGGAGATAAACAAGGTGCAAGCACGCTATCATTAAAACGCAAAACCTGACTGACGCCAAGCCAGTCAAAGAACAAAAGAACAGTAACTACAGCAATGGCAAGTTAATGGCGTTCCCTAGAGAGAAATTTCGGGAACTCCATCCCCTTAGGGAAATGCGGGGACACTAGTGTAGCGTCCTATCCCCAAAGAAACATCACCATGTGGTTGATGTGTTGCAGAAGACATAAAATACACAACGCAATAGGGAGATTATCAGTTACAATTTTAGAATTAAAGAAGCTGCTGATCAGACAATTAAGAATATTTATTTATATACTTCCCACTTTTGTGGATTGCTTTAGTCCGACTCCTTGGCTGAATGGTTACCTTTGGGGCCTCCGCTTCAGAGGGTCCTGGGTTCGATTCCCGGTGATTTTAATCGCGTGTGATTAATTATTCTGCCTCGGGGAATGTGTTCCTGTGCTTTCCCAACACTCCCCTGTTCATATTCAGACAACAAACCACAGAAAACCGAGCTCGATAGCTGCAGTCGCTTAAGTGCGACCAGTATCCAGTAATCGGAAGATAGTGGGTTCGAACCCCACTGTCAGCGGCCCTGAAGAAGGTTTTACATGGCTTCCCATTTTTCACACCAGGAAAATGCTGAGGATGTACCTTAATTAAGGCCACGGCCGCTTCCTTCCCATTCCTAGGCCTTTCCTATCCCATCGTCGCCATAAGACATATCTGTATTGGCGCGACGTAAAGCAAATAGCAAAAAGAAAACAAAAAAACAGGAACACGCAATAATGACTATATTCCTACATATAGGGTTGGCGTCAGGAAGGGCATCTGACCGTAAAACAGGGCCAAATCCCCATGTGCTACACTGTTCGCATCCGCGACCCCACAAGGTGTGGGAAAGGCGGTAGAAGTAGATGAAGAGGATTGTGGATTACTTTACGAAAAAGCATATCTCACGAGAAATATCTTAATTAAATTAATTAAGGATGGCTGTACGGTCAGCGTCACGTCCTTTGGCTAAGAGGTTCAAGGATTCGATTCCCGGCCGAAAGTACCTCGACGATAAATGCAAGTAGTAGATGATGAAAACCAGGTTTTTAAGGATAACAGTGAAATCGGTACGGAGAAGACAAAACAAGAAGAGAACGTCAGCTACAGGGTAAGTCCTTTGAGTGAAAGAAAGAACTGAAATAGATGAGACCATAATAAATACTCAGAAAGGAAGAATATTGAAGAGAATATCGTCGTGCCTCGAAATACCACTATGTGACAATGTTGTCGGTGAAATACTGACCCGCATCACATGTTTTACTAAGGACGAAAATTCATTGACAGAGTTCATACAACACTGAATATTAGATGGTCAGAGTGTTAAGCTGAAATATATCACACAGCAGTTTTTTAGGTGGAACGACGATATGTCCGTATTCGCGGAAACGCAAACATAAATACGTAAGTTGAGTTTCCCTCGTTTTCATTCTCCATCCTTTAATTGCATCACAAGGTATGGAAAAAAGTAAACCGTTTTTTTTCTATTTGTTTTACGTCGCACCGACACAGACAGAGAGGCCGGCGCGCTGCCGCCAGAGCCACGGAGGCTGACAACATAGGCCTATGCTCATTGTTTAAAATCTGAGGATGTTGTTATAGGCCAAACATTTCTTTGTTAATTAGTGTGTGTTTCTCTTAAAGGAATGTTGCAGTGTTACATGAGTTATAATTAGTGTGTAAGACAGACTAAAAAGCTTCAAAGTTACATTAACTTAGCCGAAACTGGAAAACAGAGCTTCATGTTTAATAAGAGAATCTAATTCAGCCGTTCTATTATCTATAAGAAGGGTGTTTCTACTCTTATCGTGTGTTAAACAGAAGTCACATGTCCCAGAACGGCGCTTCTGTCACCAACATTGGTAGGATCCCCAGGCATTATATTGCGCTTTGATGCAAGGTAATGAGAGCATCAAAGGCTATCTTTTCTTTTTGCTAGGGGCTTTACGTCGCACCGACACAGATAGGTCTTATGGCGACGATGGGATAGGCAAGGCCTAGGAGTTGGAAGGAAGCGGCCGTGGCCTTAATTAAGGTCCAGTCCCAGCATTTGCCTGGTGTGAAAATGGGAAACCACGGGAAACCATCTTCAGGGCTGCCGACAGTGGGATTCGAACCCACTCCCTCCCGGATGCGAGTTCACAGCTGCGCGCCCCTAACCGCATGGCCAAACCGTTTTTCATGACCTCCCTCCTTTTTAGACGAACCTTCACATATGCCATGTGTTAACCTATGACATTATTGTTTTATGAATATTATATAAGTATTTACAATGTGCTTATAACTACTACAACACCGAGCAAGTGGTTGCTTGGTTTGCTTCACATCGCTATCAGATTGCATTCGGAAGAGTGTAGTTTCGAGTCCCACTGCCGGCAGCCCTAAATAAATAATAATTTCGTGTGGCTATTTCTAGCCGAGTGCAGCCCTTGTAAGGCAGACCCACCGATGAGGGTGGGCGGCATCTGCCATGTGTAGGTAACTGCGTGTTATTGTGGTGGAGGATAGTGTTATGTGTGGTGTGTGAGTTGCAGGGATGTTGAGTACACAATAAACACCCAGCCCCCGGGCCATTGGAATTAACCAATGAAAGTTAAAATCCCCGACCCGGCCTGGAATCAAACCCGGTACCCTCTGAACCGAAGGCCAGTACGCTGACCATTCAGCCAACGAGTCGGACGCCGGCAGCCCTGAATATGGTTTTCCGTCGTTTCTCATTTTTATACCAGGCAAATGCTGGAGCTGTACCTTATTTAAGGCCATGGTCACATCCTTATCACTCCTAGCCCTTTCCTATCCCATCGTCGCCATAAGACTTCTGTCGGTGCTACTAAAAGCAAAGCCTAATAATAATAATAATAATAATAATAATAATAATAATAATAATAATAATAATAATAATAATAATAACTAGAGTATTACCAAATTATTCTAATAGAATATTATTATTTGGTCCGGCTCCATGGCTAAATGGTCAGCGTACTGGCTTTCGCTTCTGAAGGTCCTTAGTTCGATTCCTGCCCGGGCAGGGATTTTATCTGTGCATGCTGAAGTCCTCTGGCTCACGAACTGTGTGTTTTGTGCGTCTTTAATTAAATGGCGCAACATGAAATGAAATAATTGGAACACTATACTGTAGTTTAATTAAACACTATAGTGCTACAAATAAAACGTTGAAGTGGATACCCACGCACTTTATCGAATGATGCTCCAATAAATGGAGGTTGAAGATGGGCATTAAAATCAAAAAATTACAATGCGCCGTCAGTTGAGCCTTTTGAGAGTAACTAAACCTTACATTCTCATTTATTTTGGCACATTTTTGCACACACTCATCAAGCCTCGCGTCTTACTTTCCTTACATTTACAATGGCGAGCTGTATTTTATTATGTCAAGCATTTATATTAACTACTGATAGCATACATTTAAACAAAGGGTCAATATGAACAAAGCATGTCTCGTAAACGGACAACAGGTCACATTTGAATCATCCATGTACTTAATCAGTCCCCTTGTACGATTTATAGTGTCGTAATCACAAAGAGAATATTCGTTGTCGAGTATTGCGTAAAAACCGTGATACAACTCATTGAAATATTTAATTATAGTTGTGATGGCCCTCCAGTGAAATTTCCATCTTGTGGTGCAGTCCGGCGGCAGTTTAAATCCCTTTTTAGCAAGCAATACAGTGCATTTGGACGACTTGCTGAAGAAACTGTGAAATGTCATCAAATCAGAAATAAACAAACATACTTGTTTTATTGTTCTTGAACAATATAAAAGCACAGGATTCGACTAGTGTGCGTAGCAGTGAAAACAGATCGCGTGGGGGCAAAACAGCTTTACAATATTTTGTACATCCCTGTGTTGGCCTGCCACTACCCAGCAACCATCGTAGGTTTGGGTTATGAATTCATTTTTACCTATATATTGCACTCTTCCAAAACCATGCGAATGATACCGGCCAAACCTGCGCTACATTTATCACTTGAGACATCGAAACCTACGAACCTTTCGTCAATCCCATCTTGAACAAAGTACCGGAAAAGTATGCTTACTTGGCTGCTGCAAGACACGACTATTGTCCCGTTGGCTTGGATTTAAACAAAAACGCTCTTCAATTTCTGATCATTTTGTCATTAACAACAGAAGTTATGATTTTGATAATTTAATTTTGAATCTTTGCTGACGTCCCTTCGAATGTTGATGCAGACTGCAAATGGCCTCGTATAACCGATTCATTCTAAGCAGGTAAATTTAAAAGTTCTAATTAAATGCCCCTGTTGTTAGATTCGTCATCTTTTCGGTGGCCACGTTAAGGTTTTTCTTGTTTGAATAAGTATGATTGTTTGAATTATACATCCAAGAACCAGCTGTATTGCCTGAAAACGTACAGCGTCTAAAAATTATGTTCAACCCGATGTGTTACGAGAAGCTGAAATTTCTCTTTATTTAACAAATACATCTTTCATTCTTGATGTTCCCGTGCGGATAGGGTCACACAGCTGTGAGACTGCATTCTGGAGAAGGTGGGTTTGAATCCCACCGTCGGCAGCCATGAAGATGGTTTTCCGCATTTTCCCATTTTTACACCATACAAATGCTTAGGTTATACCTTAATTGAGGCCATGGCTGCTACCTTCCCAATCCCAGTCGTTTCCCAGTCTTCCGTCACCGAAAACCTGCGATGTGTTGATGCGACCTTAAACCAGTATAAAGAAGAGGGAGACGAAGAAGAAGAAAGACTTGAAAGATGCCTCCGGATATATTTTAGGAAACTGGCCCAGAAAAGTAAGGTTTCATATTCTTCTGCGTGGCAGGCGGCAGAAAAATTAAATGGAAGCCTTACAAAGTCACAAAAGTGCAAAGTTTAAGTGAAGGAGATCCAGCCACGAGAAAACGTTATTGCAATTGTTTTCTTCAGTCTGTCATTAAATCCTGAATTAGTGGTGTTTTCTGATGAGGCGAGGTTTAATTTACATGGACGTGAAAATTCCCCAAATTACCGGAAATAATCACGTGAGAATCCAAGAATAGTTCATGAAACTTTATTCCATGATCTTAAAATAGGAGTTTGATGCACTAATAGTTCTAAAAACATTGTAGGGCCATTTTTAACGACACCATTAATTCTGATCGATGCATATAATTCATTCATACTGACCGAGTCTTTTCCTCAACTGACTGAACAGGAAAGGTCACTCAGATATTTCTAGCAAGACAGGGCTACAGCATTTACCACTCGTAATTCAATGAATGCAGTGCATGATGTTCCGGGGACAGGATGATTAGTGCAGGTTTATGTCGTCATCAATGAATACTCGGACCATTCCCAAGAAATAAAGTGCTGCATTGTGAAGGACAGGACAGCATTTACAATCCTGCACAAAGTGCTCTGTGGCAGAGAACTACCATTACAGCTTCGCTGCTATGCGTTCTCCATTGTGGTGTACGGAGTATAGTCCCAGACTATGACGGAAGCCATCATGATTACGTTCGACTGTCCAACTTGAATGATTACGACATCGCCAACCACCAAGGTACAACACTTGGAGTTTGCGAGCCTATTGTTTGTATGGTTTGCTGCTGCGAAGCCATCGAGTCGGATCGGCCACTACAAGCAGACATAGGAGTGAGAGCAGGGCGGAACATGCCAGAGGCCGTGCGGAAGATTGAATGGAAATCGTACCGACAACCTAGAACGCGGGCGAAGCTGCTGGAATATCAAGACATTTTCTCCCTTCGGCCGGACGAAACTCGTACATCATCTTTTGATGTAGGTTGCAGCGCGCCGATCAAGGTTACGTTTCGAAGAGTTCCGCACGCGAAGCAACACAAAGCAGACCAGATGATGGAAGAAATGAAAGAACAGAAAGTATTATAACCCTCGAAGAGCTCCTGGAGCTCCCCGGTAGTATTGGTGAAAAAGAAGGACGGCTTTACTCGATTCTGCGTCGACTACAGAAGAGTGAATGACATCACGAAAAAAGACGAATGTGGGTCTACCGTCGCATGCTTCGTATCAGCTGGGTAGACAGAATACGCAGTGAGGAGGTATTGGCCAGGTTGTGTAAAGGAAAAGAACTGTGTAGGTCTGTTAAGATTATGAGGCACCCGGAAACTTACACACCCTCCTCCAAATAATTATACAAGGGAAGATCGAGCGGGTAGGCAGTTCCTGGGAGGCCACGCACGTCTTGGATGGAGAATCTGTGGCAGTACTTCGGTCAAACAACTATTTCGTTACTACGCGCAGCCGCCAACAGAACTAAAACAGGCAAAATTATCGCCAACGTTCGATGACGGTTATAGCACTAGAAAGAGCAGAAGAAAAAGAAGTTTATGGCCAGTTGGTTCTCCGGATTTGACGCCTTGTGACTTCTATATGTGCGGTAGCTATAGTGCAGAGAAAAATGCAGTTCATACCGAAATCGTGAAGATACACGAGGATGAATTGATAGAGTGGACCGCAGTATCATCGCACGCTACAACGCTTGTCTGCAGGCTGACGGAGAACAGTTTCAACATTTGCCATAACGGGGAAATTTTATTTTATTTTATTATTATTATTATTATTATTATTATTATTATTATTATTATTATTATTATTATTATTATTTTGCCAATCCAATTATCCATTTAACAAAGTTGATGGATTTCCTACAGGCGTACGGAAATGGTGTGATGACGACTGCCCTCTCGTTTGCCGAAACACGCAGGCAGGAAGGGCGGCATCTCTTGTGGGGACTCGCCCTCTATAAGCCTATAATAATCTCCAGGAAAGAAGCTATATAATGGTAGAAGAATTACTAAAATCAGTGGAGTGAACCCCGAGCTTAATGAACTTCCTCTCTTTTTACACTAGTATAGAGGAAGGTCTTTGGTCAGGGTTTTAGCGTTATAAATATTGCTTGACAGTCCACATTATCGAGCAGCTGTTGCTCATAAAAGGATTCTAATGAACCTAAGCACCAGTTAAGATTATTACTGAGATAACAAATGCGATCCTTGGTGCTGCCTTCTTTACGGTCAGCGCTAGTGATTGTTCCATTAACTCAAGGTACTTTCATTGTTTAGTTTTCGCAGCACGTAGACAGGAAAAAGATAAAGGTCAAGATATGTTTGAGAAGGAATATTAACATTTTTCAAGGCAATTGTCATAAACAGTTATTTGAGAGCGAGCTCGATAGGACAGTAAGTTATATTGTTTAAACGTCGGGTTCAGCACAAAGGCTGATAACCAATCTTAAATGATGTCTCATGTCACTGGGCCATCAATCACCACTGATCTGCATTTAGGGTAGTCACCCAAATCTGCTTTTTATTTAGTTTTTTAAAAATAATTTCAAAGAATTCGGAAATGTATCGAACATCTCCCAATGACTAACTCCTTTTCCCATAAACGAATATTTGCCCTGATTTTTCCTCTTGAATTCCAACTTCATCTATATCTTTCCTACTTTCAAAGACATCACTCAACCTTATTCGTGTACTAATGTCATTCTACTCTATGTCTCCACTGACAGCTCGGAACATAGCGCATAGTCGAGCAGCTTGTCTTCTTTCTTCGAAGTCTTCCAGGCCCAAACTTCGCAACGTTTTTGTCCGAAATCACCAAGAACAGATAGACCTGCTTTTCTTTGGATTTTTTTTCAGTTCCAGGGGACAGTATAAATATTTTATGAAAACTCCCACTGACTTGGACGAACATCTCGGTATTCTGAACGACTGTTTATTTTATTTTTGGTTCGGTTCAGCGATCAAGAGAGCCCTCCATGCCCCTCTACCCCATGCAATCATCTTCATTTCTACATAACTGTTGTGCCATACGTCTGATCTTGCCATATTCAAGTCTCGGCCATCCTTTAAAATTCCTACCCACCTAACACCCCACCCCCACCTTCACACACAAACCCACACATACACAATCTTCCTCCCGCACACTACACAAATATTCAGTATATTAAGGAATGTCCCATCAATCTGCCAATCTACCTCTTCTTCGCGTCATGCCTTTGTAACTACTGCATTCCACTGCACTTCCGTCAGTAGTTAGCTGAGGAAATTTCGAACGTCTCAAGATGTGTCCCATCTGTCCCCGCTTTTTCGCCAAACAGTTCTTCTCTCACCATCTGGGCCATTTCAAGCATCGCTTGTTTTCCCACCTAACCACATCACATTCAACATTCTTCTAAAGTACCACATTTCAAAGGCTTAGTTTCTCCTTTCTTTTGCGCCTGTTATTGTCCATGTTTCACTTTCTTACAATGACATGCTCCATATGCAACTCTTCAGAAACATATTTATAGTACACATATTTATGTTTGCTGTAAGTTAATTTCCTAAAATTCTCCACATTTTTTTACTTCTGCCACTATTGGTTATATTTTCACTGTTCATGTAATAATATTCATCTATTGCTTTCATGTCCTAATCTGATATATTCTAATGTACACCCTCCCCCATGGCACTACAGCCCTTGAAGGGCCTTAGCCTACCAAGCGACCGCTGCTCAGCCTGAAGGCCTGCAGATTACGAGGTGTCGCGTGGTCAGGACGACGAATCCTCTCGGCCGTTATTCTTGGCTTTCTAGACCGGGGTCGCTATCTCACCGTCAGATAGTTCATCAATTCTAATCACGTGGGCTGGGTGCTCGAACTAGCCCTCAGGTCCAGGTAAAAATTCCTGACCTGGCCTGGAATCGAACCCGGGGCCTCTGGGTAAGAGGCAAGTACGCTACCCCTACATCACTGGGCCGGCTCTATTGTACCCCACCTAACTCTATTCGACTGCATTCCCTTCCTTTTGTTTTATGCATTTATATTTATTTATTTATTTATATATTTATTTATTTATTTATTTATTTATTTATTTATTTATTTATTTATTTATTTATTTATTTATTTATTTATTTATTTATTTATTTATTTATTTATTTATTTATTTATTTATTTATTTATTTATTTATTTATTTATTTATTTATTTATTTGAAGCCTCCGTGGCTCAGGCGGCAGCACGCCGGCCTCTCACCGCTGGGTTCCGTGGTTCAAATCCCGATCACTCCATGTGAGATTTGTGCTGGACAAAGCGGAGGCGGGTTAGGTTTTCCTCCGGGAACTCCGGTTTTCCCTGTCATCTTTCATTCCAGCAACACTCTCCAATCTCATTTCATTTCATTAATCATTCATTAATCATTGCACCAGAGGAGTGCTACAGGCCTCGGCAGCCGGCACAATTCTCATCCTCGCCGCTGGAAGGGGGCTTCATTCATTCCATTCCTGACCCGGTCAAAGGACTGGAACAGGTTGTGGATTTTTATTTATTTATTTATTTATTTATTTATTTATTTATTTATTTATTTATTTATTTATTTATTTATTCTCCCATACTTAAGAGAGTGCTGTCCATACCATTCAAGAAATACTCCAGATCTTCAATATACACAGATTAAATACTATCTGTAAATTTCCTCTCCATTAATTGTCATTTATTCCGTAAACTTCTCATTGATTTCCTTTTCTGCCTGTTCTACAAAATAAATTGAGAGGTGACGAATTGCAACCCTGTACCACTACTTTCTGGACAGTTGCTTGTCTCTCTCGGCTGTGATCATTCTTGAATATTGTGTAAATTGAATTCATATTTAATGGTTTCTCTCGTACTGTTTTCCAATATACATTTTTCCTTGTCCCACGGAAGTCGGAGAAGAGGAAGACCACTTGTAGTTTTACATGACCGTCGTTTGCATATCGTAATCATGGCCACGGGACCTTTAGTATTACATGGAATGAGAACCCCAGGGACATGACTTTTCATTTCAATAATCCCGCATGCATTGGCCAGGATTCGAACTGAGTCAACCTTGGCGAGAAGCCACTTGTCCGTCTGAAATCTACGGCTTTATACCTTCGAAGCATTGCTGCAATAATTAAAGTTCGGATTTCTGCCGGTCTGAGGAGCTCGGACGGTTGAGGGGCTGGTCTTCTGACCACAACTTGGCAGCTTCGATCCTGGCTCAGTCCGGAGGCATTTAAAGGTGTTCAACAGTCTTGTGTCGGTAAATATACTGGCACGTAAAAGAACTCCTGCGGGACTAAATTCCGGCACCTCGGCGTCTCCCCAAACCGTAAAAAGTAGTTAGTGGGACGTAAAGCTAATAATATTATTAGGATGTTTAGGCAATAATAGGTCAGAATTAGTGGCGTGCATTGTTCGAACTTGAGACGGGTAACCAGACGGAGCAAGATGTGTCTTGCTGCGTATGTAACCATCATCACGTATGAGTGGAGCGTGTAAGCTAAAATGTTCGAGTCTGCTTCAATTCCTTCTACAGGGCATGTTCGAAGCGAAGTTTGCTGACTAGCGACGATGACCTTGCTTGCTTTACTGACGTTGTAAACAATGTGGTTCATCCAGAGATGAGTGAGCCATTGTTTACAAAGAACAAAGCGAGGTACAAAAGAATGATGGAATGGTTGAGTTACGGTAGCTCAATTTTTAGCAGGAGTTTCTGCACTAACTGTATATCCTTGGATTGAAAATGTTCAAAAAAGAAGACTATTAAAATTAATGTTGAGGGTTTCATCTGTTATAATGACATTAAATTCCACGGTTTTTCACAATGTCTTTCGTATGGCTAGTAGTGAAATATATGGCTTACGCATTAATAACGTGTATTTAGTTTCCGTGTATAGAGCAGTAAAGTACGCTAGCTAGGAGGAATACATGTGACAGCACGTAAAATTCATTCACCATTTCTCTCAGTATAGTATAGAAACATAGTATAAAAATGTGAGTTAAATTATTATTGACAGTTCCGTGCCCAGTCATGAGTCCACCACTGACGCAAATATTTCGAGAGATAAAGGTACGCGAGACAAACTTAACAGAGTATGGCTAAGCCAGGACGGAGAAAGGCCAACACTTCTACATGTAATTCACAAGTCAGATAGCGCGTGAAGGAGCGAGTATCAAGGGGCAAGTTCGAACAAACATAGCTCGCCTCACCTTTGAGAAGCAAATTCGGTCATAGCCATACTCGACATATATGAATCGGGCATTGAGCGTGTTTTGCACGGCTCTATTCAGAATGCAAACTTATTGAAGCGCGTAACAAATATCCTCTACCTGCACAACGGTTGTGGCATGAGATTTGCATAAACATTTGGAGTTCGGTCTATCAGAACCCCTAGAATTTATGTCAATCTTGCTACATTATGGAAGAGCGAGCTAGACAACACTTTCTAATAACAAAGAGAGTTTACATTCCAACCTATTACTGTCTAGAAATCCAAAGTATAGGAATCGTTATCTTTGAACAGTACGGTTAATGGCTGGTGACAGAAAAAATCCCCTCGCTCTTGTGATAGGTGTGGCAAGAATAAACCGTTTTGCACAGAATAGTGATGAGAACAGGTATTGAGATCGCGGGTCTCTGTATGTAAAAGGAAACATTCTAGTTGCCCGAATGCTGTAGGATTTGATAACACTTGACCTACTGCATGGATATATACTTCAGTTACGTGTATCAATGACATTCTAAGACTTGTTCGGTTTCCGCTCCTACAGGCCAATCCTCAGGCCATATTTCACAAAATATAATGCTAATAGGATGAAGCCATGGTTACACGTGATATATTAGAGATAACAACATCCCACTTCAGTAATGGAATGTGGAATTGTCGGATTTGTCTCGCATGGAAAATGACTGGCATATTGTTAAACAACAGGTGCAGCATTAGCATTTCCCAGCAAGTGTTGATGAAGTTTATAGAAAGGTGAATGATACTATTGAGTATTTATCAGGACGGCCTTCCTTTAGGGGCTGCCTGTACAAGGGGGTAGAAGCGTGCTCGGTTCACCCGGAAGGACGTGGTTTCGATCCACCGTCAGGAAGTCGAAACATTTATAAAACGAGATTTCCACTTACGGAGGTGCATATGGCCCTGAGGTTTACTCAGCCTACACCAAAAATGAGTACCTGGTTAATTCCTGGGGGCAAAGGCGGTCGGGCGTAGACCTAAACACTCTACCCCATCACGTGCCGAGGTTACGGATAGTGGAAGCCTTTACCTTCCACCTCTCCAAGGGCCTTCATGGCCTGTACGGAGATGACTTTGCTTTGCTTTTTTGCCCCACCTTAGATATTTCTAAACTAGTACGTAAGCTTGGCTTCGACAGTCTACATCACTTTGTGAACAGTAATTGGAAATGTGAAACGAACATAATATACTTTATGAATAAAAGTTGCACTTCCATCTTACATACACGGCTTTTAACTTGAATGAGAACAGGTATTGTAGCATTTCCTTACAAACCATATCGTGTGGACGAAAACTGGTGATTATTATCGGGAGATCATATTAATTACGATTTTCCGCGATATTGTGCCCACGAAACAAATTGTAGGCCACAAAGTGCATTTTCATTCGAATTCTGTTCTTCGTTTAGCCGGTTATATTGTACCGTATCCCGTCTTAAATTCGGCCTAGCTCAGTTTAAAAGTTTATGTTGCACCCGGATGAGGGCAACAAAAACTCTACTTACTAAAATATACTAAAACTCTCTATATTTAACTATACATAAATATAAAATATGAACATACAAATCTGGTGAATGAGAACGCAGGTTATTGAGTAGAATAGATTTATCAAACTAAAAACAAGAATTAAAATCATACAAAACAAATAAAATATGAATCAAAACGAATAATTGACCATTTTGTTGGTCAAAGAAAGTGACGCGCACAACACATAATTAACATTCGTTTACAAATTAGAAAAACGGGTAACGAACCCCAGACTGTAGGAAAACATGTTTACATAGAATATATATAGGTTAAGTTATTTCATTGTGTTGACTGCCTCGTTATGTCCCTAGCCGAAGGCTCGATCTAAACCGATCGTGAGATGCGATAGTAATATCCGATACACTAGTAATTGACCTAATTTACATATGTACATTCCGATCACTCGGACAGAAATATATTAAACACTTGTTCAGGACTGAGTCTAAATTACCCATCTAAAACAACACAAATTACAATCATATGGGTCCGTACCCACGAGCAATGGATAAGGAAAGAACCTTAGTTCCCAAAATTAGCTATCGGCTAAGCCTCCCCGTTAATCAACAAAGTACAACATCACAAAACAAAAATAAATACACTGGACATACCAATAAACAACACAAGACAGATATATATAAATCACACCTGCAAAATTAAACACACACAGAATATGCACTGAAATTGATAGAGGCGTCGGTGCTCGATCCCAACATATCGAAGCTCCGAAGATTTCATGTCTCACATAGACAGAACGTTACAGTATAACTCGACACGGCAGGGGAGATCACCTGGATAGCAACAAACATCTAAATAATTTGGGCTTTGTGGTTGGCATTTCACGCAAGTAATGGTTTCTTTTGTAAACACTCTCTGCGCTCAGTCTTCAGCTAACAGCTGATTCGAGGGGTCCTTCCTACCTGGGAAGCAATTATCTCGTCGGGGCCTGGCCGACCAGCTCGGTACTACATAATGACAAACAGCCAAACACATTCTCTCGCATAAAACAGGCTGGCTTATCAATGCATATAAATCATGCCTCCGAATAAATCATCATGGCTTTCTTTGCCTGTCTCTTATCATCTCAGCCCCGTAAACAACTAACGGCAATTCTAGCATCACACATAAAGGATCCGTGGTTCGATGGCCGCTACATTCATGCATTTGCCTAATACCACATTTGAGGACCTATTCTACTTTCGACGTTGCAAGGTCTCCGTTACGTATCTTCGCATCTGAAAATTCATGCGTCATGCATAGCAACATCCTAACATATACTGTCTCTCGTCTAATCCGTTTATATCGCGACACTTATAGCGTAGTGCCCAATAGGTATTACGAACCTGCGCAACAGCTCTATCAAAATTAAAATCATACAGGAATTGAATACCAATAATTAATGCACACACCTATATCTAACATATTTTGTCCCTTACTTCCATCTAATTTACATACTACACTTAGCTCGGGACCTTAACATGCATACAGCCCTGAACGTATTTAATCTTGTTTCAAAAGAGCAAAGCAGATGCCACTCTGGGTTACATTTATCAATTAATTTACTTGTATAAGAGTGACCAAACTAGAGCATGAAAATATTACTTCACTTGCTTATAGAAAAGAGGACTTAACTTAGCAGCAACTTCACCATCAGCGATGAATCACATAACCGCTATGTCATCGTGTTTAGCCCACGATGACGGCACGAGGCACAGGGGTGATGGTCCTTTACTAGACTCCTGGATACTTCATTGTTGTCGTCTGCTTGATAATGATCGTATCTGGAATTGTGGAGTTACGTTAGAACATCTACTTCACCGCTTGGCGTGATCGTACACACGACTACAACTTCAGTGTTTGGCTACTTTTGACTATAGCCTCCGTGCAGAAATTAGTCACATCTGTGCGACACTAATTAAAGGGAATCAGCTCGATTGTTATCAGTCCTTGACAGCGATTGTACCAGGTGGCTTTCGAATGCCGTACTTTCTACTTTTAAATGCCCCGCACGCACACGTGATGAATGGGATGTCTACCAACTGGTTTTCACAGGGGAACTACTGCCATCGGGTAGGTTTCGTCAGAATATGAAGAGATAAGAAACGGAGTGTCGCACGCAGAATGTTACTCAGCGTTGCCGGTCTAATGCACCCCTCGCATTAGTAAACATCGTTCTCGACCGCATTGTTCTAGGCTGGTGTATGGTACAGCTGCACTATATTTGCTGACTGCATATCAGCAATGACTAGTGTGATCAGCAGCGACGAATACACATACATTATTTTAATCTGGACAATCTGGTCGGAATGCAACAGAAGCTCCAAACAGACGTATGCCTTCTACACACGTACTTCACCGAACAATATTAGTTTTTGTTTCATACAAGCAATTCTTCCATAGAGTGGAATGTCTACACGTATATAAATTAATAAGTTATTAGATTTCCTTTTGTACATATTTGGCGTGTCTAAAAACAGTAGCGGCGATTAGGGGCTGGGGCGATTAGGGACAGTCGCCCCCCCCCCCACTTTGTGGAGTAAACATTACATTTTTATTCCACTTTAGCCAGCTGGAACTAGGAATTATTTTTAAAAAGCTGTTTGAACAAACCTTGTTATCTTATCTGCTAATTCCTTCACTTACCATCCAACGGCCGTTGCTGTAAATACACACCTCTCTCAATCCAGCACAAGTAAATAATATTATCGTAACTTGGTACTCGATAATTCTGATCTTAATTATGTGTGGAGTCAGATCTGTGGAATTCAGCATAGTGGCAGATTAACTGATTGACATTCAGATTATTCCAGCATGGGAACGAGAAGTTTGTCAACCCTGTGACAATTGTTCTGTACATACCCTCGTTTAAATCTTACCCTCTCCAGGTTGCTGCACTTGGGTCTGGCGGTATGATTGGGGTCTACATTATTGAAATCACGGCTTGCGGCTCAGTTCCAACTCGAGGAATTAGTTCCTTCCGGAGCAATGCTGGGTTCTCACGGCCTATGGCACAGCCATCCATGGTTCCTTCCTTCACTCCCCGCGACTATATGGCGTGCTAAATAAAATTGTGCCACATTGTTATTATAAATATATTGGAGCATATTATGATATATGCCGGGCTGAGTGGCTCAGACGGTTGAGGAGCTAACCTTCTGACCCCAACTTGGCAGGTTTGATCCTGGCTCAGTCCGGTGATATTTGAAGGTGCTCAAATACGTCAGCCTCGTGTCGGTAGATTTACTGGCACGTAAAAGGAATCCTGAGGGACTAAATTCCGGCACCTTGGCGTCTCCGAAAACCGTAAAAGAGTAGTTAGTGGGACGTAAAGCAAATAGCATTATTATTATTATTATTATTATTATTATTATTATTATTATTATTATATGGTTAAATATGTCCATACATACGTACAATTAGCGGAAATACTCGTTGGCCGAATGGTCAGCGTACTGGCCTTCGGTTCAGAGGGTCCCGGGTTCGATTTCCGGTCGGGTCGGGGATTTTAACCTTAATTGGTTAATTCCAATGGTCCGGGGGCTGGGTGTTTGTGCTGTCTCCAACATCCCTGCAACTCACACACCACACATAACACAATCCTCCACCACAATAACACGCAGTTAGCTACAAAAGGCAGATGCCGCCCACCCTCATTGGAGGGTCTGCCTTACAAGGGCTGCACTCGGCTAGAAATAGCCACACGAAATTATAATTATTAGCGGAAATGACGAAAATACTCATGATATTATGCACTGAACATGTGTTCACTTTATCATGATGGCTACAGTATACACATTCACAACAGTTTAATCACTAATTCTTTTTTTTGCCAGAACAGCAGGACGTTATATTTAGGTTGTTTTCTGCTAGTGTCACAATGTGTATCATCGTGTAGATCGTTAGCCTAACATGCTTGTGACCGGGCAAGTTGGTCGTGCGGTTAGGAGCACGTGGCTGTGAGCTTGCATCCGGGAGATAGTGGGTTCGAATCCCACTGTCGGCATCCCTGATGGTGGTTTTCCGTGGTTTCCCATTTTCGCACCAGGCATATGCTGGGGTTGTACCTTAATTAAGCCCACGGCCGCTTCCTTTCCCCTCCTAGGCCTTTCCTATCCCATCGTCGACATAAGACCTATCTGTGTCGGTGCGACTTAAAACCACTAGCAAAAAAAACATGCTTGTGAAGTAAACGCCATCGCCTTTGCCACATATGTCATCTTCGGCAGAAATCCGTCGGAAGAACACTACATACTGTACCTAAAAAAAAATTAAGACCACCAGCGAAAGTCAGTTAATGATCTCCTGGCCCTGCAATTATTGTACGAATTAGTCTGCAAAATATTTTTTGGCTTATTCGTGTTTGTATACACATGATTAAAAACTACCTTTGAAATATCGAACCAAGATTAAGAGCAATGGTGACGATAAGGACCATTCAGACACCGCGGGGCGGGAGGACCCATGGCTTGTGACGGGCCATTGACTGTTTCTTAATTCAGTAGCTGAAGAGTGATTTTACATATTTTTAACGCTACAGCGCACAGCACAGTATTATTTGTATTACAGATGGTTATTCGAAACTTAGGCCGTCGTAGTACAGAGCTTCTTTCGTCAATAGGAGTACGGTAGTTATTTCTCAAAGAATGTGGGTTTCCCGACCTGTTCCAATAATAACCATCCCTTGCTGCCACTCACAACAATCAACAACGATTTTGAAGTAATTAGCCAGTTCTGAGAAACCATTAGTCAGCGAATATACGATAACAAGGACATCCTCCTTATCTAAACTCTAAATACTGAAGTTTCGAGCATGTTTATAACTCTCGACAGTCAGTGTAGCTAAGTAGGTCTACGATGGACGGTTGAGTTGTAAATAGTAATAAATTATTTGGTTCTAGGAACGAGATCATTTCCTAATATTGTGACTGTCAACGTGTTTTGGTTACTATAATTTGAATCCGCATTTCTTGTGTGTGATGTTTCGTACCATATATGTGTAATTTATATTCCTTCGGATTTGAAAACTAAATTGTGTAAATTATTATTACTATTATCATTATTATTATTATTATTATTATTATTATTATTATTATTATTATCGTCGTTTCTGTTCATTGTAATAATATACAACCTTGTACTACGAAACCAACTTGTAATTTCCCTTATCAGGAAACGGGAGGCCAATTTTCAATTATTACTGGGTGCCCCCGAGCTTCTTAGCTCCGCTATCGATTAAGAGTTAAAATATTTCAAACATTTTGAGTACCTATCAAAATACCCCACTCATTGGTGTAAAGACCATTTTGTTCACTAAACTACAAAAGGTAAAAGGCTCCCTTACTTTTTCCAAATAACAATCCAATAGATTGTATGCTATATAGTCCTAAAAGCCGACAGATGGGGATGTACTTGGAAATGCTTTAAAAACCTTTGGAATGAGCTGCCGTCACCGAACTTGCACGCCTCACGTAGCACAGGCTTCGCTCAACAGATCACAAGGTTCGATACATGTTACAGATAGAGAATTATCGCTGAATGGCGTGATATATTTAAGGTTACAGTCACCATCCGAACTGGAAAGTGAGTGTCATGAAAACTGCAGAAAAATGACCCTGTGATAGTTTCATCTTTCGGCTTTCTACGGAAATTCACACTCTATTAGATAGGTATTGAGAAAAACATAAGTAGCCATAACACCTGCTGTAGTTTAGTGAACAGTGTGGCTTTAGCGTCCAAAAATGGGGTATTTTACAGGTTTTCAAAATGTTTCAAAAATTATAACTCATAAACTTCATTCGATATTTCAACGGTTCTTTGTTTATGAGTTGCATATCAACACGAATAAACCAAAACATATTTTTCAGACCAATTCGTACAGTAAATGTGAGACCGGGAGATCATTAATTGATATTCGCTGATTGTCTTAAACTTTTGTTACGTACTGGACATTGTAAAATAAGGTTTCACTTGAAAGGAATCTTCGACCATCACAGGTTGTCTGAATTTCCTATGTTAGATCAACAAATTTTTAATGATCAGACCATCCACCTACCAAAACTCCACGGGGAAGACGGAAAAGAGTAAATAAAGGTAAATGTGACAGAAAAAAATGCAGCTACAGCGAGAAACCAAACTCCATGGCGCAACAGGCCCGAAGGCTACTGGCCTACTGAACGACCGCTCCTCAGCCTGAAGGTCGGCAGATTACGAGGTGTCGTATGGTCAGCATGGCGAATCCTCTCAGCCATTATTTTTGGCTTTCTAGACCCTCAGATAGCTCCTTAATTATTGTAATCACGTAGGCTGAGTGGATTTCGAACCATCCCTCAGAACTAGGTAAAAATTCCTGACCTGGTCGGGAATCGAACCCGCGGCCTCCAGGTAATATGCGCACAAGCTACCCCTACTCTACGGTTGGTTTTCCCTCGGAATAAGCGAGGGATCCCAACTCTACCGCCTCAAGGGCAGTGTCCTGGAGCGTGAGACTTTCAGGTCGGGATTACAACGAGGAAGGAGGGATAGAACCTCGCCCAGGCGGCTTCATCTGCTATGCTGAACAGGGGCCTTGTGGGGGTGGGAAGATTGGAAGGGATAGACAAGGAAGAGGGAAGGACACGGCCGTGGCCTTAAGTTAGGTACCATCCCGGCATTTGCCTGGAGGATGGCTGAGGTGGAAATCGAACCCACCTCTACTCAGTTGACCTCCCGAGGCTGAGTGGACCCCGTTCCAGACCTCGTGCCACTTTTCAAATTTCGTGGCAGATCCGGGAATCAAACCCGGGCTTCACGGGGGGGGGCAGCTAATCACGCTAACCACTACACCACAGTGGCGGACCTGAGGCAATGTACTCGCTCCGTGAAAATTGCTGCCAATTATGAACTCGACGATTCCTTTGAAGGATCGATCACCAACTGTCGGTCATTAAGACTGTCCTGTATCTCCGAAGCAGTTTCTGTTCGACTTAGGTGAATACTTACGAAGAGACCTATTATGCTACCTGGTATGACCTCATGCATCTGAATAAGCAAACAACATATAAGAACCAAGAAGTAAATTAACATCATTCCACTCCCACGACATTTAGGTCTAATGACACTTCTCTAAGGAACTGTTGTGGAATACTACTATGTGGTTGAAAACGAAGATAAGGAACAATTCGGGCCTGTTAATGCTTTCTCAACGTGTTTACAGCCTTGCACTGTAAGTGGGGACAGATCAGTATAAGATCAAGTTTTAAATTCCCCAGACTTTAAACGATGTTTACATTATTATGCTCTCCAAAAAAGAATAGGTCATATAATTCGTATTAAAATCTACCATCCTTAGCAACGTACTTAGATATATTTAAAAGTTATGCATTTAACACCTGAACAATGATTCTGCAAAAGTATCAGAAGTGTTAGTCATCTGCTAAACAAGACAGAACTCGTCATGCTTGCTAATGATAAAGACTTGCAGAGGAAAGGTCATGACCCTGACAAAAGCATAAGGACACGTCAACAGAGGAAAAGCAATTATTATTTTCTTTTAATTAACATCCGAATTATGCAAGTGGGAGCTGCATTCAACGAGAAAAGTGACAGAGCATTTTGTAACTATTCTTGTATGGTAGGCGTCGATTTTAAAATGTAATACTGTGTGCAAAGCAGTTAACATTACTAGCGCAGTAGAGTATTAAACTTTGCCTGTAACCATGCAACCAAGCGAGCTGCCTACGTGATACGAGTAGTGTACCTGTAAATTTACACTTGGGAGGTGGTGTGAGAGAGCCTCATCGCAGCAATCCTGACAATAGTTTTCTGCGATATCACAAATACCGAGATGCCACCTGAATATTTTTTGTAACGAATGAAATACAAGCCTAATTTTGAATGAATTTCCCTTTTGTGATTTATAAAGACAATGGTATGGACATCCTAAGTTTAAATTAAATTATGGTTAACGCGTTTCTTGCGATCGTTCACTAAACTTATCAGGCTAAGTCCTGTGTAGAACATGGAGCTAACTACACTATTCCACTTAAGAGGACCTAATAATAATGTTATTTGTTTTACGTCCCGCTAACTACTTTTTAAGGTCTTCGGAGACGCCGAGGTGCCGGAATTTAGTCCCGCAGGAGTTCTTTTACGTTCCAGTAAATATACCGACACGGGGCTGTCGTATTTGAGCACCTTCAAATACCACCAGACTGAGCCAAGATCGAACCTGCCAAGTTGGGGTTAGAAGGCCAGCGCCTTAACCGTCTGAGCCACTCAGCCCGGCTACGAGGACCTTGTAGGAAACGAATATCCCCTTTAATCCAGTGGTAAAAAGTAAACACCGAGCTCGATAGCTGCAGTCGCTTAAGTGCGGCCAGTATCCAGTATTCGGGAGATAGTGGGTTCGAACCCCACTGTCGGCAGCCCTGAAGATGGTTTTCCGTGGTTTCCCATTTTCACACCAGGCAAATGCTGGGGCTGTACCATAAATAAGGCCACGGCCGCTTCCTTCTCACTCCTAACCATTTCCCGTCCCATCGTCGCCGTAAGACATATCTATGTCGGCGCGACGTAAAGCAACTTGTAAAAAAAAAAAAAAAAAAAAAAAAAAGTAAACACGCTGTACTGAGGTACACCCTGTAGTCAAAATAACTAGTAGAATACCTCCTAAAGATCATGCATGTAGGTATAACATGGAGAACATCATCATGCAGACTGAACTGTATGAATGCATGTTTGCATGACGTATTAACGCACTCCTAGGCATGATATATTTAAGGTTCATCTTCCTTTACACGTAAGCATAGGAAAATGAATACAACGAAAATTGTTCTGATGGACCGCGTATCCAAATCTGATTGGGAGGTGCGACCAGTCTTAAGGGAAATAATGAATAGGAATAGAATTGTCAGATACGGGTATTGCTTCCTCAGCGAAGATATATTTTAGTTTCAACATGTGTGAAAGGGGTGGGTCCTACCTCAAGCTAAACGGTAGAAAATAGTTTACAGTGGGTGAAATAAGTATTCATACACTACATGTGCGGCTTGTCACACATCTTTAGTAAAAACACAAATACTTCATGCTCTAGTACATGAATTATATTTGTTAATGAAGTGTGAAGAACCACCTATGGATAGAAATTATGCAGCCTTTACAACAAAACAAAACGATTATAATTTTATGTCAGCAAAATGAATATTCATACACGTTGAAACATGCTGCTGAAACACACACAGTTTGACAAACAGTACGTCGCATGCATTCCCTGGGCATCTATAATTGCTTGAAGTATTCGTGATATGGAGCTTACAAGGTTTAGTGTGGTTTACGCATCAATTTTTGACCATTCCTTCTTCAGATGATCGATGAAGTCTTATTTTGTCGAGCATTTCCGTTTATTTACTCTCCGTTCCAATAATTCTCACAGGTTTTGTTATGGGATTGAGGTCTGGGAACTGTGGAAGCGTTGGAAGTTGCTCGCGAACATTATACAGCCATCATTCTTTTGTTATGCGAGCAGAATGCTTCGGATCGTTATCTTGTTGAAAGTCAAACGAGTCTTCAGGATTTAATTTCTCAATACTAGGCAGCAAATGATCACGAAGTATGTTCACATATGCTGTGGCAGTCATATTATCCTCAACAACAACCAGTTCTCCCACTCCAGTGTAGCTCATGCATCCTCACAACATGACATGACCTCTGTTATTCTTGACAGTTGGTACAATGTTCTTAGAGTCAATTCTTGAATTGGTTTACGCTACACATCAGATCAAGAAAAGATTGAACTTGCTCTCAACCAAGAATATAACCTTCTTCCAATATTCCATGGGTTTGTTGAGATATGCGCGAGCAAACTCCAGTCTTTTCCTCCTATTGCACTGGTGAATGAATGGTATTTTTCTTGTCACTCTGCCTTTTAGGCCAGCTTCGTGAATGTATTTCCTTATGGTTTGAGGTGTTACTTCCTTACCTGTTGCTGTTGCGATGTCTTCAGCAAGCATTCGGACGCTCACGCTCGCTTTCTTGTGCGCTTGTTTTATTACACATCGCGACTCTTGGTCCGTTAGAGCTCTAGGACGTCCAGACCTGCGCATATTCGCCGTAGATCTTGTTCGTTTGTAATTTTTCACAACATACTGGACCGCAGCTTGCGAGTTTTTCAGGTTTTTTAGCAATGTTTCGGTAACGGAATTCCCCCTTGCCATAAGCAAACTATTTCTTCCTTCACAGCAGTCTTCATCTCACCCGATCGACATCCCATTCCTCTTCACTATTAGTTCCATAAGAGCCCATGTATAGCCTATCTTGCGCATTAGCCCCTGTCCCAGCTCTTAGAGTTAGTCCCATAAGAGCCCATGTATAGCGGCCATCTTTCACATTACCCCCTGTCCCAGCTCTCAGAGTTAGTCCCATAAGAGCCCATGTATAGCGCCATCTTGCATATTTACCCCTGTCCCAGCTCTCAGAGTTAGTCCTATAAGAGCCCATGTATAGCGGCTATCTTGCATATTTACCCCTGTCTCAGCTCTCAGAGTTAGTCCCATAAGAGACCATGTATAGCGGCTATCTTGCATATTTACCCCTGTCTCAGCTCTCAGAGTTAGTCCCATAAGAGACCATGTATAGCGGCCATCTTGTATATTTACCCCTGTCCCAGTCTCAGAGTTAGTTCCATAAGAGCCCATCGTATAGCAGCCATCTTGTATATTTACCCATCTCCCAGCTCTCAGAGTTAGTCCCATAAGAGCCCATCTATAGCGGCCATCTTGTATATTTACCCCTGTCCCAGCTCTCAGAGTTAGTCCCATAATAACCCATGTACAGCGGCCTTCTTGTGCATTAGCCCCTGTCCCAGCTCTCAGAGTTGGACCCATAACAGTCAATTTATTGCGGCCATCTTGCATATTTACCCCTGTCCCAGCTCTCAGAGTTAGTCCCATAATAACCCATGTATAGCGGCCATCTTGTGCATTAGCCCCTGTCACAGCTCTCAGAGTTGGACCCATAAGAGTCAATGTATTGCGACCATCTTGCATATTTACCCCTGTCCCAGCTCTCAGAGTTAGTCCCATAAGAGCCCATGTATAGCGGCCATCTTGCGCATTAGACCCTGGCCCAGCTCTCAGAGTTAGACCCATAATAGCCCATGTATTGCGGCCATCTTGCATATTTACCCCTGTCCCCACTATCAGAGTTAGTCCCATAAGAGCCCATGTATAGCGGCCATCTTGCGCATTAGCCCCTGGCCCAGCTCTGTCTTTTTTCACTACTGGATACACGATGAATGATTTGTTTTCAGCCGTCAGTCGGCGGCGTTTATGTACCATACATGACTACGATCTAATTGTATGAAAACTTTCTTTTGTGTGGCATTAAACAATACTTTGTCATAAATCAAGGAATATACTGGGGACACCCGCTGTAGGCTACGTCACAATTAATTATGTCAAACTGTAGTGCATCTGTATTAGTATAAATCGCTTACCGATAATTCCTGTTCGTGTACCGTTTGAACCATATATGAATAAATACTTATTTTACCTACCGTACATTAAAAAACTAACAATCTGATTTTATCAAATAAGCTTAGATTCATTTAGAAATGTAGTGAAATCAAGCTAACCAAAAGCATTATCACAAATTTCATGTTCCATGGCTAAATGGTTAGTATGTTGGCGTTTGGTTTATGGGGTTCCGGGCTCGATTCCTGTTCTCTACGGAGGCCATGCGTCATTGTTCCATGGCTAAATGGTTAGTATGTTGGCGTTTGGTTTATGGGGTTCCGGGCTCGATTCCTGTTCTCTACGGAGGCCATGCGTCATTGTTATCAGCCTATTATCACAAATTTGACTACTTTAGGCTACAAGGTTTCCTCAATGTTGAGGCTACGGATACTAGAAACATTTCTTTTATCACACCTCCAGTATCATTCACGGCTTTTACGTAGACAGATGTAGACTTTCTTTTAAGGTAGTTCGGTAAGTTCAATAACAAGACCTCTCAGTTGTATATGGTTTCCTATTTTCCTCCAGTTTCTCGCAAAGCCAGAGCAGTTAGAAACCATATTCACCCCTTATCCCTATTAAACCGTTCGGCATGTCATTCTATCTGTCCCAGCATCAAATGTAAAAAAACTGCGGGACTGGGAGAAAAGTGGTCAGAGTTGATCCGATTTCTGTCTCTAAAACGCGTATAAATACTTGAATGTGTCGAAGAAAACGACCCGCATCACAGTGAATAGGCATCCTATTGCTACATGACAGCAATAACAACAACAACACGCCAGCACTCCAGAATCTGTACCCATGAACATCTAGATTAGGAACTGTTCGTACAATCCTAGTACTAAAATGTTTCCTCTCCTCCCCTGAAGAGGGAGGTGGGCTTCTTAGACGGTGACGCCGTCTCTCAGGCGGGGAGATTTGTTACTGTGAAGGAGATGCTCGGAGAATGTGAGGAGGTTGGCGGCCGTGGCCTATACTAGGAACTCTCCCGGCATTTGTCTTAGTGCAGGAGAATGGAAAACCATGGAAAACCATTCTCAGGACAGCCGACGGTTGGGGCCAGCCGTGAGGTCCAGGCCTGTCCCGTCTCCCGAATGCAGAGGCGTAGAGCCACGGTAGAGCCGTGCCAGCCCCTCCTCTGCTCGGTTGGCCGGTTGGAGTGCAGAGTTGTTGGACGACGGTCCAGCCGTGGCCACTTTTGGGCCGAGACCCACTCTGCAAATTACCGACCGGTTCGTATAACTACTACTACTAAACGTTTTCATTCCTCCCCTGAAGGGGCAGGCGGGCCTCTTAGCCGGTGACGCCGTGTCTCAGGCCGGAAGATTTGTTACGGTGAAGGAGATGTACGGAGAAAGTGAGGGGGTAGGCGGCCGCGGCCTATACTACGAACTATTCTGGCATTCGCCTTAATGAAGGAGAATGGAAAACCACGGAAAACCATTCTCAGGACAGCCGACGGGTGGGACCAGGCGTGAAGTCCGGCACTGTGCCCCAGACCTTTCTCCCGAATGCAGAGGCGTAGAGCCACGTGGCCAACTTTCCTCTGCTCGGTTGGCCGGTCAGATTACAGAGCATATGAAACAACAACCCACTCTGCATCTACCGACCCCGTTCATATAATTCAGTGAGACAGAATGTTCGAACGTCAGACGCTTTATTGACACGAGTTCTTGCTTGGTTCTGGATAATAGGTAGTAAATAAAAGAGGGACATTTATGACAGCTTTTGAATATTTATTATATGCATTAATTTGTTTTTCTTTCATCCAAATGAAATATAAGGGGATTGAAATAGTTTAAGTGTTTTATGTTAAGAATAGGCTAGATCAAGACGAGAGTGTAGCTTTTTTTCAACTTACATTAAACTATAGTTAATGCTTTACTTGCGAATATCCACACTATGCATTAATCGGCACAGGAATAAACCTGAACTGAGTGAGGAATGAGCCGTCCAGTCTACCGTATTTTGTACAGAGTCTCCGTTGATCTTCACTGCTTTACGCAGAGAGCTCTGGCTATAAGGCGGTTAAGTAAGATCAGCAATATTAACTCGCTATTTCACTGCAGTTTACTGCTTAACCCTTTATTGCATGAATTAATTTATTTTTGTAAAAATGAATATAAAAATTATACATGGGTATATACATTAGTTAATTGTTTTGGAATGTTGTCCTTTTTGAAAAATGACGTATAAAACTGAGAAAAAGTATTAAAATAGGTATGTTGCCTCAAATTAACAACATGCAGTGGTGGCAACAAATATGAACGAATACAACTCATTGTCACTTTGTGTCCCTTACAAGCATGTGTGGAAATCCAAGAAACAGTTCGATGTAGGTGTTAGACACAAGTACACATCACACTTATTACACTTTAGTTTAGGTATGCCTTTACAGTTAGGCTTTTGCACCTTCCTTTCTTCATGTCGTAGATGGGGAAGTGTCCCACTTGGTCAAGACGGACATCTGAAATTGGGATGAGTGCTGCAGGTCCTCTCTTCTTTTTCTCACTGTACTGGCTCTCAAGAGACTTCAAACTAGGTCGTCCAGGTTTTCGATTAGTGAATTCAGACTTGCTTTCCTTCATTAGGCCTAGAGAAATCTCAGTTTTGAACTCAAGTAAAGACAGCTCATGGCTGTGTCCACTGTTATCCCTTCTGTACAGGAACCATGCATTTACACACACCAAATCCAAGACATGAAAGAATATGCGATGATACCATTTCTTCGATCTAATAAGGGTCCGATAAAAAGCCACCACAGAGTCCACCAAGTCAACACCTCCCATAAAAGTGTTATATTCACCAACACTGTTTGGGCACTCAATTTCAATTTCTTTCTTCTGTTTCCTATCGTATCGTTTCACTTTACGTACAGGAACAACTCCTGCAAAATTGCTGAGTAATGTTACATTCCTGTTATCATACCACTTAGTAGCTGAAAACTCAACATTGTCCACAGTACATCGCAACTCATCCGTCGAACCTCGCCCACATTTCTTCATATCAGCGTCGCTTTTGAAACCACAGTCCTTCAAACGGTTTTGCCGAACAGTTCCTAAGCTCCATATCTTCAACTTTGCCAGCTCGCTTTGAAGAGCGAGACTGCAGAACCAATTGTCGAAAAACACCTTACAGTTTTCACCTCGAGGAATTACAGTTGCCAATCGAAGCACAACATTACCACTTGCCCCAATATTTGGTAAATCGGGAGGATGTTCATCTTTCCCAGAGTAGAGCTCCATATTGTATATGAGCCCTTTCACATCGCAAAGTACAAACATCTTGTAACCCCATTTCTTGGGTTTTTTTGGATTGTATTGCTTTAGCCCACTCCTACCTTTGAAAGGTATAATCTGTTCATCAATCGAATACTTTTCACATTTAGGTAGAACTCGGCAATTAGAAATAAAATGTTCCAAAAATGGCCTAACCTTGTGCAGGCGATCATAATTTTCACTACGACTGCTATTTTCTAAATTATCTGAAAAATGAAGGTTAGATTTGATTTCCTCAAATCTGTTGATTGTCATACAGTCTGCTACCTTAGAAATCCGGTAATTACCATGCAAATACATCCTTGTGGAGCTGAGTTTCACAATAGACATGTAAAGCACAATTCCTAACCATATTTCTAATTCAGAAACAGTCAAATTTAAATTTTTATTAGGATTTTTCTGAACGGAATATCTATTACTTTCTTCCACAGTCAGTTCAAGTATTTCGTTCCCAAAAAACATCCGAAAATACTCTAATGGTGTGAATATTTTAGGTGAGGTTATCATATCGCCTAACCAAAGATGAGGTCTCATTTGCACTGCAGGGTCACTGGCGGGTCTGTTCCAGGATTTGCTTTGGGAAGTTGGGACATCATCGTCAGAGTCCGAATAATTTGTTTCTAAAATTACCTTTCTGCGTTTTGGTATTCTTGAGCTAATGCGACTGCTCTTGCTAGTTGATGGCTGGCTTGACTCATGTATTTATCTTTGAATATTACGATCTTCATCCTCACTGTCACTTTCGGGTATTATAATGTTTCTGCACTTTTTACCTTGAATTTCCTTACGTAATATCTCACTATCACTATCAGTTTCCAATAAGGAATCATCACTATCTTCCGGAGGAACACATACCACTACGTCGGTATCTGGACGTTTCCGCCCATAAAATATTGATGTACTCACAACTCCCGATGGTGTTCTCTCCATATCTCTGAAATAACAAATCACACATCAGACCACTTCACAAAGTCATTCTTCAAAAATCTGAGCGAACTCTCACTGCATACTGTTGCTTTGAAGACACAAACATATAATACATTACAACTTTCCATCTAACCGACACCATTATCATGTTTATAATACAAATGACATTATAAATGCTTACCAATTGAACTGTAGTTTTTATTATGCAGGCAGAAATCCAGTATAAGAGAAAAGTGTTTCACAAAATCAACTCAGGCAAGAGTAGATGTAAACATTGTCCTCCATGTTGCTTTCTTGTTTCCCAGACAGGTCTGCCAACATCAGATTTTCTAAAGCTATTTATTCCATGGAACAGGTCTACAAGTGTTGCCTGAGAGCAACTCTATGCAGTATAGACTTCACAGAGCAGTAATTTAACCCTTTACTGCATACTGTTGCCCTCAGACAACATACAACTTTTCACCTGTATAAATTGAAATAGATTGTGGACAGAGGTAGTTTTACGGCACACCTTCAACTGTACAGTCATTTAAAGACATATACCAGTGATGCCTTGTTTTTTTTTACATAACATAAGACAAAACAGCCCTACAACCAAAGGTACTCCTTCCACCCCGTCAGCATCCACGCGTACCAACCACCGTTTATTTTCCGTGGGCCCTCCCCATCACATTACCACAGGCTTCAAGAGTACCTCTGGCTCAACCTCAAAGACATTACCGACCTACGGTCGTGCAAGTATACTTGCGCCCTGCAATACGTACCCATGGCCAGTAGGCAGTAATGTTCGGTCTTTGAATGTTAAAAGCTTAGCGTGAAATCGTGAAAAATCGTATATATACGTTGGACGTTAAGATGGTAGACTTCTAGTGGCAGCAACAATACAAGCAGTGACTAGGTACATTTTATCAGTGGCTGATTCAGCTAATGAATCCATCCAGGTTGATGATTACTCGCTGTAAGAGTGTGAGGAATGAGTGGACAATTCAAGAGTGTTTTTATAATATGTTCCATGTCTTACGTGTTGGGTTACAACAGTCATTATTACCAAAAAAAAAAAAATTAAAAAAAACAGCAAAATGTACATATAGTGACTAGTGTTGAGATTATACATGAAAGTACTGAACGTTAATGTGATGAGATGTTGTATCTTGAGACTTGGGTAAGGTAGATTTTGATGTAAATACGCTGACGAAGGAAGTTAACCCTTTACTGCATACTGTTGCCCTCAGGCAACATACAACTTTTCACCTGTATAAATTGAAATAGATAGTAATGTTCGGTCTTTGAATGTTAAAAGCTTAGCGTGAAATCGTGAAAAATCGTATATATACCCCGTTATGGCTATTATGAGGGGGGGGGGAGGCGATGCAGGGGCAGTCGCCTCTCCACTTTGTGAGAAAATTTTTACATTTTTACTCCATTTTAGCCTCTTGAAACAAGGAATTATTTTAAAGAATTTGCAAACTCTGTTGTCTTTTCAGTTAATTCTTTCCTTTAATTTATTTAATTATTAAGAAAAATACTTAGCGGAAATACGCACAAAGTGTCGTTTGTTGCGGCTAACCGAATTGTAAGCGCCACAGCAAATAGTGTAGCATGTTCTGCGACGAATATATTTTTGGCAAATTTCACACGCTTGCCGCGCGCATTCGTCGGTCTGGTAGTATTACTCAGTCAGTGTGTCTGTTACTTTATTACTGTGTAGTCAAACAATAAATTACTTGTTTTTAAATTCTATAATCTACTTTTATTTGCATGTGTAATTATTGTTCCTTTGGTGAAAGTTTTATTGTATACTACTATTATTACCGCACATTCGTTGGTAAATTGTCAACCTTTATGCCTCTATCGAAATTTGCTCAGGGACCTAAAAAACTTACCATTTTATGTTTTTTCTTTTCAATTTTGAGGTCTACCCCCGCTATATCCCCAGACCCGGGTAATTTTGGTCGTCTATACATCTTTGTGCCGGTCCCGTGGTGTAGGGGTAGCGTGCCTGCCTCTTACCCGGAGGGCCCGGGTTCGATTTCCGACCAGGCCAGCGATTTTTACCTGGACCTGAAGGCTGGTTCGAGGTCCACTCAGCTTACGTGATTAGAATTGAGGAGCTATCTGACGATGAGATAGCGTCCCCGGTCTAGAAAGCCAAGAGAATATTCGTCGTGCTGACCACACGACACCTCGTAATATGCAGGCCTTCAGGCTGAACAGCGGTCGCTTGGTAGGCCAAGGCCCTTCAAGGGCTGTGCTGCCATGGGTATAAATTTTTGTGCCCCCCACCCCCACCCCCGCACAACTTATTCGAAATCGACCCTACTATGTTGACACGTTAAATACATCCACACCATGAAAGGTCCTTTTCCTTCATCAGCATCGTAGTGTAGACGAGAGTGTCTGTCACTTAACTGGAGTCCACCTCCGTAGCGTAACGGTTAGTGTTATTAGCTACCGTCCTCGGGGTCCCGGGTTCGATTCGTGGTACTGCAGGAAATGAGGATGTGCCTGGAAAGAGTTGCACCACGTCGAGATGAGGACACGAGTTTACCTTTTACTTATCCAGAAGCCTCAGGTTCGATTCCTCGCCAGTCTAAGGCTTTTCATTCTGGCTGAAGCAAGGTTCTCTCATCCTGGTTAGACCAAATGATGAGCGTTATGATATGAGAGCGAGCGGACACGCTCAAGAAGGCCAAGTAATACTGCTGAATACATCGTTACGCTGACCACGTGACTCAAATATCTACAGTCATTCTGTCTGTGCCACGGGTTGTGCAGTATCATGTTACTTTATTGAACTGCCCTTGCATTTCAGTAACATCTACTATCAGTTTTATGAGACATTGGAAAACAGAGGAATTAGCTGTGTGGTTTGGGTCACGTACGTTACCTGTCTGCTTTTAATCGGGAGACAGTGGGTTCGAACCCTGCTGTGGGCAACACTGAAGATGATTTTCCATGGTTTCCCATTTTGACACCACATATGCTGGGACTGTACGTTAATTAAGGCCACGGTCGCTTCCTTCTCACTCCTAGCCCTTTCCTATCCCATAGTCGCCATAAGGCTACCTGTGTCGGTGCGACTAAAAGCAAATTGTGGAAAGACATTGGAAGACGTGTATCTTCTGGAAGTAATCATTCGTATTTAATGAGCAGCGATAGTGTTTGGCCTCGGGCTTCAAAGAGTTCCAGTATTCTAGTATTCAAGTCGCTAACGCGAGTTACCTCGGGGTATAAACTACTCAGCAGAGAAGACTGTCAGCTAGATTGCCACAGAGATACATAGTGTTTACATCATTCGCTATAGAAACTGAATGTGAACAAACATTGGATGGTCAGAATAGGCCCTCCAGAAACAAGGCCAAACTTTTACCGCATGCTTGCGTGCTTGTCAACATTACGTCAAAGAGAACTGCAAGGTGAAGCAACTTCCTTGGCTACTTGTCGCAAGCAGTCTGTTATGAATGTCCAAATGTCCTACCTACTTATGCTAAATTTTCCTTTCCTCCCTGCAATAAGTTGTACCGATCTCATACGTTAATAGGGTGCAGTTCCAGTCTCCTACGTCAGAGGTTAATAATTAGATATCACTGAGGTTAATTTTCGAAGTAACAAATGCGCTGGTCCGAAACAATTGGGAAAAGTTATATGTATCATGCATTTTCCAACCAGAAAATCTGCTCACATCTTTAATAATGATTGATTGTGTGTGACCTATGGAGAGACCTGGTGGAGGTCTTTCTATTTGACTCCCATGGGCGCCCTGCGTCTCTCTATCCCTCTCTCTCTCTCTCTCTCTCTCTCTCTCTCTCTCTCTCTCTGTGAGGGTAAAATCGGCATCTATCCTACTCTTGTGGAATAACATCTCGATGTATGCACAAGGCTTAACGTCGCTATCCGACGAACGAACTATCAACGGGGTCATGTGCTATTACTACGCATGACACTGTGCAGAGGGTGGGAATTGAACCCAGGCCTTTGGCACGCAATCTAATGATTAGAAATTATATACCACCATCGCGCCTACCATACTGACCAACATTCTGATGGAGAATTTTTCCTCCACCGAAAGTACTCAAACCACAAATCATGGTAAGGTAAGGGTGTATTCACCAGGCGAGTTTGCCGTGCGCGTAGAGGCGTGCGGCTGTGAGCTTGCATCCGGGAGATAGTAGGTTCGAATCCCACTATCGGCAGCCCTGAAGATGGTTTTCAGTGGTTTCCCATTTTCACACCAGGCAAATGCTGGGGCTGTACCTTAATTAAGGCCACGGCCGCTTCCTTCCAACTCCTAGGCCTTTCCTATCCCATCGTCGCCATAAGACCTATCTGTGTCGGTGCGACGTAAAGCCCCTAGCAAAAAAAAAAGGGTGTATTCTGCCCGAAGGCAGGTCCGAACCTCCGTAGAGGTGTGCCTGAGCTGGAGTTTACGTACGGGAGGGTGGCCAGTTCCTTTCCGCTCCTCCATTCCCTTACCAACAGGGCGTGATAACCCATCCAAATCTTGACCACGCCCAATGTTGTTTAAGTTCGGAGATCTCACGGGATCCGATTTTTCAACACGGCTATCAATCATGGTGCAAGACCTTAAAGATATGACTTTTGAACGATCATGGCCACCAAGTGGTCAGCTTTAAGCGATACTGAAAATCAACAAACCTCTGGAAGCGATTATTTTTGGACCACGGGGAGTTTGTGGCCCTCTAGCTACCAAAGAATTTAGTGCAGTTATTAACTACTGATGTACAACTTTGTATTTCTTAAACGGCATCACGTCTCAACCGCAGGCTGGAATTTCATGAAATTTTTCACATGAATTACTATGCTTTGTTTCAAAATATTGACCTGAATGTATATTATTTACGAAATTATTCTTTAAATATCGTGTAATAGGTTAGTCACTCCTAAACTAATGAGCCAATTGAGCTGAAATCTGGCACAGATATACCTCAGATATTCAGTTCAAACACAAGTCTATCCTAATTTTTCAATAGTTAACCTTTACAAATGACAGCGATAATTATATAGGTATTTACTTGATTTGCACATGTTTTTTCCACTTAAAACCAAAATAAGGGGCAAATAGTATTGTTTAATTATAAATCCCAGCATATGAACTTAAAATTCAGTTTTATACAAAAATAGGCATATGAAGTTTCTCTGTAACTGTAATAATTCTCCAGGAAAAAACGCTTTTACGCGGTAATCCCTTATAGGATAGTGGCTAAATGTGTAGCCACCGCTTTTCTCTCAGTACGCTCAATTTCATTTTTCTCCCTATTCTGGAAGATATTGTGTTAATACAGTTTGTATGTGTGTAATTTCGATCAGACCAGTTTGTTTTGACTTCTTATTATCACAGTTGTTCCGGTATTGGGTGGCTAAATATTGAGCTACTATTCATCCAGGTTCATAAAGGGAAAGAGGTCGAATATTTTTAGACTAAGTGTCGACATATGTAGTCACCAACCATCTACGCAAAAAGGGCTTGAAGAACTTTGAGCGTTAAGGAGTTTATAGCACTGGAGTACTCGGCCGATTCTGGGTAGGGCGTACTAATTCATACTGGACACATCTCTTTCTTGGCACAGGCTAGAGCAAAGTGTAGCTTCCAACGTAATACCAGTCTCATCGCTGGCTATGACAATATGGAAGCTGCTGAGGTATGTGTGGTGTGAGTGTTAGGAAAGATGTTACCCATAGGATTGGTCTGCTGCAATAACAATTTCTCCTGACCACTATTACGCCTCCTCCTCTCGTAGCGGATCAGTTCTTGCGGTTTCTCTATAGCCTATTGGCTTTGGGGGGTGCTACTTGTTGATCCAACCAGCACCCGGGCTGATGTCCTTACAAACAAGAGTGTGTGAAGGTTGCTGCATAAAGTTACGCGTCACGTAGGAGTACATACAGAAGTAATTGATATAGTCAAATCTCAGTCAGTGCATGGGGGAACTTTGAATTGAGAAGTCACGTTCCTGTGGCTGGGATTTCACGTGAAATAAAATATTTCGTAGTTATGCGCATGAGATCAACTCTCGCGCGTAAAACTAGAAGATTAATTGCATGAAAACATAATGAACTAGTTAGGCTATAAAACTCTGCTATAAAGATGTAAACATGTGTTTCTATACGACAAATACATAACAGTGCAACAATTAATAGGGATGACCAGTATAATGCAAATAAAAACGTAGTAAACACAATAATAAAACTCAATGTGCTGATGCAAGTTAGATTTGCTTGGAAATAGAGTATCGTTTTGGAAAAGATCATTGCCGTCCCTTCCTCGCATACACTCCGTTTACTTATTGCAGCGACCTTAAGAAATCTTATTTTGGACAAAAATGTTGTTAAAATGGATATTAGAGCACTGTTATGGTATAATCAAATCTCAATTTGTTTAAATTTTCAAATTTGAAAGTAGGCCTAGTCTTGAACTGTCACTTTGATTCTTATAGCTGCTGTCTGAAGAGGTACCTGCCAGTTTTTACATAAAATCAATGTGACGACGGGCAAAGCCGTACCCACGAAGTGTACAACATTTCAGGGAGGGGGATTCCTAAAAGCATATTATAGGAGCAAATACAAATGCTATACTTTTAGCTGTTAAATACGTTTTATCGAATACAGTAGTTTTCAAACATTTTGAGCAGTACCTTTCACAACTAAACGGGTTAAGTGGAAAGGGTGGCGCACGTTATACCGCTTGCTTGGAGTGCGGGACAAGTTCCATAACTTGTTTAAAAATGGAGGTATTGAATTATTTTCACTAAAATTATTAAAAATATTTTAGAGGTTTTACATTTTTTAACATCTTCCAGTGGCTCTATAATATGAAAATATTTCTGTATGCTTATTAACGCTGAATAATTAAATTAAAAAATGCCGTCTGATTGCAATATTTAACCGTTTGTTTGTGTTTATATATTATACATAAATTGCATTACTTTACAGCGAACATTTATAGAATTACGGCTTTTTTAAACACTGCACAAAAGTCCATTTGTTTATAAAATGTGTACAATTTTTAATTTTTTGCCGGACCGAGTGGCTCAAACGGTTGAGGCGCTGGCCTTCTGTCTCCAACTTGGCAGGCTCCATCCTGCCTCAGTCCGGTGGTATTTGAAGGACCTCAGATACGTCAGCCTCGTGTCAGTAGATTTACTGGCACGTAAAAGAACTCCTGCGGGACTAAATTCCAGCACCTCGGCGTCTCCGAAAACCGTAACAGTTGTTAGTGGGATGTAAAAACATACAATATTACTATTATGACATTTTGGAAGTTGCCTATAGCCAAAATATCTTCCATTTAGTACTATTCACGTATAATCTATTTTTTGCAGTTGAGTAATTTCGACTCATCTATATTATAATTTTCGCTTCATTCCTCAAGCCTATCTGTTACGAATTCGTTTTTTTCAAAAATGTTTCGACGAGGAAAATCGGGTGAGGGGGGTGTAATTAATTCAGTGGCTTAGCTGCTGGATTCCCACGCGAGAGGCTGAGGTTAGAATTCCCGTCGATCCTTGTCGAAATGTTCATCTCAAGAATCAAGTGGTGTCAGAAAATGCATCTGGTCTTAAACCCCCGGCGTAACCCAAAATGAGCCTGTGTGGCTCCAGCGACCCCAGAAATAACTGGTAAATTCTGAAGAAATTAAGGAATTTTGACGAGAAAAATCCTTTCTTTCTTTCTCTCTCTCTTTTTTTTGGTCGTAAGTACCAAAAGTAACGTTTTGATATAATTTTGTAAGCAATAATTTGTGCATATCGTTTCTGAGATGACTGTATAAATATATTACAAGTGATAAGCTTTAACAACTTCATTTCAAGTAATACTAATCCCGTATTGACTATAATCAATCAATGAATATTCAAGATAAACTTAAATATTATAATTAATATGAGATGTGCCACTTACCTCGGTAGAAGTGAGTCCTTCTCCGCACATCGGGGCCAATAATAAGGAATAAAATTATATCCATTACCACACAGAACTTTACCATCACGGACCCGATCTGACATTCAATTGTGAAGCATTTACATTTTATTATACCGTCTAAGGAATGCTTATTAAGTTTCAACAAATCTTCTACCAAGAGATACACATCAAGTGTGCTATTTACAAGAAATGATATTTTAAGATTTTATAAGCAAAACTGGCATTTTCCAAAAACATCAACAAGAGAAATATGGACAATTTAACTGTTTTATCCGTCTTATGATTTGCAATTTTAACAAAATTTCGAAGATCTTCTTTTAAATGTCTAAAAATTTTAATGTGTCTTTCCAATTTTAATAATATTTATATCTGATATATTAATGTTAATTTATTATTAGCTGATGATGTCCCTTAGGGGACGAAACATGTACTAGATGTAATAACTTGGAACCTTATCGCCGTTTTTACTTCGTCGTTTGAACACTGACTTGTTGAATTTTTAACCAACATGAATGAACTTTATTTCATCATCATAATTATATGTTTTAATCTTCGTGCCATTTTATCATATCTTTTAGCTTTTGTATCATCATAACATCAATGTGCTTTAATTGTCTTGCCATTTTGTCAAATTTTAGCTGAAGATGTTCCATAATCGGAACGAAACATGTACTAGAGATTATATGGTTTATATTATGTAATTAATAAACCTATTATATAGAAATTGATAAGTATTGGAAGGTGGGAACCTACTCATAACTTAACCTTAGTTGTGTTGAGCCAATACGGAATAAATATGAGATTTATAAGCTGTTATCTTGAATGTTCATTGATTGTATAAATATATTCACTATTAAGTACTTTCTTAAACAATTTAAATAAATTAATACATATTTTTAATCCTACGGAAGAAAACTATGGTAAGAGTGTGTTTAATATAATTCTCCAATCGTAATGTACAAATATTACTAGTGGACCCGCGATGCTCCACAGCATTTGTTATGAAGAGATCAGATAACGCGTCTTGATATACCTATCGTTGTCATCTTGCTTTTACCTGCACTTTTCAGTAGTATTATAAACATTTAATTCCAGCACATAAAAATTGATTCATTCGCAATGTAGTTTATAACACTTCTCTCCATACAATTTGCACTCTGCTTCGGACATTCGGGCGTGTCTGGATCTTAACCCATCTTCGAACGATCTTGCCGAAGATAGTACAACATACAGTTGACTGTGACTGAATACTGGTTTTCAAGAGTTTGTCCTGCGCTTAATTAATGGTCATACAGAAGGCTAGTATACTTGACACTTTCCAGTTGTGAGTACGTCGACTGTTTTCTCAGAAGCATGTAAGTTATTAGGAACGTTCTGCCATCTTCTGAGTATATTTTGAAGCTGAGGAAGGTCAGAGAATCAAAGAGTATCTCGCAGAGAATAGTATTCTTCCATGATCAGAGGAAGTGTATACTCTCTAGTTTGACAGGTAGTAATCAAACATGGCTGCATGCAATCACAGTTCTAAGGATGAAAATCACTTAAATCAGAATATAAATGAAAGTGTTGATCGTTTAACAACCGGTAAGTACAGAATGTATTACGGGCTAGGGTGAGCCTTCGTCAGCAATTATTGGAGTGGTCACTTAGTGATACGTTTTTAGGATTACTTAAAGTTGACTGAACTTAGAGAACTGTCATTGTCTGATGATTCACCGGCAGGTCATTCTGGAGGGAATAAAAATTGAATGAAGCAGATCGGTCCAGTAGAACGGTTTGACGGAATGGACAAAGCTGTTTTTAGTAAACTATGTAATATATAGAGAGGACAACGTCGGAACAGTCAAGAACTGCATGAACTCTACCATTGCCAGTTATCATCAGGGAACGGATTTCTATGTAAATACATATCTACAGTATTTGGAAAAACTAAAATGAATAATATTATAGCATAATTATTATGTAATCTTTACTTCCCTTTCAGGACACCCTGAAGTCGACCCAGGTTAAGAATCCCTACTTTAAATTAACCATTGTATTTGTAAAGGTACTCTGTGAAAAATTAGTTTCAATTAATAACAAGTGCTAGGTATCTCGCCAAGGCGACGGCCAATCGAATTGTAGGCAGTATATGTGGGATTCTCTGAACCGAAACGTCATATTCCTGCCGTTCGCCTTTCACGTGAAACCCATACAAACGTATTAGTAAAAGCTAGCTTGAAGAATCACAAACATCAATACATTGGAAAGGAAATATTTTAGTTTATGTTTCCAAGGAAACTTTTGTAATTATTTGAATTATTATTAATATCGTGTTTATTTTTTTAGATGGAAATATTGAACTAATTTTATTTACGTAGCCTTACGTGGAGCCAAATGAAAGGCAACAACTTGATACAGGGTGATTATATGATAATATTCTGGGAATTATTCTTAAGAAAGAGGATACTTCAAGTGAAAGACAAAAATATGCTGAATAGATCTACACTCAGTTTCAATGAAAATCCGTCATATTCCGTGTTATACATTTATACTGGCATTAATTTGTCTAGGTTTAATCTTTAAAATAAAATTACTGCTAAAATAGTTATTTTGTGGGAACACTCAACATCCAAAGTAAATAATAAACTTTCTATTGCCGTGTGGGGCTGTTCTCTGTACGGTCCGCAAAATGGCTACATAACGAGAGCGATCCCTAACAAGAGCATGCCTTTAACGTCGTACGAACTAACATACCAACAGTGAGTGCTTTAGGTCGTATGCTAACACTTTTCCTACACCCCATGTCGGAAGTTAGTATTCTAAGAAGATTCACGTCAGGGACGTGGTTACTTTCCTATAACAAACCTCTTTCGGTAGTAGGACTGCTGTATCCCTCCGAATGTGTTAGCAAGATAGACATCACGATGACTGAGGAGGGACATCATCAGAAGATTTTGAGTTACCAGCTGAAAATCAGAAGATTTTAGAGTCATCATCTCATGATCAGAAGATTTTGTAATCACCAACTCATCATCAGAAGATGTTGTAGTCACCAACTCATTATTATCATCATGTTTTTTAGCCACCAGCTATCATCGGAAGGTTTTGGAGTAAACAGCTATCATCAAAAGATTGTGTAGTCACCAGGCAGTCATCAGAAGATTTTGGAGTGACCAGCTGATCATCAGAAGATTTCGGAGCCACTAGTTCATTATCAGATAATGCTTGAGTCACTAGCTGATCAACAGAAGATTTTGTACGCAGTAGCTCATCAACGGGATATTTTGGAGTCTCTAGCTTATCAGAGGATTTTGAAGTCACTAGGTCATCACCAGAAGATTGTAAAATTACCAGCTTATCGTCAGAGGATTTTGGAGTTACCTACTCATCATCAGTGGATTTTGAAGTCACCATCTGATCACCAGAAGATTTTGGAGTCACCAGCTGCATCATCAAAGAGAAAAATACTCCTGAAGTTGGGGGGAAACTGTTGAAAGAAAATTCTCTAGTAAGGTAAAATACGTACCTCAGATGACTGGGTCAAAAAGGAAATGTAGAGATGGATAGTATTAATAATTACAATAATTTCGCAGTGGAAGCGAATGGGGAAACGAACGGTGGGAAATAAGTTTAAGGTCAGTGTAGTATTAAATGGCAATTGGGATGTCGTAAGGAATATAGTTGTCAAAACCCATTCAAGTACAATTATCGAGAAATCAGGAAGGGAAACATGACGTTTGTACCTACTACGTTTAATGAAGTTATGCGGGAAGCCTCTCTGGACAGTAATAAACAATCTTAGGAAGGGAGGGATAAAGGAAATGGATAGTGTTCTGGGTAAATCAGGCGAATCCATAATAGATCTTATGGTGTCACTAGACAGATGGAAGGAATATCTTCAAAATCTTCCCAAAGTAAAAGGACATCTTTCTCGTGACGTCGCGAACAACCGAGCGCGTGGGAAGGAGGACAATAACATTGGTGAAGTAAACTCCATTGTCATAAATCAGCAGATATAGATAATATTAGAAATAAAATGGTGAGAGATAGTGGGAAGGCAGAGATCAAATGGCTTCATGGAGTAATAAGATCAGCATGGAATGTTAGTAAGGTACCTTCCGATTGGACGAAAGCTGTAAATTGCTCCTATCTATAAAAACAAGTAACAGGAAGGATTGCAACTATTATCGAGGTATCTCGCGGATCAATATACCAGCTAAGGTTTTTTACTGGGATTTTGGAAGGGAAGGTGCGATCGGTGGTCGAGAGGAAGTTGGATGAAGACCAGTGTGGTTTCAGACCGCAGGGGGGCTGTCAGGATCAGAGTTTCAGTGTGCGTCAGGCAATTGCAAGATGATACGAGAGGAATAGGCAGTTTTGTATTTCGTAGATCTAGACAAAATATATGATAGAATACCGAGGGTAAAAGTGTTCACCGAACTGCGGAACTACCGGTATAGGATTAAGGACAGGTTATTAAAACCAATCAAAGACATTTTATGTGACAATTGGACTGAGGTGAGAACTAATGACAGAATGATTTCTTGGCTCAAAGTACTCACAAGACTGTAATCTTTCACCATTTTAGGTCATAGTTTACACGGATCATCTACGGAAAAGTATAAATTGGCAGGAAGGGATTCAGCTAAGTGAAAATGCAGTAAGCAGTTTGGTTTTAGCTGACGAGTTGGTCTTAACGGCCGATTGTATTGACGGCCTGCAGTACAACGCGAAAATAGGTTCAATGTGTATGGTATGAAAATTAGCCTTTCGAAGACCAAAGCGATATCAATAGGTAAGGAACCTAAGAGAAATGAACGTCAGGTTGGGAATATAAAGCTGGAACAGATAGATAATTTCAAATATTTAGGACGTGTGTTCCCCCAGGATGGTAGTATAGTAGGTAAGACTGAATCAAGGTGCAGTAAAGCTAATGCAGTGAGCTCGCAGTTGTGATCAACAGTATTCTGTACTCTAAGAATGAAGTCCGCTCGCAGACGAAACTATCTTTACATTGGTGTATTTTTGACCAAATTAGCTTTACGGGACTGAAAGCTGCGCGGACTCAGGATATCTTATTAGTAAGTTAGAAGTGGCAGACATGAAAGTAGCGAGGAATGATCTCTGGTGCAAGCAAGTGGGAACAATGGCAGGAGGTTACTCGGAACGAGGAGATAAATAATTTAGGAGTGAACTCTATTAATGAAGCTGTACGCGTAAACCGGCTTCGGTGTTGGGGTCATGTGAGGCAAATTGAGGAGGATAGGTTACCTAGGAGAATAATGAACTCGGTCATGGTGGGTAAGAGAGGTAGAGGGAGATCAAGACGACGATGGTTAGACTCAGCTTATAATTATTAAATGAGAAGAAGTGTAGACCAGAGAGCTAGTTACAAATAGAGAATTGCTGCGGGGTTTAGTAGATTCACAGAGGCTTGCGGACGGAACAATGGAAGGCAAAACTGTCTATAATGAAGTTGTACGTATGAATACGGGTAAGAAATTCGTTGGTTTAAGTACGAACTTCATAGTGCAGGACAGACAGAATTTACACAAATTTTTCGCCAAAAAATCATCGGTTAGAGTATCTGGCTGTTATATCGCAGGTAGTGAGTTCGATTACGAGCCCTTTATAGGGTTCTTCCTCGGCCAAAATCAGTGCCTGCTGAGCAGGACTCACGGTGGTGGGGTTGTGATTATTGTTTTAAGAGGAGGTACAACTGGGCAACCATCCTAAATTAACACTAACAAAGTGGGGAAAATGAAAGAAATGAACAATAATTGAAAAATGTAGTGGAATGGAACACTCCCTAGGCTTCTTAAAACTTATACTGTCGGGGTTAGAAAACAAAAAGAGTTGACCAGGAGAGGTCAGGTAAGAGCCCCGGCAGGACTCACAGTCTTGGAATTAAATATTCGAGGTAGTATAAGTTAGAAACAGTACAGAATTCGAAGGTCGAATAGAGAAGGATGATTTAGCAGTAATGGGGGGCGATTAGACTGAGTTTTAATTGTGAATTGTTTCCAGTTTCCATTATCTTTGAATTTTGTGTTTGGACTTAAAAAGTTTAACAAAATGAACCCCATCCTCTCTCCAAAACTTATTCTTGTAATGTTTCGTCGTATGATATTACGGGCAGGCGGACGTGACATACAATAATACACTGGTTGGTTGCCACGCTTTCTGGGAGAGCGGGGTGGGGCTCCCTCAACCACAGAACACCTCAAAGCTTCTCTCTCTGTCAGTTTGTAGTGGAAAAATACTTGCTGCTACCTTCGACAAAACCTTGAGGAGACACGAAGAAAATCGAGATCTCCAAAAACATAAACCGAATGGATCACTGTGGATAGACCTAATGAAGGTTGTAGATATCTTCAATATTCTGATAGTAAAGTTCACTTTGTAGCCTTAAAAAACTGTCTTTTAATTTTGTGCATCTCATTTTAGTGTATATTGAGCTCTCATGTAGAATATATTTCCAGTTTCAAGAAAACTGGTGCTAACCAATGAATATAAGTACATAATGTGATACGATGAATGAACAAGTTCAACATAATATTACTGAAGTATTAAATCTGAACATTAGGTACTTAGGTACATCTATGAGTGAGTTGATAAATATCCTATTTGGTTGCTTGATAAAAGGTATCGCCGGAGTAAATGTATTAGGTAAAACTGCTTAAAAGGGAACCAAAACATTCTTAGAGAATAGAATCAAGCACCACATACTTCCAAAATGTTTCATTCTACAATATGTTTAATGTAAAGAAAATCAATTACTAGGCTGAATCTGTTGAAATTCAATGGAATACGAAGTCTTCGGTTCGGTAAAGTGTATTTATCTGGCACTTACAAAATTTTGAGTTACAGCATTTACTGCATGTAGTTTGCAGTGGCTAAATACAGACCCCAGGAATTACATTTTCTTTTTTTGCTAGTGGCTTTACGTCGCACCGACTCAGATAGGTCTTATGGCGACTGTTGTAACCAAGGTTGAAGTTTACAGAACACAACTTTATTTGCTTCACTTTATGATATTTACACAAATAACTGAAATTTATTTTGAAGCAAAAAGGAATATTGAATCTTGAGAAAAGTCTGTCTTTATACAATATGTACAGGTTTGCAGTCTTTATATACACTTCTATCTTGAAAAGATAGTCTTTGTGAATTGACACGTTGATAGTCGAGAACTATCTGGCACACTAACATAAATGTTCATGAGAGTCCTTGTTTGTTGAAGTGCCTGAATTCCTAAAAAGCAAGTTCAATTGATTGAAGAAATTCCACCTAGCGAAACTAAGGGAGCTTGCATAAGTTAGGGAATGAAAATGGCTTGTAAAAGAATTACGGAACATAGGCAGCGGAAACAGGTAAGGGAGCGGTGACCAGAGGTGAAACCTCGTACTGCCAGAAATTCAGTCCACCTGGTCGAAGCACATTTTCAAGAGGAGTAGCCTCCGTGCTCGACGTAGGGTGTATTCTGGAGCTGGACACCGGGGCAAGTGGGCCAGTGAGCAGGCAGGGAGCTCCTATTTATAGTACACTCGATGGTCAGGCACGCGCACTGAGGGCTGCGCGTCGAAGCTAGCAGAATGATACACAGGCGCGCGTGCAGCTGGCTGGCGGAGCGAGAAGGGAGCGCCGGACCTACAACACCCTCCCCTCCTAAATGCGCCGGTACGGCGTGAAACGGCGGCGGCGCTGGCGGCGACTGCGATGCTGGGGCGGAGCTGCTGATGTCTCTGTTGTATTGTCCGGAGCTGGAACTGGGCGGAGTGGCGCTGTCTCGTCCTGAAAGGAACCCATTGTTATTAAATGATCTAAAGCGCGTTCAGCAATAGATTTATCTGGTTTAGCAATAGCATCAATAGCTGGACAGGGGCGGTAGCGCAGACGTATCTGATCTTGATGGCGGCAGATACGTTTCTCCGTAGTCTGTATCTCGTAGAGACGATGACCCAAAGATCTGCAGATGACTCCAGGTATCCAGAGTGGGTTGGATTTGAATGTCCTGGTGTAGACCTTGTCGTTGAGGGAGAACTTCGTTGGTGAGGTCTTATGCTGGGCCGGAAGAGGCTGTAACAGAGAAAGTAAAGTTCTGTGAGGCCGTCCATGGAGCTTCTGTGCAGGAGTGATATTATCAGCGCCGGGTAGAGTTCTGTAGTTGTTTAAGAGTTGGAGCAAGGCTTGGTCTTTAGTTAAGCCTGAAGAGACAGCTTTCTTCATACTTCTTTTAAATGTTTGTACGAAGCGTTCAGCTTCACCATTAGATTGAGGGTGAAAAGGTGGTGCTAGGATATGACGAATGCCATTATGTGTACAAAAGTTCTGAAAAGCAGTAGCTGTAAATTGAGGTCCGTTGTCCGAAATGAGTACTTGTGGTAAACCTTCTGTAGTAAAGATTTTCTGGAGAGCACGAATGGTAGCTTCGGTTGTAGTAGTCGAATGCATATCCACGACATATGGAAAGTTTGACAGTGAATCGATGACTATTAACCACATGGAATTGAGGAAAGGACCTGCGAAATCGATGTGAACTCGTTCCCATGGAGTAGTAGCAGGAGGCCATGAAGCAAGATCAGAAGACGGGGCGTTCTGATTCGTTTGACATTGCTCACAATGACGTATTAGCTTTTCGATGGCGGCATCAATACCGGGCCAGTAGCAGTGTTGACGGGCGAGTTGCTTTGTTCTGGAGATACCCCAATGGCTTTGGTGTAATAACTCGAGAACTTGTTTCTGTAGGCTAAGTGGGATAACCACTCGGAAGATGGTGCCTGCTTCTAGTAGTACAACTCCGGCACGAGTCGTGAGACGATGCTGCATACGATGATAAGGTGCCAGGTGGGCAGGAAGTGTGCTCTGAAGAGGCCAACCGTTGCGGATGTAAGTACGTACAGTAGCAAGTGTACTGTCCTTATCCGTAGCTTTAGCTATGCAGGTAGCATCAATAGGAAAACTGGATACAGTATCTTCAAGTTCTATGTCCAACTGAAGACATTCAGATTCTTGAGAATCGAAGGCAGTGTCAGGACCAACGGGTAAGCGGGAGAGGGCATCAGCATTACAATGCTGGGATGTGGCTCGATATACAATCTGATAGGAATAATCAGAAAGGAACATGGACCATCTTTGAAGCTTTCTGAGGGAATTCTCTGGGATCTTATTACCAGGATGGAATAAGTGTACGAGAGGCTTATGATCGGTAATGATCAGGAAATGGTTGCCATAAAGATATTCATTGAAACGGCGAATACCAAAGATGATGGCTAAAGCTTCTTTCTCTATCTGTGAGTATCGACGTTGATGGTCATTAAGTGTTTTCGAAGCGAAGGCGATGGGGCGTTCTTGTCCATGACGATCCTTCTGGGAGAGAACGGCACCGACACCATAGTCTGAAGCGTCAGTAGCTAGCGTGATGATCTTGTCGGGCTGAAAATGAGTGAGTTGTATAGCTTGAATTAAGGCGTTGTTGATTGTTTTCCATGCCTGTTGGCATTGCGGAGTCCACTGAAACTTAACACCTTTTTTACGTAGAGCGTTTAATGGAGCTGCCACTGTAGCGAAGCGTGGAATGAACTTATTATAATAGTTCGCTTTGCCTATGAAGGACTGGAGCTGCTTGAGGTTCTGAGGTGCTGGCATGTTTACTATCGCGGAGACATTCTGCATACTAGGACGAATTCCATTCTTATCAAGTATATGTCCGAGGTAGTGAACTTGAGGCTGAAAGAAGGTACATTTAGCGAGATTCGCTCGTAGTCCATTGTCTTTCAATTTCTGAAGAAGAAGGCGGAGATTGGTTAGATGTTCCTGATGATCTTTTCCAGTAACAATAATATCATCCATGTAGTTAGCACAACCGGGAATTGAGGCGGTGAGTTGAGCCAAATAGCGCTGAAAAATAGCCGCTGAGGATGAAACACCGAATGGGAGCCGCTGGAGCTGGAGCAGTCCGAGAGGAGTGTTGAGTGTGAGAAATTTCTTAGATTCTTCGTCTAAAAGTAGCTGGAGATATGCTTCTTTAAGATCAACTCGAGAGAAGAATTGCCCACCAGAGAGACGACGGAATAAGTCTTCTGGACGTGGAATAGGAAAGATATCGGTTTCGAGTTGTGCGTTGACTGTAGATCGAAAATCGCCACAAAGTCGAACATTACCATCAGGTTTCGTGATTACCACGAGTGGAGTAGCCCATTGACTAGAAGTAACTGGTACTACAATTCCAGTTTGTATCCATCTTTCTAATTCTTTCGTGACCTGGTCTTGAAGTGCTAGGGGTACTGGACGTGCTTTGAGGAAGCGAGGCTTAGCTCCGGATTTCAGCTGTATGTGAGCTGTATAGTCTTTTGCTGTTCCGAGCTGAGAATCGAAGACTTCAGGAAACTGCGCTAGGAGAGCGGTAACGTCAGAAGTAGGATGCAATGTAGATACGACGTTAATGTTGTCATGTATCTGGAAACCAAATAAGTTAAATAGATCCATGCCCATAATGTTTGATGCAGTGTAGTTGTTAACTACGAGAAGAGGAATGGCCTTCTGAATTCCTTTATAACGAGCCTGAAGCTTAATTTGACCTTTGATGTCAATTTTCTTCTTGTTAAATGTCACGAGCTGGATGTCAGCTGGAGAGCATGAAGGTGAACCTAAGTCGTGGTAGGTAGTCAGGTTAATAATAGAGACAGGTGATCCAGTGTCTAATTGAAAATCGACAGATCTATCAGAGAATGAGAGAGGAATGATGATTTTGTGAGAATCCTTTGTGGGAAGAATAAGATTGATCTGATCAACTTCCATGTCTTGGCGGGGCTGTATATGCTTCCGGCGCGCTGCAGTAGTCTTAGCAGGGCGTAGCGAACTTTGACAGACAGTCTGAATGTGTCCAAGTTTATTACATCGTTCACAAGTAGCTTTGAAAAAACGACAGTCACGACGTTCATGATGCTTGAAACAACCTCGGCAGGAAGGCAGGAGTTTCGAGGTGCGTTTAGAAGTGGGCTTCCGTGTAGCATTACGAGAGGGAACCTGGCGAGAATGCTTGGTGGAGAGCGCCTTATCCGTACGGTTCACTGTAGCAGAGGACTTGCGGGCCTGAGGCGAGACTTGTGCAACTTCGTGTGGAGAAGCTATGGCTGCGGCAGTCTTGGTAGTAAGCTCATAAACCGTAGCAATACGCTGGACGTCTTCTAAAGAAGGGTTGCTCTGCTTGACAGCGTCAAAACGTATTTTGTCTTCAGGAGTATGTAAAATTAGCATGTCCCGAATGAGAGAATCAGTGTAGGATGAACCACAACCGTCCTTGGAGCAGATGAACTGGCAGGGTTTAGCTAGACCACGCAATTCAGTTATCCATTCAGTATGTGTCTGATGGGGTTGCTTTCTGCTCTGAAAAAATTTATAGCGAGCAGCCACTATGTGAGGAGCTTTGGCATAGTGTTCCGTGAGACGGGCCAAGAGCTGCGTGAAGGGTACCTCAGATAAGTGTTCTTCTGGACTTAATTTACGTAGTAAGTCACACGTAGCATTGCCAACCGAACTAAGAAATAGTGCGCGGCGGCGTTGATCATCTGTGACAAAATGGCAGATGAAATGCTGTTGCAAGCGGGCTAAATAAACTGACCATTCTTCCTTAGCCGGATCAAAAGCAGAGAACGGAGGAATAGCTGATGGCTGTGTAGAGACAGAAATAGCTTGAATAGCCTGAATTAATGCTGCCTGTTGTTGTTGCATAAACTGTTGTTGTTGCTGCTGTAAGGCTTGGAAGACCGTAGCTAGTTGTTCCGCAGTAGCCATTGCGAGATGCGTGCAAGAAAGAGTAAGGTAAGCTGTGTGTCAGAACTGGTTGGAGTGTCGTTGTTGTTTAGCACGTCGCCGTAGAGTTGACAACTGGGCCCGTTGAATTGTAGTGTTGGTTTCGTGTGTACCTCGTCGCTATAGAGTTGGCAACTGGGACCGAAGAATTGTAGTTTGTTGCTTTTTTACCTCGTCGCCATAGAGTTGGCGACTGGGGCCGATGAATTGTAGTGTCGCTTTTTTACCTCGTCGCCATAGAGTTGTGTTGTAACCAAGGTTGAAGTTTACAGAACACAACTTTATTTGCTTCACTTTATGATATTTACACAAATAACTGAAATTTATTTTGAAGCAAAAAGGAATATTGAATCTTGAGAAAAGTCTGTCTTTATACAATATGTACAGGTTTGCAGTCTTTATATACACTTCTATCTTGAAAAGATAGTCTTTGTGAATTGACACGTTGATAGTCGAGAACTATCTGGCACACTAACATAAATGTTCATGAGAGTCCTTGTTTGTTGAAGTGCCTGAATTCCTAAAAAGCAAGTTCAATTGATTGAAGAAATTCCACCTAGCGAAACTAAGGGAGCTTGCATAAGTTAGGGAATGAAAATGGCTTGTAAAAGAATTACGGAACATAGGCAGCGGAAACAGGTAAGGGAGCGGTGACCAGAGGTGAAACCTCGTACTGCCAGAAATTCAGTCCACCTGGTCGAAGCACATTTTCAAGAGGAGTAGCCTCCGTGCTCGACGTAGGGTGTATTCTGGAGCTGGACACCGGGGCAAGTGGGCCAGTGAGCAGGCAGGGAGCTCCTATTTATAGTACACTCGATGGTCAGGCACGCGCACTGAGGGCTGCGCGTCGAAGCTAGCAGAATGATACACAGGCGCGCGTGCAGCTGGCTGGCGGAGCGAGAAGGGAGCGCCGGACCTACAACAGCGACGATGGTATAGGAAAGGGCGAGGAGTTGGAAGGAAGCGGCTGTGGCCTTAATTAAGATACATCCCCAGCATTTGCCTGGTGTGAAAGTGGGAAACCACGGAAAACAATCTTCAGGGCTGCCGACAGTGGGATTCGAACCCACTATCTCCTGGATGTAAACCGCACGGCCAACTCGCCCGATAGGAATTAAATTATAGACTGAAGTGCGTAGTACTCAATTGCAGAGAATTTTAGGTCCAATGTCGCTGAAATGTAGTACTGTTAGAGCACCTCCTTAAACACTACCTTTATTGTTCTTTGGCTCACTCTTACTACTGTAGTTGTATTTACGAACTGTCAAATGATCGAATTCGACACATTGTTACCTACAGCTGGCCATGAGTAAATACAGGTTGGGATAAATGTAGGCTACACCAACACGTTCTAAAGTCTGTCCTTAGGCTTTGTTAAACGTCATACTGAATCCAAGGCGGTAAACTGGCTTCTTTAAAATTAAATGGAAGAGTAGTCTCGATAGTGTTAAATCAATTCTAGGAATCAAAACTCTCTGTCCAACTCTTGAACTCGTAATGAATTCGAGGTCCAGGCAACTGTCATGCATTTCTCGTACAATAAATATTGTTCCGTTTAGAAGTCCCTGTGAAGCATTTACGTTTCTTAATAACATTACAGTTGCTCCTGGTTTTAATTTAACTTCATGAGGAAGCATGCCACTTAATTCTAAGCGGTTCAGAAACACTATGGGAAATTGAAGGTTTTATTTTCATCTTCAGTAATGAGGTTATTTACACTTATATATGTTCTGGTCGCTCCGGGTAGAAAATCTAAAACTTTAGAATTGATTTGATCACAGTGATCGTTTGTATGAGCAAAAATGGCAATTTTCGAGAACGATATAGCATCTTCTGGTGACTCAAATTTATTCCCCTAAATTTCAGAGACGATGACTTGCTTCGCGATGGTAGAGGGTGGTCAGTCGATAACAGATTACTCTGGCAATTCATTATTCATCATCATCATCATCATCTGTTTACCCTCCAGGGTCGGCTTTTCCCTCGGACACAGCGAGGGATCCCACCTCTACCGCCTCAACGGCAGTGTCCTGGAGCTTCAGACTCTTGGTCGCGTATTCAACTGGGGAGAATGACCAGTACCTCGCCCAGGCGGCCTGACCTGCTATGCTGAACAGGGGCCTTGTGGAGGGATGGGAAGATTGGAAGGGATAGGCAAGGAAGAGGGAAGGAAGCAGCCGTGACCTTATGTTAGGTACCATCCCGGCATTCGCCTGGAGGAGAAGTGGGGAAACCACGGAAAACCACTTCCAGGATGGCTGAGGTGGGAATCGAACCCACCTCTACTCAGTTGACCTCCCGAGGCTGAGTGGACCCCGTTCCAGCCTTCATACCACTTTTCAAATTTCGTGGCAGAGCCGGGAATCGAACCCGGGCCTCCGAGGGTGGCAGCTAATCACCCTAACTACTACACCACAGAGGCGGACCAATTCATTATTCACTGAAGGATAATCTCCATACCAATTTTCAGCAAAAATATAAGTATAATTCTTCTGGTCTTGCTGGCATATTTGTAAACAGATGAAATATTTTAAAATCTGACCAAAAAGGAGAAAATTTAATTCAGTTCTGAGTAACAGTTTGTTTGGAAGCATGCGGAACAGCAGGCAAAACCTGTCTAAAATCTCCATTTACAATAATAACTTTCCCTCCAAAAGTGATGGAAGTGTCTTGAAAAGTCTGCTAACGCACATCAGGGCATGCACATAATGGAGTTTAGCCTACGGAGAGACCTGGTGCAGGTCCTTCGATTTGACTCCTTGTAGGCTACCTGCATGTCTGTGAAGGTGTGGCCCTACTTACGATGAATTCTAATGAGGACGGCACACACACTGGGCCGCCGAGCCATCGGAATTAACCAATGAAGGTTAAAATCCGTTACTCGAACCTGGGACTCGTGGACCGAAGGCCAACACGCGAACCAATTAGCCATGGAGCCGGACAAAACTCATGTTCCCGTCCCGAGGTTGTGCAGCTGCATGAGCTGCGTGAATCATTTTTTTATCACAACAGCCAATCAGAGTTCCGATTTCGTGACCTATTCGTGTGTCACTATATGATGATTCTCTTGATCCCTTTCAAACTACCCCACAATCATCTGATCGTGATGATCTCGCGCCGCAACATGGAAAAGTGGCGCTATTCGCACTCTGCGATTATTAATGCTCTAAGTTTCCGGCTAGCGGTCTTTAATTTTACCCCAGTTGTTTTATGATGTGTATTTTCAAAAATTTTTCGTCATCCAAGCGTATGCCTCCGTGCTTATATGACCAATGAAAATATGGCAGACGTTCATTCAATTAGCTTCAGCCAGGCAGCGCTTCCGGCCCACCTTGCTAGAATATAACTGTGGTAGTGCCATCTGTTGAATTCAGAATGGACTGTGGTATTGCCATCTCTTGTCACTTTTTGGAACTGATTGAAACTGCATTTTGAAGCCGAGAGGTAGATTCGTCCGAATAGTGAAGAATGCGTATTAAGCTGATAACTATCAACAAAACACGCAGTGATGGGGAATGTACAGATATGTATCTTTAATTTAAAGCCAAAAAAAGAAACTTGAAAATCCTCCAAGTTGAAATCGTTGACGGATTGTAGACAGAAAGCATACTTGCCGTATATGGGAGAATAGCATTACGTGTATGTTAATTTCCTAAAATACTAATAAAAATAACGTCGGTGGATGCAGAGTGGGTTTCAGCCCTTGGGTTTCGTCCCTTAAGAGGCCACGGCTTGCCCGTGGTCCAACAGCTCTGTACTCTGACCGACCAAACGAGCAGAGGAAAGTTGGCCACGGCTCTACCGTGGCTCTACGCCTCTGCATTCGGGATACGGGCCTGAGGCACAGTGCCGGACTTCACGCCTGGCCCCACCCCTCGGCTGTCCTGAGAAGGGTTTTCCGTGGTATTCCATTCTCCGCACTAAGGCGAATGCCGGGCAGTTCGTAGTATAGGCCACGGCCGCCCACCCCCTCACCTTCTCCGCACATCTCCCTCACCGTAACAAATCTCCCGGTCTGAGGGACGGCGTCACCGTCTAAGAGGCCCGCCTCCCCCTTCAGGGGAGGAATGAAAACATTTAGTAGTAGTAATAATAACTCGGTGATGTAGACTGAATTGCGGCCCATAAGTGGCCACGGCTTTACCGTGGCTCTACGCCTCTGCATTCAGGAGACGGGACAGGGCTGGGCTCACGGATGGCCCCAACCGTCGGCTGACCTGAGAATGGTTTTCCGTGGTTTTCCATTCTCCTGCACTAAGGCGAATGCCGGGACAGTTCCTAGTATAGGCCACGGTCGCCAAGCCCTCCACCTTCTCCGTGCATCTCCTTCACCCGGACCGAGAGACGGCGTTACTGTCTAAGAGGTCCGCCTACCCCTTCAGGGGAGGAATGAAAACGTTTTAGTATTACTAATAGTTGAAATTAAGACAACAACAGTGTTGGCACATATATGAATCGCATTTAATAAAAATCGGTCCAGTAGAAAGTTGTTAGCAGATATCAAAAATAACGCCGTGCCTTCTAAATATGTAGATTATGCAGCAAATTCAACTATGTGATTACGTCTACTTGACATAAGCACATTACTGAATAAAATCGTTCAAACCGTTCAATAATCATATCATCACATAAATTTAGTACACAAACTGCTCAAATCAAGAATCTTTGTTTTGTCCCATAGCAGTTGGCTAGGGGGCCTACTACAAATACAGTATGTAGTAAAACATTAATCTGGATTACTTGGGGATCATCGTTGATTGGACCAATAAATGACAGGATAAGTTAAAATAAACTACAGTAAGTACTTGGTTCAAAGTACACTGAAGCCACAAATCACGTGTATTACCACTTAAAACAAGATAAATAAACCTAAGGAAAAAGTCATGTATATATATTAGCAAAAGTATTTCGGTCACCTTTAATTTGAAAAACGCTAGAGACTGGTTCGTGTCGTCCCCGCGGTGCAGGGGTAGCGTACCTGCCGCTTAACCGGAGACATTGGAATCGATTCCTGGCCGGGTTACCTGGATCTGAGGACTGTTTCGAGGTCCATTCATTCTAAGTGAATACAATTGAGGAGCTATCTGATGGTGAGATGGCGGCCCGCGTCTAGAAAGCCAAGAATAACGGCAGAGAGGATTCGTCGTGCTGACCAAACGATACCTCGTAAACTGCAGGGCTTAGGGCTGAGCAGCGATCGCTTCGCAGGCCATGGACCTTTGGGTTTGTTGCACCATGGGGTTTGGCTTTCCTAGACTGATTCGCCTGTTTAACATTATTATTATTATTATTATTATTATTATTATTATTATTATTATTATTATTATTATTGTGTTGTTGTTGTTGTTTTGAACGTAAATCACTCACTCGGTTAAATAACAACATTTACTGCACTTACGACACGTATATAACACATTATAAATACAGAATACTGGCTAATGGTGGGCAGATGCCCTCGATAACTGTCAGTCACATCCTCCTATCTCTTGTAGCTCAAGGCACCCAAGCATGACCGTCCTTTATCCTCCTCTTCCATCCTCACCACTTGCGGCTGGGGGCCTTCAAAATAAATACACAATGAATGCCATAGCTAGACCGGACCAATTATTATTATTATTATTATTATTATTATTATTATTATTATTATTATTATTATTATTATTATTATTATTATTGTACCGGTTGGTACACCCCGACCCCGCAAATTTAAATTGTGCGCCTACAAGTAATCCCCTACAGGGGAAACCCTGAACTTTAATAACTGAAGCAACTCTACAGTTGCCCAGAAGATGTCACCACTGTAAATTTTGTAATTTTGAAGTGTTCTGAACGGTGTCTATTTCGATTTGTGTTTGTTTTGCCCTGTATCAGGAAGTGTGGACATTCTCTTCTAGATGTCTCTACAGAGAAAAGACTACGATTGTGCACTCTGGTGCGTAGTGAAGGGACTGTTTTTGAAGAAACTTTGTATCCATAAGTTTGTTCTTTGTTAAATTTCTTTCTTTCATTTTTTGGGTTGGCAATATTGATCTCTGTTTCCGCCAGTTTTGAATTCAGCCAATCCCGAATTTTCTAAATTAATTTTCCTCCAATCCTAGGTTTCTTGTTCATGTTGTGTGTAAATTTGATGTTAGCCAATAAAGGGAGGGGGTGTGGCGCTTTTATTTCATGAAAGGTCTCGAAGCTTCCTTGTGGGTATAAAACTGCTGAGGTTCATGGCTCGTGGCCACTCCATCGACATCTTGCTTAGTGTGTGAATATGTAGCAAGGAGCGGGAAGCGCCTCTTTCTTCGGGCAGCAGTTCATCAACAAGGTAATGGCCGTTTAATAACTTTATTTCTTGCTAGCTCAGCAGTTTAACCCACGGCGCAGGTTCGAAACTTTTCTCATGTAACCTACCTTTAAAATGTAAAGACATTTGGTAAAAATTCCGTCTCTTTAACTACAAATTGGGATAGAGAGTGCCTAACCCTCTCGAGCTCCCACTCATATTGTTTTGAGGTGACTACGTTTTCATAACCGATTTTCTTCTTTCTTAATGTAATAAAGTTTTCTTATACGAGTCACCTCCCTAGTATGGGATTAGCCCTTGTGTAAGCGGCCTAGAGCCGAGTAGGTTTTAATAGTGTAATGTAGGAGTGCAAGTTACGCCTCCAGTCATTTTGTATTTTGGGTCATTTAATTATCCTGTTATTTTTCGGCCGAGGCCCAGTAGATTGGGTACTACTACCCCTGTTTCATTTGGTGCGGTAGCGGCAATTGATTTGTAAGGTCGGGTATGCCTTTAATACGCTTGACAGATAGACAGCTCTTTATAGTGTTGTGGTAAAAGGGCCTTAGAGAGGCTTGAGATGTAAGGTTGGGAGCTAATGCTCCATGTAATTAAGGGTGTTCTGCCCTTTAGTATTTTTGTTGTTGTGAGCTGAGAGCTCAGAAATTATACTTGGGGCTCGAAGCCCAGATCTTGTAATAACCCCCGAAATCTTGTGATTTCTTTGTACCTGATTTTGGCTTGTTGTTGACTTGTTAAGTTTTCAAATTCTATGTCACCACTGTTAAGTTTTGAAATTTTAATTCATTTTTCGAACTTGTAGTTAGACCCATTCCAGCCCGTACCTTCTTTCACCTCTGCTGAACCACCAAAATCCCGTATCAACTATTATTATTATTATTATTATTATTATTATTATTATTATTATTGTATCACACGGTCCATTCCATTGGCAACATACACCTATCGTTAACTCTTATCTTAAAATTCATTGTAATTTGTTCTCCTGGGTACTGCTAGTATCCCGTAAGTAGTCGGTAATCTCTACAAGTTGCTTTACGTCGCACCGACACAGATACGTCTTATGGCGACGATGGGATAGGAACTGGCTAGGAGTGGGAAGGAATCAGCCATGGCCTTAATTATGGTACAACCCCAGCATTTGCCTAGTCTGAAAATAGGAAACAATGGGAAAACATCTTCAGGGCTGTCGACAGTGGGGTTCGAACCCACTATCACCCGAATGCAAGTTCACAACTGCGCGGCCAACTCGCTCGGTAAGTTGAAATCTGTCCGGCTCCATGGCTAAATGGTCAGCATGCTGACGTTTGGTCCAAGGGAACGCGGGTTTGATTCCCGGCCAGATCCGACGTTTTAATCTTAATTGGTAAATTCCTTTGGCTCTGGGCTGGGTATTTGTGCCATCAATAACATCAGAATTCATCTGAGCCTCATCCTTACAGATGCATAGGTCGAAAGGCCACACGTGACTATCATCAGTAATCTTATCTTACAAGAAAGAAAGAAATAAATAAAGAAAGAAAGAAAGATAGAAAGAAACGAAGACTTTCAATGAAATAACAAGTTCATAAGATCTTTTGACCGAGGTTAATCAGGCATTAATTAGTTTTCAATCCACATATATCACATAACGTAAGAATGTTCCTGAGATTTTGAAGTATCAGTAGTGGTGATGTTTACTGTTTTAAGAGGAAGTACAGCTGACCAACCACCCTTTCTTGAAACTAATCAAAGGATGAAAGGGAAAAGGTCCAGTACTTCGATGAATGAGGGTACTGCGAAAGGAAATGTATATGCCATGAAGGACGTGAAAATGAACAACTCCCTAGGCCTCTCAGAACTAATATCGATGGGATCGGAAGGGAACAAGAGTTGGCCAAGGAAGGTCGGATAGGAAAGGTGGATATGAAAAATGTGACATGAGTGGAAGCAGACCAGCTGAGGGCAATGTGGACACCAATCTATGCTCCTAAGATTACAACCCAGGAGGATTCCCTTTCAGTCGTCTCTTACTACAGACAGGGGATGCCATGAATATATTCTACCGCCTTCACACACAGGGATTTCCTGGCGTATCGGAAAGAAACTCTAAGACGCGCACGAAATGGTACTGGAAATAAACATTTCTGGACTACCTTGATTAGCAAACAGGACTTGTACAACCTAGGACAAACAGATTCTGTCATAGGAAAGAAAAGCAACTGGCAGGTTAACCAATGAAGGTCAACACACTTGACCTATACACAACAAGGACCAGTAGTGTGTAAGTAACAATTAGCGGAGACCTCGGACGGCCCATTACACTAGGAATAGGTCGAGTGCTTCTGAGGTGTTACTCACTACTCTTGTCTTACTTCATTCGAGTGTATTTGTCGATTAGTATTTGCACTAATCGAGAATGTCCATCGCAGTAGTATACGCAGTTTCACATCCCAAAATCAAGTGTGTGTTGTTGGCTTAAAGTTATGTGTAACCAATGAGAGAGAGACTGAGAAGTTTAATCCTTGCCGAAAATTGCTCAAAGATCAACCGTACCAGTGTATGTGTTAGGTCATTAGCCCAGAGGCTGGTTGGATCCTCAAATAGCACCACCGAAGGTTATGCGGTTATGAGGAAACCCCAAAATCCAATGGCAGCACCAAAATGAGGCGTACTAGGCAAGATGAGGAGTGAGGTAGTTTGCCATTGCTTTCCTCACTGGGTCAGAAAGTACTATTGCAGCACGACTGACCCTATGAGCAGCACCTGTCATAACACTCAGATGCACTAGTCATGCTCTGAATGTCATTACTCAGCACTACCCATACCCCAGCAACTTCCATATTGTCACAGCCATGGATGTTAACTGGGACTTCGGTGGAAGCTACACTTTACTCTGGCCTGTGCCAAGAGATGGATACAAAAGTACTGTATCCATCAAGAAATGACAGCAGGCAGACCGTACCAGTACTTGGTAATATCTTATGACTCAGCTATACAGAGTGTACGAACATCGGTGCATCAGGACAATGGAGGAGAATCGGTGTATTTAGCAAAAGAACATTACTGAAATTTTGTAAAATAAACAAGATGTCAGAGAATAAAAAACAAAGGAAAGAAAGAATAAATAATGTTATTGGCTTAACTTCCCACTAACTATTTTACGTTTTTCGGAGACGCCGAGGTGCCGGAATTTAGTCCCGTAAGAGTTCTTTTACGTGCCAGTAAATCTACCGACTCGAGGCTGTCGTATTTGAACACCTTCAAATACCACCAGACTGAGCCAGGATTGAACCTGTCAAGTTAGGGTCAGAAAGCCAGTGTCTCAACAGTCTGAGCCATTCAGCCCGGCAAGAAAAGAAGAAGGAAGAATAACTTCTAAATGGGGAGGTAAGAGTTATGGTATGGTGGTTAATCCGTAAGTCCACAAATTTTCCACCGTTCCACCACGAGTTAACTCGGATTTCATATGTCACACTTCTTCCCAGACCGGGCGAGGTGGCTGTGCGGTTACGAACGGGCAGCTGTGAGGTCGCATCCGGGAGATAGTGGGTTCGAACCCCACTGTCGGCAGCCCTGAAGATGGTTTTCCGTGGTTTCCCATTCTCACACCAGGCAAATGCTGGGGCTGTACCTTAATTAAGGCCACGGCCACTTCCTTCCCATTCCTAGGCCTTTCCTGTCCCATCGTCGCCATAAGACCTATCTGTGTCGGTGTGACGTAAAACAATTAGCAAAAAAAGAAAAACCTTCTTCCCAGTCCCGAGTTTAGTCTGATGCTGCGGGTCCATTGCTTAACACGAGGTGATATCATCTGACATTGCCTTGTGAAGACGATAGTCGATTCGATTTATCATTTTATAGTATTCTTACAATAATTGTGTTCAATGACGACAGCTGTATTCTTGTTCCTCCATGCTTGCACTCAGGTGTAATGAAAGCATTATGAAAGATTATATTTTAGATATTGTCAGGAATGGTCATAAGTCTAACTTTTATATAGTGAAGACAAGCTTGCAGTGAATGAATCTGTCGAAACAAATCACTTATTTGTTCAGCTCCGGTGACAGAGGTGAGAGACAACTTTTGTTAATTTTTCATTCCATGACTTTTCAGTGACTTCGTATTTTATTATACGTAGCCTATTCCATCTTGAACGGTGATGTCCGCGGAGCAGAGAGAGAAAGAAGCGTGAGGGATGAATAGCTGGACAAAGCAAAACTTAAAGCTCGAGAAAACCTATAAATTTTCTTACTTTTCACATCAATATAACAAAAGCAATAGGAAGCTCAGGCAGCAGCAAGTAGAGACCAAGGCTCAGAAATATTACAAAATTGGGATATTTAAACACCAAAGGCGTGCGCGTACGCTCTCTCTAATACCGGAAGCCCGAAAACTCAGAGAACACTTACAAGAAAGAGCTCTACAGCTCAGAATAATTACACTACATGACCACAGAAGCTCACACACTTTACAAAATTACATTAAGAGTATTTCATTCTTCCACGTCAATACATTATGCTTTTGCTGGCAGGACCTAGTGTAATAGTGCACTATGTCTTCTGGTATAGGCTAGGGCAATTTTGTTACTTTCATAGATCTGTCTCTGTCTTATCCTTGGCTTTGACAATATGAAAGTGACTGAGGTATGAGCGATGCTAGTAATGCCAATCTTTATGCAGCCAGTCCCTGCTATGAATGGCGTGAAAATGTTGCTCATAGGGTCGATTGGTGTATGCATTTCAGTGGGCTTGGCAGAATGATATGTAATAGCAACTCTGGCTCGGTGAGGAAAGCAACGGGAAACTACCTTACTCCTCATTTCCCTAGTACGCCTCTTCAGTGATGCCTAGGCCATCTATGACAGCTGATGGCAGAGCTGCTGAGGATCCCACCAGCGGCATCGCTGACGGACTGAACATACATACGTCAATACATTAGTGGTTAGGCTAACCTGCACAGTTTATCAAATGTTAAATACCACCCCAAAAAGAAGCCGTAGCTTCTGATACAATTTTGCAAATCGGGTCGCTTGCTACATCAAGGCTGAGTGGAAGACTGACCTTTGCAGAGGTCCTCATTTCCAACACACCATATTCCGACAAAATAGAAGACTGTTGAAATTGCTTGTGTGACAGTTATATAGTATAAGATGCAATCTTTCTGCCATTTATATGGGTAAAAAGGTGCTTCCGTGAAATAAACTACCAACACATGTGAAACATTTCATTTGAGTATGAATAATGTTTTTATGCAGCACATCTGATATTTATGCTTTTGTAGATGTCTTAAATAAAATACAGGTTGATACAAACATAAAAATAAATTCTGTTATGAAGAAAACTGCAATACTTAACTAGAACTATTACGAAAATCAATAAACTTCAGTCCCTCATTAATGGCTTCGATAGAGGCGAAGTATATCAAGGCTGTCGCTTTTTGCAATACACCAAGTACCTACTTTTTCAAAGCTGAATGTTATGGAAACGTATTACATTTTAAGCAAGAGCGACGCAATTTTTAAGCACACCATGTACAAATTGATAATAATAATGTTATTTGCTTTACGTCCCACTAACTACTTTTACGGTCTTCGGAGACGCCGAGGTGCCGGAATTTAGTCCCGCAGGAATTCTTTTACGTGCCAGTAAATCTACCGACACGAGGCTGTCGGATTTGAGCACCTTCAAATACCACCAGACTGAGCCAGGATAGAACCTGCCAAGTTGAGGTTAGAAGGCCAGCGCCTTAACCGTCTGAGCCACTCAGCCCGGCTACAAATTGATACGAACAATATTAATTTGTATTCAAATCAGTTCACAGTCTGTAAGTGGGACGGAATAAAGTATTCCAATTTGCGGAGGTGACCGGACTACCAATTATCAGGTATTGCAGCTCTATAGGGAGGGAACTGGACTAAGAATTTCAAATTTAAGTTTCCCCGTGGAAAGGGACAGGGCTATCCGTTTATGGGGGGGGGGGGGAGAACTGGATTTACTACTGGGTTCACCTGGATGGAATCTCCTGGCTCTTGGCTAGTTACACAAATATGTTGTTCTACTTCAAATATGGGCAAGAGATATGAATTCATTTTCACTGTGTTCTATTGATGATATACAGTATAATGCCACTCGTTACCAAATAGCAGACTATATCATCATCATCATCATCATCATCATCATCATCATATGTTTACCCTCCAGGTTCGGATTTTCCCTCGGACTCAGCGAGGGATCCCACCTCTACCGCCTCAAGGGCAGTGTCCTGGAGCTTCAGACTCTTGGTCGGGGGATACAACTGGGGAGTATGACCAGTACCTCGCCCAGGCGGCCTCACCTGCTATGGTGAACAGGGGCCTTGTAGGGGGATGGGAAGATTGGAAGGGATAGGCAAGGATGAGGGAAGGAAGCGGCCGTGGCCTTAAGTTAGGTACCATCCCGGCATTCGCCTGGAGGTGAAGTGGGAAACCACGGAAAACCACTTCGAGGATGGCTGAGGTGGGAATCGAACCCACCTCTACTCAGTTGACCTCCCGAGGCTGAGTGGACCGCGTTCCAGCCCTCGTACCACTTTTCAAATTTCGTGGCAGAGCCGGGAATCGAACCCGGACCTCCAGGGGTGGCAGCTAATCACGCTAACCACTACACCACAGAGGCGGACAGCAGACTCTATGCGGAGAGAATTATTTTTCCCCCAGACTTACACGAAGTGTTATGTTTCGTCAGCAGTGCGTTCGATAAATCTGTGGCTTGGTTCTAAAAGGGCCAATGTCATTTTTTATCTAAATTGAGATATTAACTGGTACAGACGCGTTTTATCCTGGCTTGCAACATGTTAAAAGGGCCAATGTCTCAGTTAAGTACTAAACGAACAGTTAACGTTTAATTAAATAAGCCCTTGCCAGTAAAGTTAGATTACCAATAAAGATTAGAGACCTGGCAAATTTAAAGAATACGATAGAAAAAATTAGCGTTTAATAACGTGAATTCCACAAAGAAAGTATAAAGTTATTTAAAGTTAGGTGTTAAAAACAATAATTGGAAAACTATAAGCAAAACTTCAAATGCTCATAGCTCAAAAACAGTTTTTTTTTTTTTTTTGACATTGGCCCTTTTAGAACCAAGCCACAGAAATTAGGAGTCATAAACTGATAAAGAAAGGGAAGTGAGTAACTGTTAATATTCTCTGAAGAGACGAAGTTGTACCAAAAATGTCACCCTTATATAAGGCACAGTTCTCTCAGATTGAGGCACTATTAAATGACAGGCGAATGAGCTGGGACACTATGCAGTAATCTTGAGTATAGGAAGCGAGCTTATAACAAACAAAGGTTAGTTTACACCTGAAGAATACTCGGCCGAGACACTCATTGCAGTACTCGATCGAACACTCATCTTAAACGAGTGGATATTTACATGTATAGCACATTTTGAGCGATACAGTTCACTTTCTAGTTCTCTCAGTCAAGAACGATAGCAAAATGAGCTGCCGTCTTAGATCTACGACAATGAAGAAAATTTGAAAACTTTACGTCAAGCATTTAACGTCCTACATTGACTGCGCTACCTGAAGATGAACTGGAGAATGGACGGAAGCAGATGGGGACTAGAGAATGTATATGCAATGTCACGCATTGCGTTGTTTTAACTTTAAGTTTGTAACTGTTCCACCTTGCCATAAACACTTGGGGAGATGAAAGTTATTATCTTGGGTCACATGAATATTAAATAAACTATTTGTGGCTTGCCCGCAAATTGCCACGCAAATAGAAACAATTAACATTCCATGGTTTCCCATTTCTCTATAATGTTTGGGCGCCATGGTTAAACCAAAATTTATATTTACTAGCATAGAGACTTAAACTTAGATCACAGGGGTAGGATTTTAAATAATTAACCATTAAGTATCGCTTAAGAAAGAAAATTAACGCAATATAAAATACAAATGAATTTATTATACAAAAAAAATTAGATGAATCGGAAAAGTTTCCTTAAAGCGTGGAGGAATTTATAATTTAATTTACTGAATTTACTTATTGCTCGCTTTATCTAATTGAAGCTCACCAATTGCAGCTTTTGTTGACGTCATCTGGTTTCCGTGGTTACTCGTTCTCTCCTTTTCGATGTAGACTTTGCTCCATGGACATCCTTCCTTCCTTCTCTGATATGGTAATGGCTATCTGGACTAACACTCCCTACTTACCTAGTCTTTAAATTAGACATTGGCCCTATACTTGTAAAAACTGATCAGCGTTGATCGTATGAGGAGAAAATTCAGAGATATGAATTTTTCCATATTAGTAGAAATCTCAATCCAACTGATCTATTCTATTTATACGGTACAGACTTGTACCAAAATTCCGTAGACTTGAACTAAACATAGTTCTTCGTCCACAATATTTACTGAATATCACACAAGCCATAAGCTTGTTTCGTCTCACGCAGATCCTATAACATTACCGCACGTAAGTACTGTATCGAAGTGATAACACATTGTACAAAAATAACTATGTCGCGGAGCGACCACACACCGTATCAAAAATCAAATCATGTCGTTCAAAGTAGATGTTCACAGTAGAAGTAGTAGTGATGGAGTTTCCCTAAGTATCTCGCTGTAAGCTTGTAAAGTCGTAAGGTCCTAAGGTAAGGTTCCGTTCTCGTGTAAAGAAACAGTATATATCCGGGCTCACCCCCACTCTTGGTAACAGTTCAATCTCAAAACTCATATACAACGAAGTATCTGATTCGATAGATCGAAGCATCAACTCCCCTTCTCTTCCTCGACAAGTCCAGAAGGCGTGGCGATGATATAGCTGACCAGCTTTGCAAGCCTCGCGCACGGGTCGCTGTTTACTAGCCTTGGTCATAAAATAAACCCATGACTAACGCAAAATCCCAAGCTTCAAGAATAACCCTCCGTATACACAAACATGAGATGAAATGAAAACAACTATGTCTCAACATATTGACCGTATTTCCAACATAATGAATTCTTATCCTACATAATATAATAATTTAAATAATAAAACGATGTTATCATATATACAATATGCTTCCAAAAAGTCTTGATTACAAATGATTGACGCTGAATAAATATGTTATTAAAAATAATTGCCGATGGCGGATAAACTTGATATCAAATGATATCGCGTAAAATGACATTATATTAAATTAGTAGGGCTGGAGAAGCCTGGACGGTTACAGGTTGCACGAGCACTCAGTTGCTCTTGTACTTGTTGAGACCATCTTACCTGCACACCTAACCAAGCTTTGCAGGAAACACACAACAACTTTTGTAAACAGACTCGCATTTGTCAACAACCAGTTGTTCATACAGGCCGAATATACTGCTAAGAGTTTCTAAGAAAGTAGAAACTATTGATGTTCATTCGGTCAGTTTACAGGCGAGTCGAATGATGCACTTTGCGTTCACTCAGGTCTAGTTCCTGTCTCGACAAAGTACTCGTCAGGTGAAAACTAGCCTTTACACTACGCTCTCGATCTTTAAATTCTATGGGTTTGTAATAAACATTCGATTAATAGAATTGAATCGATCATATTAGGTCAGTTTTTGACGAAAATGGTGCCTTCGTTGATACACATTTTATGAAAATAGATACATCTGGTCGTATTACAAGGAACAATATCCTTTCTTTAAGGGTAAAAAAAGCTGAATTTAACATTCAGTACTAAGGAAAACTGCGGTATTACCCTGATATTGCCTTCCACGTTATATGCTCATTGCTGAAATGCCCTGCATTTAATGTACAGCAACGCACTCGTGGAAAATATAAATGTCTTAGTTTCTCATAAAAAGTAAAACTTGTGATTCATGTTAAAAAGTGTCAGAAATGTCTTTAATTTTCTTTTCAGATTCAGGAATAATAAATTGTTCCAAATGTATTTTTAGAATAGCATTTACTTACAGAAAACAGCAAAAAATCTTTCAACTGTACGAGAAACATGTTTTTCTCAATTATCTCCATACAGCATAGTTGATTTAGTGTTTTAGCAATAACATATTCAGTTACATGAAGTTTTCTCCGTCGTTCACCTACCAATGTTGATCCCCGGTCATTTTCGTGATAGCATTTCCCCGACTGGTAAATTTCCAGAAATTCAACTTCACTAATACCATATCACGAAAACATTTTTTCACTTTTATATATCACAAAATGAATTAACCCCAAAGGAAATAAATAAAATATGTAATTTAGTTACCAGTGTGTATTTTTATACTTATAAATTGAAATTTGACGTGACGCAACAGACACCCTGAGAAATAAATATTGGGGTTCTAATTGTTTCATGATTCAGAAGACATCTTTCAGAATGAAGTCATAGCTACGCAGTGAAGTTGTGACGGATTGTTTGCATGAATTCTGATAGGCCGTAATCATCCCAATATTCACCGTAATTTTTTACAATAATAGGGGACCCGTGCGAGAAATCTCGCATCTTAATAATGTATGTGGTGGAGTAGTCCCCTGGTGAACCACTGGTGAACTTAGGGATACATAAATCAGTACAATATTAGACAGACTTACTTACCACTTAATTTAATGTTAGATATTTTAACATTTATGGTATTCACTTGAACGAAAGCAAATGCAAGTGCATTATTTTACTGACAAATGTTCCGGAAGTAATGTTTGGTTTTACTATCATTCTTTTCTTAACTGATAATTATATAATATTATAATGGCATAAAAGAGGCGTCCCAGTGGCCAAAATGTGAAGTGGACAGCAATGATGGCGCGTATTTTCCTACAGCATCAGTATTTGCAAATCGCACACTTCGTACAATTCTTTAAAACTATTTTTTAAAGAAATTATTGATATTTATGAAATGAGAGTGCAATTCATCGCTGCTAATGTCTATTCTCTTTCTTTTTAATGCTCATTTGTCACGATCGGTTACTTGTGAGCGCCGCAAACGGAATCTATACTACTGAAATAATATACATGATTCTTTGTTCATGTTTGAACCGTTAGCCACTTTTTCTTGGTATTGGTGAGACAAATCTCCCCATTTGAAATTTTTCCAACATCTTATCTTCGTGTTATTTCTATAATTCTTGTAAGAAGTAATAAAAAATTACGACGATACATACCTACCTGACTGACAATGTGGTTGAGGCGCGGGCTTTCTGACCCCAACGTGGCAAGTTCGAACCTGGCTCAGTCCAGGTGGTATTTTAAGGTGTTCATATACGTCAGCCTCATGTCGGTAGATTTACTGGCACGTGAAAGAACAACTGCGGGACTAAATTCTGGCACTTCGGCGTCTCCAAAAAGCATGAAAGTAGTTTTGTGGGACGTAGAAACCAAATACATTATTTACAAGTGACTATTCTCATTTTGTTTCATACTGAAGATGACGTATATCACAAATATTACAACAATATTTATTAAACCACCTATTCAATACATTCCACTATTTTATGTGGTTAATTTTTTACATAATATTAAAAAGTCTTAAGGTACATGTTTCACCCTTTTTATGGGCATCTTCAGCCTACTAAATCTTAAAGTTACTGTTTGTGGAACCTATCTAATCTTCGTTCAACATTTTTATTTTACATTTCCAATATCTTTAATTTTAAAGAATTTAACCACATAAAATAGTGGAATGTATTGAATATATGATTTAATAAATATTGTTGTAATATTTGTGAAATACATTCTTGTCAAATTATTGTTTCAATTTGTAGGCATGATATTAGCCAGAGAAATAAAATAACTGAAGTATTGATGTGAGTATACCTTCAAATTTAACATATTTGAGAAATTTTCGATTTTGAAATTCAGTTCGGTTAACTAAAAATTTTTGAGAATTGTCATTTGTGAAATTCAATTCCCAAAATTGGTTTCGAGAATATGGGTGGGAACGGCCAATTTTTATCTTCTAAACATCGAACCTCTTTTTGGACCTTCTGGACATTTACCGTTCACTCTGCAGCAGATATAGAGGTCAGGAGCTCATCAAGTGCAGGAATTTTAAAGGCGAACAAGAAACATTATGTGTGTAAGTCAAGGTAGGCCGGAAGTTTGGCCGCTGCCAGAGGAGAGAGTGGATAGGGAAGGTTACAGCCTCTAGGGTAATCCAGTGGTCTCCCCATGTTGTAATTAAACAGCAAAGTGGGAGCTCTATATCACTAACCAAACAGCCCTGTCAGCATAGCTCAAGGTCGAGAAACTGACTTAGAAACTGGGTTCCACCAGTGGTTACCGGTTCTGTTCATCGCACTTTCTTTTTTTAACATGGTTGGATCATTCTATTAATTAATCTCAAATGAAAACATTGTATCAGTGAACCAATGATCATGCCCTTGAACACACAGAAAGACTGCGGACCTCAAATCGTGCCCCGTAATTCGTCGACAGCGCTAACGCAGTGGAAGAATTGACAACTAAGTTAATTCCGAGAGTTCATCCGGCAAGCATTTGAAATGTGAATACTGCTTTGCTGTTGTTAAATCGTCTATTGGGCATTTTATAAATGGATATCAGTTAAAGAGGCACTCATGGCCTTCTAAAATAGATTATATACGACAGAGTTTCCTATGTAAAGGGTCCTTTGATTCAGTTTTCTTTTTTATTATTATTATTATTATTATTGTTCCGAGTAATACAGTATATTGCACTGCATCGAATTAAAAGTTTGGTTCAGTTATTGAATAGCTTATCTTTGAACATACCGTTGTCACTCTATGGGCAATATGTAATTCACCGAGCGAGTTTGCCACGCGGTTAGGTCCTAGTAGCTGAGAGCTTGCATTCGGTGAATGGTACGTTCGAATCTCACCGTCGACAACCGTGAAGATGGATTTCCGTGGTTTCCCATTTCCACACCAGGTAAATGTTGAGTCTGTACCTTACTTTAAGACCACGACCTCCGTCGTCCCAATCCTAGTCCTTTCCCATCCTTAAGTTACCGAAAACCTTCAATATGTTTGTACGACGTTAAACCACTAGTAAATAAATAAATAAATAAATAAATAAATAAATAAATAAATAAATAAATAAATAAATAAATAAATAAATAAATAAATAAATAAATAAATAAATAAATGCTGTGAATTAATAAATTAAGTACGTATAAATAAATAAACATGTCATTCATGCAAAATCTACGAGATTTCTTGGATTAATTACGGCTGAAACACTCTCTTGAGACAGCCATGCTAAAGCCACTCGGTAGCGGCGAGTAAGGGGGGCGAGGGGGCAGTCGCACAACCCCCCCCCCCGCACTTTGTGAATAAAATATTACATTTTGATTCCATTTTAGCCGGCTGAGAATAGGAATTATTGGAAATATTAAAAAAGGTTGTACAGGCCTCGTTATCTTATCAGCTAGCTCTTTAGTTTATTTTCTTTAATTATTAGCGGAAATGCGTACAAAATGTCGTTCGTCGCGGCTAACCGATTTGCATAGCGCCTCATTAAGTAGTGAAGACGTTCCATGTGGTATGAAAAGGGGTAGCAGGAGTGTGTCTTTTTACCGAGATCAAGGACACTGAGGTATGATTCACTGATTGTCGCGCGCATTCGTCAGTCTGGCAGTCTCTTCATTGTATGTTAGTTTCTTTGTATGTAGTCAGATACTAAATGATTTTTAATTATATAATTACCCCGTACTTCTATTTAATTGTAATACATGTGTATACTGTTCCTTTGGTGAAAGTTTTATTCTGTAGACTAGCATTGAATCAACATCTCAAAAACTGTTATTACCGCACTTAAATTGGTAAAACCTTTACCTATCTGTGAAAATTTGCCCAGAGAGCATAAAAAATGTACCACTTTGTAGCTTTTCTTCCAGACTTAAGTAATTGTAGGATATGAGGTCTTGTACGCCAATGACATCTCGAAGTTTAACGGTGTGAAAATGTGACACGACTCGTCGAACTTACACGTCCCTTGAGTGGAGTTTCTTGCATCTCCGTATGACACCAACCACGGCATAGTTTGATTACTTGAACCCTAAATCAGAATTCGTGTAGGGTCACATTAATAATAATAATAATAATAATAATAATAATAATAATAATAATAATAATTTACCGAGCTCGATAGCTGCAGTAGCTTAAGTGCGGCCAGTATCCAGTATTCGGGAGATAGTAGGTTCGAACCCCACTGTCGGCAGCCCTGAAAATGGTTTTCCGTGGTTTCCCATTTTCACACCAGGCAAATGCTGGGGCTGTACCTTAATTAAGGCCACGGCCGCTTCCTTCCAACTCCTAGCCCTTCCCTGTCCCATCGTCGCCATAAGACCTATCTGTGTCGGTGCGACGTAAAGCAACTAGCAAAAAAATAATAATAATAATAATAATATATTGTATTTTTACGCCCCACTAACTGTTTTGACGGTATTCTAAGACGCCGAGTTGCCGGATTCTTTTCACGCAGTTCTTTTACGTGCCAGTAAATCTACAAACACGAGGCTGACCTATTTGAGCACCTTCAAATACTACCGGAATGAACCAGGATCGAACCTGCTACTCAACCTGGCAGGTAAAAATAATAACTATCGGTAATAATTACCCCTCAAAATCACCTAACATGTAAAGTGGTAATTTATTCTGGAAGACGTGTCAAACTCCATTGTCTTTTACGATATGTTGTTCACAGGCAACAATCTCAAAAGTGTTAAGGTCAGTCCAAACCAAACCAAACCCGATGGCACTACAGCCCTTGAAGGGCCTTGGCCTACCAAGCGACCGCTGCTCAGCCCGAAGGCCTGCAGATTACGAGGTGCCGTGTGGTCAGCACAACGAATCCTCTCGGCCGTTATTATTGGCTTTCTAGACCGGGGCCGCCATCTCACCGTCAGATAGCTCCTCAATTCTAATCACGTAGGCTGAGTGGACCTCGAACCAGCCCTCAGGTCCAGGTAAAAATCCCTGACGTGGCCGGGAATCGAACCCGGGGCCTCCGGGTAAGAGGCAGGCACGCTACCCCTGCACCACGGGGCCGGCGTTAAGTTCAGTCACTTCTTCCTATTAGATCATTTTAAGGAGTAAAAATAAAAGTTAACTTAAAAAAGACATAACTTGAAGTTGATGGTCATTATTGGATTAAATAAATCCAAACAATAAAAACGTAAGTTGAGTTATGCAGTTAATTGTTCACACATCTCCAATGAAGAACATCGTAACTTCATCAGATGTTCTTCATTGGATAATTCCAGTTCATCGTATCTACATGTAAATGGGTTATTTAATAAATTAAAACACCCTACTTGAGGCAAAATGGCCCCGTGGTGTAGGGGTAGCGTGTCTGCCTCTTACCCGGAGGCCCCGGGTTCGATTCCCGGCCAGGTCATGGATTTTTACCTGGACCTGAGGGCTAGTTTGAGGTCCACTCAGCCTACGTCATTAGAATTGAGGAGCTATCTGACGGTGAGGTAGCGGCCCCGGTCTAGGAAGCCAAGAATAACGGCCGAGAGGATTCGTGTTGCTGACCACACGACACCTCGTAATCTGCATGTCTTCGGGCTGAGCAGCGGTCGCTCGGTAGGCCAAGGCCCTTCAAGGGCTGTAGTGCCATGGGGTCAGGTTTTTACTTGAGGCAAAATAAACTAGGCAGTACATGCATTCCACAGAACCCATAACCGTAAACATTTAAAAACTCTCTGATTTGTTGGTAATTTTCAAAACTTTAAACTGCTCTCCTCAACAATTTACTTTACGCAGATATGTTGTTCTTAGCTGGAGGGGTCGATATGCAGATCATCATTAATACACCCGAAACGGATTTCTCCAAAATAGTCAATGTACACACACACGGTCGTTACGATTTTATTTATATATAGACTAAAAATTATTTTGAAGAAATATTAGGCCTACATAATTGAACTAGAAGAGTGAAGGACATTAATACCGATTTGTTGATGTCACTTCTATGTCCTACGTGTAAACATTTTTTCGTATAAAATGTACGTTCCTAGAATTACTTATTGTACTAGAAAATATAGTCAGTCATCCGACAATGGATATCATACAATCCGAATTTATTTAAAACAAGAATAGTTATAATGTATTTTATGACTAAATGATGAGGTTAAAAGAACTATTTATGGAAAATAATGAAAGATTCTGTGTGGATGATGGACACGGAATGTGTCAACCAGCGCAGTGTGAATGGCACTCGCTGTACGATAAACTCATCAAAACCGAACACAGAATTCTACAACGTACAGGGTAAGCCGTAAGTCCCTCCGAGTTTCCAGAAATCGGAAGGGCATTAAATAAAGGAAGAGAGTGGATATCAAGCGGGGAATATGTTCAAGTTTCTGTCGCATTAGGCTCCATGATGTAGTTGTGTATTTTCCCGCTAGTAGTGTGCCAAATTGGCGTTTTTCAGGAGAACAGAAAGAGTTTCTGAGTTGCAATTTGATAAAAGTGAGTCTGTTGTAACGGATCAGCGTGCATTTCATACAGAAGATAATCGCGGTCATGACTGGCTGTTTGTGTGACACTAAAAGACCAGGCTGCCCAGGCCCATGCCTGGGACTGTGGAACGCGAGGGTAACTGTTTCTACAGCAATCCTCAAAATCCAAAATCAACATATCGTGCAAGCCGGAAACTGAAAATGTCTCAGAAAATGATCTGGCGTATCTATGCCCCTCATTTGCCACAGAATTTACCAGCGCTTCGACAAGGAATCCTTGAAGCAGTGGCTACTGTCGACCTCGGTATATTACAAGGTGTGTGGCAGGAATTCTATAATGGGACTGACATCTGTCGAAGCACCAGCGGTTTCACATGTCGAGATTGAAATAAGACATCAACATAAACATTTAGATATCATCAAAGGAAGAGTAACAAACTGCCAACAAGAAGGTCTCAGCTCCCAACTGAGCAATCAAGAAATTTACGAAGTCATCCAAAAAAGCTTACCCAACAAATCATCCGACTCTGATGGCCTTGGTAGAGGATTCTATCTCACTTTCTGCTCAGTTATACAAGAACTCGTCCGTGCTCTAAATGATGCGCTTGAATCGGAGTCAGACATAAAACACCTAAATGATGGACTGGTTGTATTGATACCAAAGATAGAAGATTTTAGACCCATCGCCTTGCTAAACTTTGATTACAAAATACTTGCCAGATGCCTGAAAAGAATGTTAACTACCATTATGGAAGGCGCTGTATGACAACACCAATCATGTGGGGTTCCCAGTAGATCAACCATAACACAGTGTGAGCTATTCGAGAAAGAGTGAGCGACTCCTAGATTAAAAGGAAAAGGGAACTTCTAATCACTCTAGACTTTAAACATGTTTTTGATCGAGTCAATCATGCCTACCTGATTGGAGTACAGCCCCAACATTTGTAGAGAAATTCATCACAGTCATAAGGAATGTCCTGTAAGGAGCAACTTCACGAATCTCCTTCAACGGTTATCTTACCAGACCTATAAAGGTATACGACAAGGATGCTTCTGTTTGTTCTGTCTCTTGAGCCACTACTTGTCAGTGCTCTCACTGCTACAGGCAACCCAAGCGCCCTAGAGGATTACGCCTATGCCGATGACGTAACAATTATTGCTGACTGTAGGCAGGATTCCGAGTGGTTACTTAACACAATCAATTAATATAGTAGACATTCTCATGCCAGAATGAACACAAAAATATCACACATGCTAATATTAGATTAACGCAAACGTAGGACATTCACACCACCAAATTGGCCTAACCTTGATAAAGAAGTGAGACTCTTAGGGATCATATTTTTCAGCCGTATTCAGAAAATGATACAATAGAACTGGACACAAAAGCTAAACTCACTCAAAGGTCTATTACAAAGAGAGAAATGTAGATCGTTGTCACTCCATCAGAGAATACAATATCTTAATATGTTCGTCGTGAGCAATGAGCCAAATCCTTCCTATGCCCCGCATGATAAGTAGGCCCTGTACTAAGGTCAAATCAACCGGGGTAGGACGGGCCTATCCCAATCGAAGGAGTAGAGTGACTACAATGCAACAAAGAAAGAAGAAAGGGAGTTTGGCACATGGGGAGCGGGATTTCCGCTTACGTGTGCCTTGCAGAAGTTAGGGAATGGTGAGAAATTAGTGTCTGACAGCCATTAGATCAGGTGGGGGTCTTCGTTTGGGCCTCAAGAGAAAGGGCCGGGGGCGTTATCCCTGGGAAGGTGGCTCCTTTTCTCACCAGGGGTGGATAACACGACCGGACAGTAGTTATGCCTAAACCCATCCATGCATTTATTCAGCGAATCGAAAGCTCTCTCCTCAGTTGGTGGCTATTCGTGACTGGGAGAGAAGTGTTCATTCATTTATTCATGCATGCATAACAATTCAATTCAGTCATGGAATCATTCATTATCAACCCATTCAGACATTTATATACCCATATGTACAGTGTCTGTGAATATGGAGGAGAACTCTGTACAGACTCATGACAAATAAATAAATAAATACTAAGGTCAAATCAGCAATAGGTTGGTTTCTCTGGCAAGGCTCAATTTTAAGATTGGCACATAACTCTTTCACTCTTCCGAAGTCTCTTGGTGGTCTCGGTGTCTCATTAACGTGGATACACATGCAAAATCCCTTTTCCTAAATAGCAACCTAATGGCACTGAAAGGCCTAGGCCATTCCAGCTCTCAAGTGTTCTTACAACAATGGTACAACCTGCAAGAATACTGCAACCCTCCAACATATTAAGACGCACATCATCTACCTTCCCATTTACGCATTCTAAAACTTGAACTTAGCTATCTCCCCTCTGATAAACTAAATAATAGGACATCTTCCAAAGATACAGTATATACACTTAAGGAAATGGAAATTGCAACACCATGAAGGCATTGGTCGTTTGTGTTCATTTTCAAGATATGGAACGATGCCATGTAGGTATGTAAACGATCAAAGTTTCAGACCCATTGGATTGTTGCTACAAGTCTCCCCACGTGATTGGTAGCGGAGGAATCAACTCCAGTATACGGACTCTGGTGTAGCGTAGTTGACTTGCAGTCTGTGCAGTGAAGTGTTCCCCGTCAAACATACCTCGACGACAGAGAAGAGAACGCTATCAACAACTGTCGCTGTTTGAGAGGGCTCGGATAATTGGGCTGTGTGAGGTTGGATTATCGCTAAGGACTGTCGCTGCCCATGTTGGCCGATAGGCATCTACGGTACAACGTATATGGCAGCAGTGGTCAAATGAAGGTACCCACACTCGTAGAACTGGCACAGGCCCAGCGCGACAAACAACTGTGAGAGAGGATCGCCGCATCATTCGGATGGCCCCGATGGAACCCCATGCAACAACAGCGCGAATTCGAGCAGCTTTGGCACCCCACGTTACACAGGTACACAACAAACAGTTGGTAATCGCCTGCGTGCAGCTGGCTTACGAGCCCGTGTCCCTGCAGAAGGTGTTCCATTGATCCCACAACAGCGACGTGTAAGGCTGGTCTGCTGTTGAGAAAGATCGACGTGGGTCGACGAATGGCATAGGTCATCTTTAGTGATGAATCGCGCTTCTGTCTTGCCCGCAGTGATCGCCGGAATCGTGTGCGCCAACGTACCGGGGAGAGGGGCCGCCAAGATCTTATTGTCGAGAGGCACACAGGGCCAACACCAAGCATTATGGTCTGGGGAGCTATTGGCTTTAATGTGAAATCCCAATTAGTGCTTGTTGAGGGCACTATGACTGCTCGACAGTACGTTGATAGGGTACTCAATCCAGTGGTTGTCCGTATGATGGCGAACATTGCTAATGGGATGTTTCAGCAGGACAATGCCCAGGTTCACACTGCACGCATCTCCAGAGAAGCTCTCCAAGACATCACAACCTTAGAATGGCCCACCAGATCCCCGGACCTCAGTCCTATTGAGCATGTGTGGGACATGATGGGTCGACAACTGGCCAACCGTCCTCAGCCACCCACAACTCTGGAACAACTGACCCGTGCAGTGCAGCAAGCATGGGCCACAATTCCTCAGGAACCGATCCAGGTCCTTATTGACTCCATGCCTCGACGATTTCATCAATGTATTGCAGCTCGTGGTGGGCACAACCTGTATTGATTGTTGTCCAAACTTGTGGTCAGAGGGACCTGAAAGTGTAATCATCGAATCACAACCAAACACTCGTCTTGCATATTAAATTGCAGCAATGTAGCACCACTCCTTCTGGGTGTTGCAATTTCCATTTTCTTCAGTGTATATCTTCATACAACGTTAGAATGACATGGCACTAAGAATCATGAAGACTGCTCTTGTGGTGAACTGGAATCGAGTCTGGAGGAACATTAATCATAAAGTTCTTCCAAACATAGTACGCGAACACTGGTTTATGGTAGTGTATGAACTGATTCCAACTAACAAGTAGTTAAATCATATTCGTTTGATAGACAATCCAAGCTGCACTGTATTCAAGAAAGCTATTTGCTTTATGTCTTACGGCGACGATGGGATAGGCCTAGGAATTGGAAGGAAGCGGCCGTGGCCTTAATTAAGGTACAGCCCAGGCATTTGCCTGGTGTGAAAATGGGAAACCACAATATTCAAGAAAGAAGAGGACATCATCATGCACCGTTTAACACGCTGCACACAAGTTCAAGCAGTGTGGAGGATGGCGAAGAACTTAATAAGACAGTTAATAGGCCAACATATTAGTCAAATATTTCCCGAATGGATCATAAGACCCAATTTAAACCTCCAGCCAGCACGACTCCAGGCTGCAGTAGTGTTATTTATTGGTGTACTCTATACGCGTATAGTGTTTCAAGTGTAACCCAATCACATTGTGCCAACATTGTAAGCCTCCAACTAGATGTGTGCGACTATCTGGTTAACTGCACAAAAAATCCAAATAAGAAACGATTTTTAGGTATTCATGGTGACAAAGTATGCCAGCTTGCAAACGAACAGTTGGAACAGTGAAATAAATCAATAGGGATTCGCCAAGTTTTCATTGTAATTATTTGCATCAAACCATCCTTTGTTTTCATCATTGTCAATATTGTCTTTGCTACTATTAATCTTAATATTTTACTTTTGTTATTACTGCAATATAAATTGATAATAATAATAATAATGTTATTTGCTTTACGTCCCACTAACTACTCTTTACGGTTTTCGGAGACGCCGAGGTGCCGTAATTTGGTATCGCAGGAGTTCTTTTACTTGCCAGTAACACATGAATTGATGTACAAAGAGATAATAAAAGAAAATATATACGTTTTTAAAAACGCGCTACACGGACCCACTTCCAAAAGTCCTTGACGGTTCCACAACTAGTTAGTCTGTGAATCCGTGTATCAACTACCAAAAAAACCTCATACGGTGAATACGATATATATGGTAGGTAGATAATGTAACGGAAAATTTATGCCAATCATACTCTGTGGTCTACAATCAACACAAAATAAAAACATTATAGATTTTAGGAAACTTAAAAAAGTATACTGACCAGTGCAGAATGTAAAAGTTAATGCTCCATACATTCGGAACGTACAGTGCAGGAGATAATGCAAAAGTGAATAGCATTGCACCTCGACACACACGCACAGACATACACACAAAATAATGACCCAGGAGATAATTACAACCCAGTACTAGTGTGAACAGCTGGCCGGGTAGACCGGAAATTTTCCGAGAAAAACAGAATAGAATAATGGGCACGTTTTCGGCCTTAGAAGACGAGAGACCGAGCACATAATCTTTAGTTATTCCCCGTTTAGTAGCCTCTTATAACATGCAGAGGGTATAGATCAGATGTCACCACGTAGTTGCTCTAGGGAGCTGGTGTTACTTGCTCCGCTCGGGACGGCTGTCAATCACGTGACAAGAGAGCAGCGGACAGGCGGGTTGCATACCGTGGCCGTACTTTACTTGCCGCTCGAAAATGTTACCATATGAACAACAGCAATGAAATACGTACCGGTACATAAATAAATCATATCTGAGGAATTATAAAACATTATAATATACATATAGTTGAGTAGGGTAATATAAAATGTACATACATCCTCAAATATGTTGTTTTTAAGTTTTTCTAGTAACGCTATCCTTTCCCGACATTCATATTTATCATACTTGTTGGCATGACATAAGGAACAACGGCGCTGATGATTAAATTTTTGAATGTGTTTCAATATTTTATTACATATTAAACGAATACTCTTCTTCCCAAGAAGGTTTGAAACTTCTTGGCGCCGATGACTTACGCTGTGCTGAACTCTCTTCCATAGTAAATGCAGCATTTACCAACTAGGCTTTAAAGTCGTGTGGTGTGAGGAAAAAGGCGGGAACACACTACTGACACCTCACGTGAGTTCAGGCGTATCGTGTCGAAATCTAAGCTGTCCAGAAAGATGTGCTGTACCTTTGCCGCACTGGCCTTCAGTGCGAACTACATCATGCAGTTCCCCTACTTGCTCGCTAAGCTGCTCTCGTTTCTCAAGAGCGGGGAGCAAACTGGCTCTGAAGGCATTTCGCTCTCGATTGACGATGTCTGCATCCTTTCACTCCACCCACAGGGGAGATAAAGAGGTCCGATAAATCAAAAGGAATATGCAGCATAATGATCTATGTCCAACAATCTAGCACACAGCATTCTCATGCCATGTCACAAGTTAACTCCCCCTACCAAGATTCACATCCAACAAAATGGCCACTCATTTAGCCCACAAATATCATGAGAAAAATGTTGCTGCCTTCGGTGCTATGACCTAAACGAAACGCCAGTCAAAGATAGCGGAAACTCGTTTAAAACGCGGCGCCATTTCTACCTACTGGATATTAAAGCCAGAGTTCTGGCACGCAGTAATATCGTATAGATAGAGGACTAACACTGGTTGCTTGGTAATCATGGTGGTGGTGGTAGTGATTACTGTTTTAAGAGAAAGTAGGTACAACTTCGGAACCATTCTCTATTAACACTAATCAGAGGGAAAAAAATAGAAAAGACCCGACACTTCGAGAAATGAAGTTACCGGCCAAGGAAAACAATAGCCACGAAGGGCGTAAAAATGAAAGACTCCCTAGGCCTCCAACGCTCCAATACCTTCGGGTCGGAAAAGAACAAGAGTTGACCAATGGAGGTCGGATAGGATAGATGGAAGTGAGGAGCTTGGCACAAGTAACTGGAAGCAATGCCAGGACTCAGGTGTGTCATTGTCGCCAACCCACGCTCCCAAGTTAAGAGATTTTGGGGGAGTTTTTAGTCGCCTTTTACGACAGGTAGGAGATACCGTGGATGTATTTTACCGGCCCCACCCACAAGTAGAGATAACGACGGTGTCAGGTTTCAGTCCACGCAAAATTATCTACACCAAATTGATGACGCTAATTCCAGATAGATCTCAGCCCCAAAACAATAGGACCATGCTCATTATAAAAACCTTCGACTGAACGAACACCTAACATCATTAGAAGGAACCAGAATTACAGTTTTACGTGACAATTTTACGAGGAATCCGAACCACAGAGTCGTGATATTTCTTTTCAAAGACCCCGCATGATTTGCGGGAATTCGAACCTTCGCCACCTTGATGAATATCTATGACAGTGCCACTCAGCTATCACGCCCTCGCATCATGAATTCTTCCACAGTGAGGTCTACATCTTGTTAGAAGAGAGATAATAATAATAATAATAATAATAATAATAATAATTTCATGTTTCTTTTTATCCTCGTGCAGGACTTGTAAGACAGACCCCCTAATGGGGGTAGACATCGTCTAGAGTTTGATACTGTGTGAAAGTTTGGTAAAGGATAGTGAAATCAGCAGGTGTAAAAGTGACAGCACACACAGGGACTGACCTGCCACGACTTGGAATCTGAAACCAAAAGCAAGCCGCACTAACCTCTCCGCTATTGGGAGGACAGAAGTGCAGTGGTCAAGAGATCTATGATGAAGTTTCTTTCTCTCGTCTTTCCTGTCTGACATCTCTCCTTGACCCGATGAAATTAGGTTGCGAGGTCCAAAGTATTTTAGCCCTTTCTTTCTTTCTTTCTTTCTTTCTTTCTTTCTTTCTTTCTTTCTTTACCCTGCATCCTTGCTATTCGAAGAACGAGACTTTTCGCTCTTACTTTTACAATTAATTCCTAGAAATAGAGGGACGTGATAGTAGAGTGGCATGGTCACCGGCTTCTTACCGTGGCGCCCGTGGTTCCAGTCCCGGCAAATGCATGTGAGGTTTTTTAAGTGACGTCCATCACGTTCGGATTCCACTTTGTAGCTCCTGTGGCTATGATCGTGATCTCAGTAGTCGCTTAAACTTACAAGCTTGCCTGTTGATAACAAAAGACAGGTATTTCCGTAGTTTTGTCTCTTAAAACAACAAACACTACCATCGCAACCTCCGTGTTAGCACTTAGGCAGTAAACTCCTTGTCGGTCACGTCACCGATTCACTTCCATTAATGTGTAGAACTATAAAAATTAATGTTGAAATGTCTAAGAGTTTATTTATCATTCAAATCTTTCAACCCCAAAGTTTCATCGGTGCCTCAAGCATGTGTCCTAGAAGAGGCAGAACGTCCACCACGCCTGGGAAGTGGCTACAACTGTATTTAGCGACCGTAAGTGCCCATTCCAGACAGGATATCCTAAGCGAACCGTAACGAGGAACCTCCACTTTCCCAGGCACTGCAGAAACGTTTACCTTGACCTGTCATTATGAAGCCTGAAAGTCAGAGCTGAGGCAAGCATTGCTTATACTTATTTGTGCCAGCCTCCTAGTTTTCATCTTTTCTATTTGACCGGCTTTGGTCTTGTTCTCTTCTGAATTTTTTCTCTCTCTTTTACGTCGCAATGACTAAGTGAGGTATTATTGGGACGATGGGATAGGACAAGGAAAGGAATAGGAAGCAAGCGACCGTGGCCTTATTTAAGGTAATTTGACTGGTATGAAAATGGGAAACCAAGTAAAACCATTTGCAGGGCTGATGGCAATACGATTCCAACCCATCAAAGCGTACAGCCAACTCGTTCGGTGTTCTCTTATGACTACGATGGTCTGTGAAGACTTTCTTCTATGTAACATTAAAGCTTTCCAGTATGTCGAAAACACTAATTAAAACACAAATTACACTATAAATATTCCTGTAAAAATACACATTATTAAGCATAGAATGACATGTATTTTCTGCAGGAACATTCTCAGATTATATCAAATCACTTTAAATCATGCGCATAAATGTGCAATATTGTTTACATTGCGTAAACTTCTCAATGATTGTGAATTGGTGATGTTATGAACAAGTAAAGACAAATCAATTCCTCCACTGTCACCTTCATAAGGTTTAGAAAGTTCTTTTGTACTTGTGTAACTGTTAACAGTCCGTTACCATCAGTAACCAGGTTTGAACTGAAGCCGGTTTCCTTGCTCTGGTATTGGTAGCTAAGTAGGGGAGCAAGGGGAAATTTTGTAGTAACAACTCTGTTCATTGTAGAGAGGTGAGGGGAATGTTGTGGTCATTCCCTCTATTCAATGGAGAGGGGCGGGAAGTGCTGCTTCTTCATGTTATAATGTATTTTATTATGTATTAGGGGGATAATCTAAGTTGACGGCTTTGATTAATTATAAGCATGGAATTTAATTGAATTAAAGAGTATCTTGTAGGGATTTATTTTACTGATAAACAATAACCTACCAAAACGTTTCGATGGCGAAGGCGCTGCGTCAATTCCGAGAATTTACTACAGATAATAATATCCTTACCCACATTCCAGACATTTAGGTCAGAGTAGCCTCCGGTGACATCCCTTAAGCACTAAGGCAAAAACTGTGAAATTTTTTTCAAACATTAATTAAATAAGGCGAAGAGGGGGTTGGGCAATCCTTTAAATGCATGTGATCATTGAGGTTTTTTGGATAGCTTCTTTTGATATATAAATTTCGATAGCATCTTTAAGGATCAAAGATTTCCTTATGTTTCCCATGTGTAAAATTTTTAGATCTGTGTTGATGTCTGAGAAATGTTGTGTGTTGCCGTATACGTGATCGCCTAAGGCTGAATATTAATTGTATCAAATCCCATTTTTGTGTTCTATGTATCTGGTGCGGAAATTACATTTTGTTTGGCGTATATATTTGTGTGGCTTTGCAGTTTGATTCTTGACATTTGAGCTCATATCAATCAATCACCACTGATCTGCATTTAGGGCAGTCGCTCAGATGGTAGATACTCTATCTACTGCTTGCCTAGTCTTTTCTTAAATAATTGCAAAGAATTTGGAAATTTATCAAACATTTCCCTTGGTAAATTATTCCAATCCCTAACTCCCCTTCCTATAAACGAATATTTGCTCCAATTTGTCCTCTTGAATTCCAAATTTATCTTCATATTGTGATCTTTCCGACACACCACTCAAGCTTATTCGTATACTAATATTATTCCACGCCATCTCTCCACTAACATCTCAGAACATACCACTTAGTCGAGGACCTTGTCACATTTCCTCCAAGTTTTCCACAGCCCAAATTTTGCAATATTTTAAACGCTATTCTTTTGTCCAAAATCACCCAGAACAAATCGGGTTGTTCTCTTTCGAGTTTTTACAGTTCTGGAAACAATTAATCTTGACGAGAGTCCCGTACACTGCAACCATTCTCTAGTTGGGGTCTTACCAGAAGTTTATACGCCCTCTCCTTTACTTCCTTTCTATAACCCCTAAATACCCTCATAACCATGTGCAGAGATCTGTTCCCTATATTTACAATCCCAAGGAAAATCTTTCCTTACAATATCACCTAGGTACTTACAGTGATCTCCGTGAGGAACTTTCAGCCTATCAACCCAGTAATTAAAACTGAGGTTACTTTTCCCATTAGTGAAAATCACAACGTGAGTTTTAACTCCGTTTATCATCATAGTATTGTCTGCTGTCCATCTCAAAATATTATCAAGGTCTCTTTGTAGTTTCTTATTTATTACTCTATACAGAATAATATCATCCTCAGAAAGCCTTATCCCTGATTTCAGTTCTTTAATCATATAATTTATACAAAGGGCACTAGGAAAGTTTTGCAATACGCAAAAACGGTTGGCTGGACACCCCTGTTACGGTGAGGGATGAAAAGAGGGGTGAAAACCGGTCTAGAAGACAGCAAGGTGCGACCTTCACACCAGTTGTTACCAAGCAGTGGGATGGAAAGCAAGTTAAAATGTCAGTGTGGTCTAAAGGTGAATATCGCGCTATTATCCGCTACAATTTTGCTCGTGGATTAACTGTTGATTAGTACCTGGAGGAAATGACTCCTGTGCTAGGGGAAAGACTGTCCATATCGGACAACAATTTTCCGCTGGTACAAAGAGTTCCAGAGGGGAAATTTTGGCGTTGAAGACGATCCCCGTTCTGGGCCACCGTCTGAATCAGTGACTGAGGAAAACATTGAAGCTGTGAGGAAAATGTTGCAGCGAGAGAGACAGTTGACATATCGGCAGGTAGAAGAGACCCTCCACATCCCTGCACCAGCTATTCATTCAATTCTACGCGACCATCTTCATGATAGAAAGGTTTGTTCCCTTTGGATGCCCCATTCACTTTCAGAGGAACAAAGGCGACATCCAGTGAAATGGTGCCGAAAAATGCTAAAACAGTTTGAAAATGGGACTTCGCATAACGTCAATAGCATCGTTACAGGTGGCGAAACTTGGCTTTATTATTACGATGTCCCAACAAAATCCCAGAGCAAGGTGTGGCTGTTTGAAGATGAGGGTACTCCTTTGAGTGTGCGAAAGTAAAGGTCAGTGAAGAAAAGAATTATTACAGTATTTTCACTAAACAGGGCATCCTGACTTGGGTTGTGCAAGAAACACAAAGGACAGTTACTGCGAAGTGATACAGTGAGACTTGTCTGCCCCAGGTCATCCAGGCTCTCAAACAGCTCCGTCCAAAGTCACGGCTCAACACTTGGCTCTTGCATCACGACAATGCTCCAGCACATCGTGCTAATGTAACAGTGGATTTTCTTGCCAGATCAGAGTTGACTGTGCTTGATCACCCTCCATACAGTCCTGATCTTGCCTCATGTGACTTCGCACTCTTCCCAGAAATGAAGATGAAGCTGAAAGGGTGGCGTTTTGCATCCGACGAGGAGCTTCTGGCAGCATGGCATCAAGAGGGTGAAAAATTAACCGAAGAAAAGTGGCAGAGTTGGTTCAGTGACTGGTTTTGGCGTATGGAGAAGTGTATTGAGTGTGGTGGAAATTATTTTGAATAAGTCTATAACGTTCACTCGCATTGCAAAACTTCCCTAGTGCCCTTTGTATAAGAAGAAAATGAAGGTCGGTCAGCTAATGCTTCACCTACTTTCAATATCCTAGTTCTATTTTCTACAAATATAGCCACCCATTCAGTCACTCAATTGTCCAGTCAATAGTCAGTAGCCTCTCATGATCTACCCTATCATATACGCTATATAAGTCAATCGTCATACAGTCATTTTGACCTCCTGAATCCAATACACAGTATCTGCTAGATCTTGCTAGAATTCTACAAGTTGAGCTTCAGTCGAATAACCTTTCCTAAACCCGAACTTCCTTCTATCGATCCAGTTATTGATTTCTCAAACATGTCTAATATAATCAGAAATAATGCTTTCCCAAAGCTCACAAGCAACTTATGTCAAACTCACTGGCCTGTAATTTTCAGCTTTATGTTTATCACCCTTCGCTTGTTTGCCTCCGTAGGGTAACGGTTAGCTCTATTAACTGCCGTCCTCGGTGGCTGGGGTTCGAATCCCGATACTGCCAGAAATTTAAGAATGACAGGAGGGCTGGTATGTGATTGAAATGGTGCATGCACCTCAATCACCATTGGGGGTGTGCCTGAAAAGTGCTACACCACCTCAGGATGAGAGCACGAGTTTATTTTGCTTTACCTTTCCCTTTATATAACGACCGTAGCCGTGTTGAAACACCGAATCCCGTGAGATCTCCGAAGTTAAGCAACAGTGGACGTGGTCAAGACTTGGATGGGTCGCCACGGCTGTTGGGGGGGGGGAGGGTAAGAGAATGGAGGAGCGGAAAGGAACTGGCCACCCTACCGTAAGTAAACTGCGGCTCAGGCACACTTCTGCGGAGGTTCAGATCTGCTTTCGGGCGGAATACACCCCCCCCCCCGTTCTCTTTATACACAGGTGCCACTCTAGCAACTCTCCATTCATTTAGTATAGCTCCTTCAGGCAAGCAGTAATGAAAGAAGTAGCCTACTTCAGATACGGTACTATATCTCAACCAATTGTCTTTAGTATATCCCCAGTAATCTTATCAATTCCAGCTGTTTTTCTAGTTTTCAACTTTGGTATCTCGTTGCAAATGTCTTTGTTATTGTAGGTAAACTTCAATATTTCGTTAGTATTAGTCATCTTCTCTATCTGGACATTATATTTGTAAAGAACAATCTTTATTACAATTTGCTTTAAGTCGTACCGACACAAATAGGTCTTATGGCGACGATGGTATAGGAAAGGCCTAGGAGTGGGAAGGAATCGTCAGTGGCCTTAATTAAGGTTCTGCCCCTTTATTTGCCTGGTGAAAATGGGAAACCACGGATATTCATATTCAGGGCTGTCGACAGTCGAGTTCGAACCCGCTATCTCCCGGATGTAAGCTCACAGCAGCGCGCCCGTAACCGCACGGCGAACTCGCCCGGGAAACAATCTTTGCATACTACCGACTGAATACTTCTGCCTTCCGTAGATCGTCGCATCCACACTGCCCTTGTCCATTACTTCCAAAACCATTTGTAACTCTATTTCTTTCCAACCTTTCTTTCTAAGACTCTTTACTTCTCCTTTCTGTTGTAATATAGGCTAGTGGGTCTTTACCATTCCTTACCATCGAGCTCGTTAGCTGCAGTCGCGTAAGTGTGGCTAGTGTCCAGTTTTCGGGAGACAGTTGGTTCGAAGCCGTGAAGACGGTTTTCCGTGGTTTCCCATTTTCACACTAGACAAATGCTGGGGAGCTTACCTTAATTAAGGCCACGGCCGCTTCCTTACCACTCCTAGCCATTTCCTATCCCATCTTCGCCATAAGACTTATCTGAGTCGGTGCGACGTAAAGCAACTTGTAAAAAAATCCTTACCACCTTCAAAGGTACATACCGGTTTTCACATTCCTCAACAATTGCCTTAAACCCATCCCACAGTTCGTTTATTTTTTTCTATTTACCGTTTTCCACCGAACACAATTACGTTTTCTAAATCTCTCTCATGCCTGTCTTATCAGCCATATGTGCTGCCAAATACTTCTAATTTTACTACCTTTCTTTCTACCACATTTATTTTTAACTACGATTAAAGCAGCTTCGTGATTACTAATACCATCTGTTACTTCAGTTTCTCTATAGAGATCAACTTGTTTTACCAACTTGACAAGAAATCATATTTTGTTCAGAGGATCTTAAAAATGACTAGCAGAGCTAATAATATGTTGTTTAAACTGTCAAAATCAAAATAAGAGAGATGCCATCTCAGTGCGGGCCATGAAGATCCCTGGAAAGTGGATGGGAAAGGTTTCTGCAATTCATGAATGAGATACAGTGATTAATTATATGCCTGGCTCTCTTTCTTTCCAGAGATGGAATTGGTGATAATTTATAACGCACATTGAGTGAACCTCAGGGCCATGCGCCTCTTCAGAAGTCAATCTTCGACAGTGGAAATCTCGTTTCTTGAATGTTTCGATTTTCTGATAGGGATTCACACCTATTACACGTTTACTGATATGAATGGCAATCCCTTATGTTGGCTACGGAGAGAAAATTATATGGATGTATACATTCATGTGCATAATATGCACGAAATTACTTCTCCGGGGTGAAAATGACGTGCTCCGTTCACCTGATAGGATGTAGGACCCTCAGATCCACGAAGAGTGTCAAGTAGTGAGGGGTAGCTCGTGAATGAGTCATTCAAAATGGACGCTTCACTCCTATTAAGTGTGAACTAACCACTCAATTTCAATGAACTGGTAGTTCAAACACTTCATAGTTCTCACACTTTATAACATTCACAACACTCGATTCGTTTGTTGCTCGCTCACTCGCTCTTTTCTTCCCCCCACTATCTGCAACATTCATTACCCATTCACTCCCAGGTCCATCCGACCTGTCAACTGTGTTCTTACATGCATTTCCTCTTTTATATGAGAAAGTCTTCTCTATGTATATTTTCCTTGTACCTATCAACTTACCGAGCTCAATAGCTGCAGTCGCTTAAGTGCGGCCAGTATCCAGTATTCGGGAGATAGTGGGTTCGAACCCCACTGCCGACAGCTCTGAAGATGGTTTTCCATGGTTTCCCATTTTCACCCAGGAAAATGCTGGGGCTGTACCTTAATTAAGGCCACGGCCACTTCCTTCCAACTCCTAGGCCTTTCCTATCCCATCGTCGCGACATAAAGCCACTAGCGGGGACCTATCAACCATCATCTATAAATGCTGCATGCGAGTAAGCCATTAAAAAAGCCTAACCCCATGGCACTATAGCCCTGAAAGACCTTGATCTTCCAAGCGACTGCTACTCAGCCCATAGGCCTGCAGATTACGAGGTGCCGTGTGGTCAGCACGATGAATCCTCTCGGCCGTTATTCTTTAATTTAAGGACCCCGGCCGCTATCTCACCGTCAGATAGCTCCTCTGTTCTAATCACGTAGGCTGAGTGGACCCCGAACCAGCCCTCAGATCCAGGTAAAAATCCCTGACCTGGAAGGGAATCGAATCCGGGGACTCAGGGTAAGGAGCACGCACGCTACCTCTACACCACGGGGCCAGCACGAGTAAGCCATTGGGTGTCCATAATTACAGTGACTCTGTATGTACAGTGTGGCCAAGTCCAATCCAGCCGCCACGTTTTAGCCAAGTACTCAATCAGCTGATAGATGAAAGAGAGTGATATTATTATTGTTTCATTAAATAATATTCATTTTGCTTGTACTCTGTGTATATAGGCCCACCAGTATTTTTTATACGCCGAGCCTGACTATCTGATGTAAGACAACAAAATTTAGATTTATATGTGGTATACAAGTCACAATTATTTAAGAGGTTAGAAATTATGTGTTGTTAGCTAGTCCTATAATAACATTTATGCTCGACGATGTCGAAATATAAATATATATGCCAGACAACTGAAACTTTTTTTTGCTAGTTGCTTTAGGTCGCACCGACACCGATAGGTCTTATGGCGACGATAAACTGAATCTTAATGAGGCCCATTATAGTTCAAGTTTAATTATGTTACAGGTTCTCCACCAATCAGATTTCAGATTTTCACTATGATACAGGTTCTCCACCAATCAGATTTCAGATTTTCATTATGATACAGGTTCTCCACCAATCAGAGTTCAGATTTTCGTTATGATACAGCTGTTTGACGAATTATGTAAGGATAGCACCGCACCTGCGCTCAACGCACTAGCTTCGCACTTGTTTTCAATATCAAACATGTCGGACACGCACGTCAACAACTGTACAATAAACAATTCGTATTTGAAATAAAGCTAGGTTATGATAAATTTCTGTCAAAGCTTTGAAAACATAATTACATTGTCAAGGTCTCTGATCCACTCACGGAAAATCAATAACCCAGCGCGTGCTCTCTGCGCTCTGTTCAGTAAACTCAACTGTAAAGCGACATCTCGACAGAAATTTATGAATATTTAAGAAATAGAGTTATAATTAATCGTCGAGCATAAACAGTCGTATGGAACTCGCTTCGCTCGTTTTATAAAGATGCTCGTATCTTAATTATTGCCATTATAGGCGTGTTACATAATGTACTAATATATTATAATACATGTAACATAGAACAGTATAGTCATTGTCTTGAATAACGTATCTGATGACTACATTAGCCTACATTTACATTAAAAAAATGAACATTACCATATTCCAGGTTACATCGTTTTACATATCAGAATATACAACGCACTATCATCAGACTATATATAGAAATGTACTTTTTATTTATGACTTATCGGTATGCATATAATCTTAACACACGCGGAAGATAGAAAATAATATTAGTTAACCGATGGGTAGACAAAATTGTATTACGTAGCTCCATATGTATGCTAACATTATATTATACTGTACCATTCTATTCGTGGTACTAATATAAATAACAACGAAAACCTGCTACTGTTTAGCGGTATAATAATAATAATAATAATTTCGTGTGTCTATTTCTAGCCGAGTGCAGCCCTTGTAAGACGGACCCTCCGATGAGGGTGGGCGGCATCTGCCATGTGTAGGTAACTGCGTGTTATTGTGGCGGAGGATAGTGTTATGTGTGGTGTATGAGTTGCAGGAATGTTGGGGACAACAAAAACACCCAGCCCCCGGGCCATTGGAATTAACCAATGAAGGTTAAAATCCCCGACCCGGCCGGGAATCAAACCCGGGACCCTCTGAACCGACGGCCAGTACGGTGACCATTCAGCCAACGAGTCGGACAGTTTAGCGGTGAAAACTAGCAACTGTCATGGTCCCGGGGTAGTTGTGTATTGTGCTCTGTCATTGACGGCTACGATTTGATCCCTGCAATGAGCAATTAAATATTGGTTTCAGTATACACTAGACTATAGTTTGAGAAAATACTACTTGTTGCTCGGTGGAAACAAGCAGTTATCCTGGCCCCGGAGTACTTGAATTCAGGACTCGGTTACCGACTACCCGCGGTTCGATCCCCGTGATATGCGACTAATTCTGTGCCCCGGTTCGATTGGTAGGCCTACTGGTAGATATCCGCTGTATTTTATACATTATATTTGCTACTATCGGTTTTGCTAATACGTTGTTATTACTGTTATTATTCTTTTTATATTGCTCTTCTCACAACTGTAGGGTTGGGGATGTGAACTGCGTCACAAATGTGAATTTGCCCCGGTTTAACGGCCGAATGCCCTTCCTGACGCCAGTCCTAAGTTATATGGGGGATATGATCACTATCGCATGTTTCTGCGGTGATTTGTAGTGTGGTTGTTGTCTGAATTTGAAGAGGAGAGTATTGGGACAAGCACATGCACCCAGTCCCCAAGCACGAGCTATTAAAATACCCCTCCTGGCCGCGAATCGAACCCGGGACCCTCTTAGCCGAATGGCAGTACGCTGACCATTCTGCCACGGAGTCGGGCTATTATTGTTATGATGATAATGTATGGGGACACTCAACTTGATGCTACACGGCACTTACAACCAAGTCCTTTGAGATAAATATCCGTAAAAGTTTGAATTCAAGAATATCATTATATCTCATACGGCGTAAATGAGTGAGACATAAATGATTGGGAATGACCTTTCCTGTAACTTTTGTTGCGTATAGGTTTTAAATAAAACACATATTTTCGGGGATCCTTGGGAATTTGTGAAAAATAATATGATCGCAAAAACTGATATTTTTCCTTACACGGTAAAATCACACAAAATGTAAAAAATAGGAAATTATATTCTAAACAACTTTCGTTATGTAGAGGTATTTGATAAGGCGAATCAACGGAGAAATCTGACATTTACTGTCTTGAACTCCATTAGTACTACGAATACAATGGTACCGTACAGTATATTATGTTAGACTAAATATGGAGCTAGGTAATAGCCTACCATTTTCTTATTATTGTTACTGTTATAATGTATGAGACAACTCTACTCGTTGCTGGCAGCGTCTTTTAACGTGCTACTTTCAGAGCTGAAAAAAAAAAAAAAAAAAAAGCAATAATCCAATTTCATTTTAAAACCCTTTCCGGATCCGTTTCTGCATCCATAAGCACAACAGCTTGGCGTAATTTTCTTTAAAACTCAGACCTCAGAAATACGTAAAACTGATAATACTAAATAATCCCTCGTGTTTAATAGAAACATGTTTTCGGTAGTATTAAAGTTAAAAACAGGTAGCCTGTACTTCACTGAAATTGCATAAGGAGGGATCTTATCCTGTGGGGAACACATAGGTTTAAATCAGCTGACGGGGCATTTGCCTAAAACAAGGCGGAGCCAATCAAAATGAAGCACTCGTTGGCCACACTGTACATATAGAGTCACTGTATCCATAATTATATAGCGCTGCCATCTGTTGGTAATATTATTAAGTACAGTACTGAAAATGAAAATGAAAACCTACAACCTGTTTTCTAGTCATTGACCGGGTCAGGGATGTAATGAATGAAGCATATATAGGCTGTTAGTACGATGGGGTCGCCACTCCCAAAGTGATATATTAATGACTGATAGATGCAATGAAATGGGAATGGAGAGCGTTGCTGGAATGAATGATGACAGGGACAACCGGAGTACCCGGAGAAAAACCTGTCCCACCTCAGCTTTGTCCAGCACAAATCTCACATGGAGTGACCGGGATTTGAACCACGGTATCCAGCGGTGAGAGGCTGACGCGCTGCCGTCTGAGCCACGGAGGCTCCTTAAGTACAGTACTATGAAGCTTTATTGAGTGAGAGACACTTTGAACGAAGTCGCTGCTGAATGACATTATAGTGAGCAGCTCCGTAAGGCTTTACAGAACGAACTACTTCATTTGAACGATTCACGGTAAAGAGTGTGAATGAGTGAAGCAGTTCATATGAATGAATTGGTTCGACCCATGGCTAGTGTCAAGGTTACGAAGAGTGGAAGCCTTTATTTTCCGCCTCTTCAGAACCCTTCGTGGCCTGTACTGAGATGACTTCGATCTGCTTGATTATTCTTATGAACTTCTCTTTCTATATAGGAGGTGCTTGGCCGAAGCGTAAAGCTAACCATTCTGCCCCACCAAGTGCCGACGTCAAAGATAGTGGTAGCCCTTACGTTTCACCCCCTCCAAGAGCCTTCATGCACTGTATGGAGATTAATCTTTTTCTATATGTTCTATCATGTGCGCCATGGAGTCTGATAAGTTGCCCGAACCCATATGATCATGGCAGTGATAAACACATTATTCCAATTATCTACGGTGAAGACTCGCCTATGTCTGTGACCTTGCAAGTAAACTAGACGAGCACACGTGCTGCAATGTCGATTGCCCTTTTGTTGTTCTTCCTGAGTAGTTGAAGTTCTCCAGCGTCTCATGTACTCAGATTAACAAAACAGAACGTTAGACTGGCATGTCCAACATGTAGCCTATGACAGGGCCAAAGCAGACAAGGACACATTTATTGTAATTAGGGCAAGTCTATAGCTGCTGATGCTACTAGCCATGCATTAAGCTCTGTCGATGCGCACTTCTTTAATACACAGCACTCTTGTATCGCAATTCTACAGTGAGAACGAAGACTACGTTATACGTTTCGTTTCGGAGGTGGATGTCACCACCGCAGAGGAACAATCATTCGGAAATTAATTCATCTGTACGGTTTCCAGGAGGATAATGTGGAATATCTTTGGACGATCGTTTTTAATCACGTGTTTCGAAATTAACCAGCAACCAAACGCAAAGCTATCTCCAATACGGATATTGGAAACACTTGGAGGAGCCAATGAAACTGCTCTTCACCCTGTTGTACTCGGTTCGATTTCCGACTCTAGCCCGATTTAAATATATATATATATATATATATAGTTTTTTTGCTATTTGTTTTACGTCGCACCGACACAGATATGTCTTACGGCGACGATGGGATAGGAAAGACCTAGAAATTGGAAGAAAGCGACCGTGGCCTTAATTAAGGTACAGCCCCGGTATTTGCCTGGTGTGAAAATGGGAAACCAGAACACCTCACGCACTAATTGGGAGGTCGCATACACGTATACTTCCCAGGATATACGTCTTCTTGGAGTGTGTGATTGTTTTGGGTCATTATCACTGCTGACAGCGACCAATTTTTCATTTTATTTTCACTTCTCTTATGGACTTCAGCATAATTTTGTCGATAATTTTCGAAGCGGTAGGTCCTTTTTATTTCTCTTCCGATCAGTTTGTTTTATATTACGGTTCAGTTTATGTTCTTTTATATTACGATTCATTTTTGACGATGAAACACACCAGCGTGAATTGGTAAAGAATAAAGCTAGTTATTTCATAGTCAAGTGTGGATAAGTTATTTTTTCAGGTAGATAACCTAGGTGCATTTCCTACCCTTCTAGTAATTTTCAGGGGGTTAGATAAGGCCTAAAGCAGATGTAGCAAAACACATATATTCATCATGCTTTATTGCTTATTTAAATTTGAAGAATCCACATTGGTGAACTCTGCCACCCATCTTCGGATGTTTTTATATTATTATTATTATTATTATTATTATTATTATTATTATTATTATTATTATTATTATTATTATTATGTTGAAGAAATAGCATGCGGAATTGCAGCAGAGCTGGATGTTCCTTTGAATAAAACTGAAATAAATGCAGCCCACAGAGTTCCAAACAGGAAAAAGGAGTACCAAAACCCATCATCATAATTCAGCTATCAAGGAAGAAGAGAGACCCGATGCTCGCAAGAAGGAAAACAACACCATCCTTAACTTCAAAATTATTGAACCAAGTGAAGAAGGGAAGATGCTTGTCACGGAGCAACTGTCCCCTTACATGGCTAATCTTCGCTGGGAGGCATGGAGACAGACGGATATCAAAGGATGGAAATACGAGTGGATGAAGCAGGGAAAGCTGTTCGCAAAAAAAGAAGAGAAAACAACTCTAGTAAGATTTCTTTCAAAGAAAAAATTCAGTAACTGACTAAATATATCAACATTTAGTCTTACTCTAGTGAATATTAAATTTAGTTATGGATGTTGGTTACATTGATAGTTGTAGTTTATTACTGGACTCAAAGTTCTACAATAATTGTGACGAATTGCTACAGATGACAAAGAAACAAGAAAGTGAAATGTCTCTACTTCATATGGATATAAGATCAATTAGAAAATATTGGGATCAGATGGGCATAATATTAAGACACAGCTGGTCACTGATAGATGTGCCAATATTCAGTGAAGCAAATGTAAAACATAAAATGGAAATTGAGCAGTATGAGTTAGAAGGATATAGTATGCATTATTCAGTAAGAAATGTTTCTAGGGGTAGAGGAATGGTCATTTTTGTGAAGGAAGGTTTCACATTGAAAGGAAAGAAATTTATAACAAATCTGTTTGAAAATTTATCAGGGGAAGTTTGGATTAATAGAACACTATATGGGATCATTATGGCAGTACACTGACCACCTGACTATAATCGAAAATATTTTGTTGAGGAGTTAGATTTTCATTTACAAAGTATGAAAGCCAGAAACGTAATAATTATTGGAGACATGAATATAGATATTCTGAAAGACAGATCTTTGTACAATAATGTGGAAGCGGATCATTAGTTAGTTCATTGCATTAACAAGTTCAAAAGGGAAGGGTATGTATGGAAGACTAACACAGTCCTTTATCGACCGTGTATTGATTAGGAATGGGAAAAATGTAAGAGATTCTGCTGTAATTCAGACAAAAGTTTCTGATCATTATATAATTACTGTACAGATATCACATGATACTAGGTGTAATAAAGGTATTCCAAGTGGGAAAGTTATACATACCATACAGGAAAGTGTGAGTAAATCCATGTTCAGAACAGAAATTGAAATTATAGGAAAATAAATAAATGAGAATATTATTTCAGATGATATATACGTGAAGATTTACAATGCAGCTAACAAGGCACCTAACAAGACAAAAGATACAAAATTCAAGTAGCAAAGGAAAGACACTCAATCGTGGCTGACGGGTAATATAATAGAAAAAAATAACGAGAGGGACAGACTTTTCAAAAGATGGAAAAATGCTTCAAATTTAAATACAGAAAATAAAGAAAATGTAAGTTCTTATAAAAGGATAAGGAATGATATAATAGCTGATACTAATAAAGAAAAAAAGAAAGGATTACAGATTAAATGATGTGCTAAAGACTAAAAAGAAATTGACAATAGAAGATACGGTCACTGGTAGATGATAAAGAGGGACACCACTAAAAGTCTTCGGAAGTTACTTGACTGACCGAACGTATAGGGTAAAAATTTATAAGATATGTGGTGAAATAACTTCTATTAAAAGAGGTGTTTCCACAAGGAACTATCCTAGGACCCATTTTTATATTATTTTTGTCAGTGATATAAGGTCATGTTTTAAAAACTGTTAATATTTCATGTATGCAGATGATAAACTAATTCAGTGAAGTAAATGTAGATAATGAAATGGAAGGCGAGACTCACTAGAAAATACAGTTGATAACTTTTCAAAAACATTTTCAGAGGAGCTAGAAAAGGTAGCACATGAATGTAGGGTACAACGAAGACCATTACCTAATACAGAGAGACTTTCATCATTTTATCTTCCACTAGCAAGTACAGAAGATATAGCAAACATAATTGAAGGAATGGACAAAAATTAATCACCAGGCATGGATAAATTAACAGTTAAACACCTCAAATACATTATAGGCATAATAACATCAATAATACAGATGTTAATCAATAAGATAATAGAGACAGATATTTTCCCAAAGGATCTGCAAACTGCCATACTGAGACATATTTACAAGCAAGATTCACATCTACAGTATGAAAACAATAGATAGATATCTATTCTTCAAACTATAGGTAAATTAATTGAAAGATATATTGCTAATCACCTAAATCTCGTATCTAGAAAAATTTAAAATTATTGATGAAGAGCAATTTGCTTATCAAAAACACAAGGGTACAAGTAATCTTCTCGAGGAATTCCCACATCTTATCAATGAGGATGTCCGACTCGTTGGCTGAATGATCAGCGTACTGGCCTTCGGTTCAGGGGGTCCCGGGTTCGGTTCCCAGCCGGGTCGGGGATTTTAACCTTAATTGGTTAATTCCAGTGGCACGGGGGCTGGGTGTATGTGTTGTCTTCATCATCATTTCATCCTCATCACGACGCGCAGGTCACCTACGGGTGTCAAATAGAAAGACCTGCACCTGGCGAGCCGAACCCGTCCTGGGATATCCCGGCACTAAAAGCCATACGACATTTCACATTTCATCAATGAGGATCTAAATCAAGGTATGCATATATTAGCTATGTTTATTGATTTCTCAAAGGCATTTGATTCAATTTCCGATGATAAAATAATAGCGGCCTTAAGCAAAAGTTTTTGGAACTTACTTGACTGACCGATCGTATAGGGTAAAAATTGGTTATATATATGGAGAAATAACTTCTATTCAAAGAGGTGTTCCACAAGGAAGTATCCTAGGACCCATTTTTATATTATTTTTGTCATTGATATAAGGCCATGTTTTAAAAACGGTTTATCATATGCTGAAAGGTATAAAATGGCAGGGAGGGATTCAGTTAGGTGGAAATGTAGTAAGCAGCCTGGCCTATGCTGACGACTTGGTCTTAATGGCAGACTGTGCCGAAAGCCTGCAGTCTAACATCTTGGAACTTGAAAATAGGTGCAATGAGTATGGTATGAAAATTAGCCTCTCGAAGACTAAATTGATGTCAGTAGGTAAGAAATCCAATAGAATTGAATGTCAGATTGGTGATACAAAGCTAGAACAGGTCGATAATTTCAAGTATTTAGGTTGTGTGTTTTCCCAGGATGGTAATATAGTAAGTGAGATTGAATCAAGGTGTCGTAAAGCTAATGCAGTGAGCTCGCAGTTGCGATCAGCAGTATTCTGTAAGAAGGAAGTCAGCTCCCAGACGAAACTATCTTTACATCGGTCTGTTTTCAGACCAACTTTGCTTTATGGGAGCGAAAGCTGGGTGGACTCAGGATATCTTATTCATAAGTTAGAAGTAACAGACATGAAAGTAGCAAGAATGATTGCTGGTACAAACAGGTGGGAACAATGGCAGGAGGGAACTCGGAATGAGGAGATAAAGGCTAATTTAGGAATGAACTCGATGGATGAAGCTGTACGCATAAACCGGCTTCGGTGGTGGGGTCATGTGAGGCGAATGGAGGAGGATAGGTTACCTAGGAGAATAATGGACTCTGTTATGGAGGGTAAGAGAAGTAGAGGGAGACCAAGACGACGATGGTTAGACTCTGTTTCTAACGATTTAAAGATAAGAGGTATAGAACTAAATGAGGCCACAACACTAGTTGGAAATCGAGGATTGTGGCGACGTTTAGTAAATTCTCAGAGGCTTGCAGACTGAACGCTGAAAGGCATAACAGTCTATAATGATAATGAATGAATGAATGAATTTAAAAACGGTTAATATTTCATGTATGCAGATGATAAACTAATTGTACATAACAATCAAAACATGGCGGAGAAGCATTTACAAGTGGAGTACAACTATTTTCAAGAATGGTGCCATGATAAGGGTCTAATAATTCTGTGGCTTAGTTCTAAAAGGGTCAATATCAAAAAACCTGTTTTTGAGCTATGAGCATTTGAAGTTTTGCTTATAGTTTTCCAATTATTTTTTTCAACAACTAACTTTAAATAACTTTATACTTAGTTTGTGGAAGTCACCTTATTAAACGCTAATTTTTTCTATCGTATTCTTTAAAAATTGCCAGGTCTCTAATCTTTATTGGTAATCTAACATTATTGGTAAGGGCTTATTTAATTAAACGTTAACTGTTTGTTTAGTAGTTAACAGAGACATTGGCCATTTTAACATGTTTCGAGTCATGATAAAACGCATTTGTATGTTAATATCTCAATTTCGACAAAAAATGACATTAGCCCTTTTAGAACCAAGCCACAGAATTAACACTTCGAAAACAAAATTATTGTACATTACTACCCTAAAAATGCAGAGAGAAAGTAAGGATAACAGGCCATTCAGTTTAGTGTATTCATGATGGTGAACAAAAACCATGCAATTGTGAGTATATAACACAGGAAGTTGATAACATGAAATATCTAGGTATAATAATAGATTGACTTTTTTATGAAAGCAATATATTAGAATTTAAGCTCTTTAAGCCAGGCTTTTTCAATCGTGAAATTACCAGCGTTTCACCCCAGTGTAGCAGTAGGCTCACCAGTAGGAATGCTTCACCTTTCCAGGACGCTGGCGCTATTGCGCCGTTGAGATACCACTGCAAGCCCCTTATGTAGGACAATGCAGTGACAGTGCGCTAGGGGAAGGATGTGCCTCCACTTGAATAAATGCCTGCCTTTAACATATTAGTAAATTGTGTGAAAGACTGAGGTTGAGCTTGTTCAAAATACAAATAATTAAGTATATAATACGTTATGATAGCTTAAAAATGGTTTATCATTCACTTGTTGAGTCATTTATATCATATGGTGTAAGTTTATGGGGATTGAATTCTGTTACAGACATAAACATGGTACAAATGTTACAAAATCGTATTGTCAAGGCATTCTTCTGGTACAAAAACAGAGGAATGCTTAGCTTAAATGCGGATATGTTAACGGGGATGTGCCAAAAGGAAAGGTTCTTGAGAGTTAAACAGCTTTATATGTACAACATAATTAAATAAAATTACTGGAAGCCACAATATAGAATTGTAAGTGAACATACACACGAAAGAAGACTGAGGCATAGACGTTATTTTCAGATCATCAGGTACTACAACGAACATAGATCCAGAACACTTCAGGTTGTAGTTCCTAAATTTTTGAACAAGTTGCTCTCAGAATTGACACATTTGAAAACAAAATATCAACTAAAGAACATGTGAAACTATAGATCATAGAAAATAAAATTACAGTTTAAATATATGCTCATGTATGAAAAATGTACCACAGACTTATATATTTTGAACGATACTTTCAGTGATTGAGAAAAACCCACACCACAGGACAAAATGACCAGGATAATTATGCCAATGTAAAAGTACTGTTGTAAACAGTAAGGATTGCAACAATGTATAAAAATATGTAACAATTTCACCGGCAGATAAGCACATTAAGTGCTCTGCAGGTGTAAATAATTGCAAAGATAAAGTATAATATCCTACTACACATTTGCAAATGTATTTTAGGTAACTTATAAATAAAATAAATTAAAACTTTTTGTACATAATCAGTTGTTGTGGATCTGGTATTACTGTTGACTGTAAGCATTTCCTTTGTATTGGATAAATCATTATTATAATCATTATTATAAGATCGGAACCCGATTCACTCACTGAGAACTTTCAATAGTGGCGGAACTAAAGCTTCTACACTAGAAGTGACAATCTATGTAATCTGGTAGCTGTTTCTGGACGATGCATCCTTATAATTTTAATTTGTGTAATATACCCAGTAGGTGTTCACGGGCAGACCACTTGCTCAACACGAAGCACTTCATTGGCCAATATCGGTTCATATTTTGATGTTTTTCTTCGGAACAGCGCAGGGTGATAGGTTATGTATTATCTGTCGACACATTATCGTACCTCCTCCCGTCACAAACAGTGCTGCATGATATTGCGCCGTTGATGATAATTTAATGCACAGATTACTGCTGTGTTTATTTGTTCACTCTTATAGCTAGCAATAAACAAGCTGCAAGTAAGGTTGTGGTTTTCATACTGTGATCATAGCCAAGAGACCTTGAGTTCTACGTGGACTCCAAACCATAGAGACGTGGATTTTATTTCCAAAATCCTATACGCATCGGGGTTATTTTAATATTTACTGATGCGCACAGTTTGTTACTTTTAAATCGATGTCATATACAACCCAAATGAAATAAGAAATGTTATAAAATTAATTAACTAAACTGTAATTTACTTGTGTACAGAGTGAGTCCTTAAGAACGTCCAACAGCAGCAAGTCGTGGAGGGTAGGTGTAAGTCACGGCACATTCATAAGCATGTAGTGTGTTCTGTCGAGCTGGGGTTTATTTTTTAGTTTTATTTTTTATTTATACTTTTAAACTGAATAACAACAAATGAGTGATTGAACAATAACTAGTAAAAAGCAAAATCATCTCCGTACAGAACATGAAGGCCCTTGGAGGAGGGAAGGTGAAGGCTTCCGCCATTGTTAACCTCGGCACGTGATGGGGTAGAGTGGTTAGCTCTACGCCCGACCGCCTTTGCCCCCAGGAATTAACCTGTACTCATTTTTGGTGTAGGCTGAGTGACCCTCGGGGCCATATGCACCTCCGGAAGTGGAAATACCGTTTCTTAAATTTTTATGATTTCCTGACGGGGATTCGAACCCACGTCCTTCCGGGCGAACCGAGCACGCCTTTATCGCGTCGGTCAGGCAGCCCCCTGAGCAATAACTAGTACAAGCAGAAATAATCAAAACTTTTTAAAAGGTTCAGATAAATTAAGCACATTCAGTAAAGTCACTGTTCCTTTCCTCCATTTCCTATTTACGTTCACACTGTAAGACTGGAGCACTCATTTTGTGAAACCGCACTTGCACATGGTTAACATAGTCCAGCGAGTTTACTGGCATATTTCCCGAGGCAGTTCCTTTTCTTCGGACAAGTAAGAGCTTTCCTTATCCAGACACTTACATCCCAGAAGATATCCTCTGCACTTCCAGGACTTTTAGTGTGTAACACGCTTTGCACATATCACCCTAGTAGCAGCACTCCTGCACTGTTCAATACAAATGGCCTCAAACTGAAAGTCGGATGGATTAACCAGTCAGATGCAATGTAGATGTCTGACTAATTTATAACGGTTTGTAATAGCCCTTTAAATTTTCTCCATATCTGCTGGATGATTTTACACTGAGCAAGTCTGTGAGATTGTGAGATGGACAGCAGGCAATGGTATGTTGATAAATGGGGCTAAAAGGCAGGTTGTGAGTTTTACAAATAGGAAAAGTCCTCTCAGTTTTAATTACTGCGTTGATGGGGTGAAAGTTCCTTTTGGGGATCATTGTAAGTATCTAGGTGTTAATATAAGGAAAGATCTTCACTGGGGTAATCACATAAATGGGATTGTAAATAAAGGGTACCGATCTCTGCACATGGTTATGAGGGTGTTTAGGGGTTGTAGTAAGGATGTAAAGGAGAGTGCATATAAGTCTCTGGTAAGACCCCAACTAGAGTATGGTTCCAGTGTATGGGACCCTCACCAGGATTACCTGATTCAAGAACTGGAAAAAATCCAAAGAAAAGCAGCTCGATTTGTTCTGGGTGATTTCCGACAAAAGAGTAGCGTTACAAAAATGTTGCAATGTTTGGGTTGGGAAGAATTGAGAGAAAGAAGAAGAGCTGCTCGACTAAGTGGTATGTTCCGAGCTGTCAGCGGAGAGATGGCGTGGAATGACATTAGTAGACGAATAGGTTTGAATGGCGTCTATAAAAGTAGGAAAGATCACAATATGAAGATAAAGTTGGAATTCAAGAGGACAAACTGGGGCAAATATTCATTTATAGGAAGGGGAGTTAGGGATTGGAATAACTTACCAAGGGAGATGTTCAATAAATTTCCAATTTCTTTGAAATCATTTCGGAAAAGGCTAGGAAAGCAACAGATAGGGAATCTGCCACCTGGGCGACTGCCCTAAATGCAGATCAGTATTGATTGATTGATTGATTGATGTGATGTATGGTATCACTACGGTTCCGACATAACGTGCACACATCGTTTTCTTTCATATGGATACGGTGTAGATTATTATTTGTGGGTATTTTATCGTGTTTTACCCTATGCAAGGTGTCCCGAAGTGTGTCGGGAAGTGCACGATTCGATGCATTCCTCCAAACACGTAACCAGGTAACAATCAGCGCCGTCTTCACGATATTAGGTGCTTGATATTGTTGTCGAAGCATATTGTTGTACAACATCTTCGTTGTTATTTCTGTAGATGTAAGTAGGTCCCGGGGAAGATACCTCAGTTCACATCTTAAGTATCGAGCATGCGGTGATTGATATCTTGCACCATCGCTTTAGGAATATGTTTGATGTGGGATGTCCAGGTGATTACATCAATTTCAAATTTCGTTAAGGAAGAGCGTTTTGGTTTTTTCATGCGCGTCAACAAGCGCGAGTCCTCCTTCAGATTTAGCTAGTGAAAGTGTAGCTCTACTGATCCGGAATATTGCACCCTACCATATGCACCATCCTATTGCTGAAGCTATCCGAATGCCTATCAGTAGTGACATAGGCAAGATTTGGCGTATATACCATATTTTGCTGAGCGCATATCTACACAGTTCAAAAAAATTAGGGGAACATTTTTTTGAACGTATGCCATGCTCCGCAAAACAATACCTCACACCCAGGTATATTACCAATTAAACATTTATTCTTTAGCGTTGAAGTATACAAAATAACATCGATGGATTTGCGTTCATTTTCAGAACACAAATGGAAATGTCCAAACAGGGGCGAAAACAAAGTGATAACAGCCCTCCAGGGTGGATTTTTATCACAGTTGGAAAGCATCAGTATAGTGTATGTCCTCCGGGAGCATTTATCACAGCTTGGCTCCTACGTGGCATGCTCCGTGTAAGTCGACGAGGTCACGTTGCGGTATCAGGTCCCATTCTTCAATGAGAGCCTGTTCGAGATCTTAGGGAGTCTCTCTGGAACAGGACGCCCACGAACACTTCTGTAAAGTCTATCCCACACATGCTCGATGGGATTGAGGTCGGGACGCACTGCTGGACATTCCATCTCTTGATGTCCAGTTCTCACAAGACAGCTACATGAGCCCAGGAATTGTCGTGCATGAGTACGAATTCAGAGCCAACACCGTATGCAGCAACTAACACATGCTGTAGCATTATCTGCTCGATGTACCCCGCAGCAGTAAGGTTACCACGGACGACGACAAGATCCGTACGGCCATCAATAGTGATGCCACCCCACACCATCGCAGAACCGTGTCCAAATCGGTCGCCTTCCTGGACAATGTTTGGCATGTACTGTTCACCATGGCGTCTCCATACACGTTGACGTCCATCACACTGTGTCAGGTGAAATCTGTACTCGTCTGTGCACAACACAGGCGAAGTTGCCAGTTGACGTGGATGCGGGCAAACAGAAGGCGAGCTGAGCGATTTTTCTGCGTTAAACGGGGCACTCGAACAAAACGTCTGAGTCGTAAGGACACTTCTCTTAACCTGTTCCTTACTGTCTGGTCAGACACCGTGATTCCATTTACCTTCCTGAGATCTTGTTGCAGTTCTCTGGCAGCTGCTGAACGACGCCGCAACGCACAGATGGTCCGATACTGGTCATCCTGTGGGGTTGTCATGCGTCCATGACCTTGTTCAACCCTCCTTGTGAACTGCCTGTCTCATTGTAGCAAATCCACAAAAGGTGAATAACTGACGGAGAGACATTGAGATCCACAACAATACGACGAAAAGTCTATCGTTCCTGGATCAAATTGACGGATCTTGCGACTTGAACTTCATTAAGATGTCTCATGGGATGTGCTTGTTGACGTACTTTACAACGTGCTCAAGTGACCGCAGTAGTCTGCGTACCTTACAACGACACACGGACGCACCTCTATTCACTTTGTTTCGAGGAGTCACTTGACAGTTTAATGCATGGCTACGTCTACAGATGGAGTATAACTTCGATTTGATATATACTGAGTAGCTAAGGTCTCAAGGTATGCTGTACGACCATTGGAACCGCATCTACCAAATTAAGGTTCACATATCAGACGCTACAAAACATGTTCCCCTAATTTTTTTTGAACTGTGTATTTGCATACTGTGTTCTTTGCTGCAGGAGTTGTAATTTATATTTAGCTCGTTGTGGAACGCCTTTCATAGTGGTGAGGGCATGAGGCCAGTTCTTCTGAATCATCTTCTGCACGCTATTGAAAAATGTCACCCCTAATATCTTAATTTCCTCTTTTACACTCACCCATGGGGGTGATTGTAGTGCAGAGGAAGGCAGTTTCAGGTGGAGTGACGTGTCGGAGCAAAGAGCAAGCTTGTCAGTTCGTGGGAAGTCAGGCGAGAGCTGAGTAATGCAATGTTGCCTAGACAAACAACGGAGCTGTGAGTATGGTGGAACTGGAGGGGTCAGTCAGTTGTAGCGCTCTCGATGAGAATAACGTGCGTCTTCCTGATATTAGTCTCTCTCAAGGATATGTGCGCATTCTAAAAAAAAGTCTTAATCATCTGTTTGAGTCCAGGTTTCAAGATGCAGAAATATTTTCTACTATTTTTCCCGCTTTTTGCAAACCCGTATTCATTTAATGTCAACTCCAGTCACTTACGCATTCATTCATTCATTCATTCATTCATTCATTCATTCATTCATTCATTAACGAATGCTCTCCCCCCAGTTTGTGGCTATACGTGACTGAGAGAAAGTGTTCTTCCACTCACGAAACACAATCCAATCAGGCAATTCATTCATTCATAATGTCTATTGTAAGCTAAGGATAACATTGTTCAGACTAGTGACTCAAATAAATACAAGGTATTTCATATAAACTAAGACCGAACGCACGGTGTTTGTACTACGGCAGCTACTTCACTCAAACTTATGTCGAGCGCGGCCGCCCTGCTTTAATCTTATATGAAATCTTACCTTATAAAAGATACTGGAAGTGTCGTCCTTCCTGAGTTATACAGGCATTGTATCTGGTAACCACATTCTGGCTGATGCTTGTGAGTTCTGCCACTGTAATGTTCCTTATCTTATTCCTAATGCTTCTATCCGTTCCTCCAATGTGTTAGGATCAGTTCGACACACTTTTTCTTTCAGTTTACCCCACATGTAAAAATCACACACTGTTAGATCTGGGGAGCGAAGGGGAAACAGATCAGCAGGGATCACTCTGTCTGCAAACACTTCCGACGTTGTGAGAAGGGCATCTTCTGCTGAATGAGCAGGGGCTGAATCTTGTTGAAACTATCCACGCGGTTTTTGTTCTTCCGTTAACAGACGGAAGAACGGCATCAAAATGCCATCTTTGTTCCTCTCTGCATTTACTGACGTCTCGAAAAAAGATAGGCCAAATTATTCGTCTTGCACTAACAGCATTACTAACACCAATCGTCCTACCATAATAAAAAACTTCATATACACCATCAGGATTTTCTCCACACCAATAGCGAGAGTTATGACTGTTCACAAGACCATTAAGATGAAACCAGATCTTTTACATACGAAAATACGGTGTTACAATGAACTGTCTCATCGTGTTAACAGCTGAGATTGATACTGGCGACTGATGCTTACCAGGTCGAACACGTGCAGGCTGCTTTGAAGGTCAAGAACTATACGCGCGCCTCCCATACTGCTGCTTATGTATCGGAAAGTAAAAATGCCGTTTCGACGGTCTTAGTTTAGATGAGAGACCCTGTACTTGCACTAACACGAATTAATACGGGTAAGATACATGTTGTCCTAGACTATATAACAGAGTTAACGTCTAGGACAAAAATAGGTAGGTAAGGGTTATTTTGCCCGAAGGCAGGTCCTAACCTCCGCAGAGGTGTTCCTGAGCCGCAGTTTACGTGCGGTAGGGTGGCCAGTTACTTTCCGCTCCTCCATTCCCTTACCCCCCACTAACAGCGCGTGGCAACCCATCCAACTCCCGACCACGCCCAATGTTGCTTCACTTCGGAGTTCTCACGGGTTACGGTGTTTCAACACGGCTACGACCGTTGGCAGGAGAAAAATACAAAATAAAAATTTTAGAAACTACAATTTTAGAGATCGGGTGTAATTAGCGAAGAGGTGTAATTGTAATATTAAAGGAAGTAGTCGTAACAAAATTATGCATGCTTCAAATGATTTGGATTGCAATAAATGATTACTCTCTCCCCAGTTCCTGACAATTCGGAACTATAAGATAGGAGTATTCTACTCTATTCTGTTATATTCTATTATATTCTATTCACTGGATGTCAACAATGATCCTAACAAGTACCAAATACAGCTGTTAAATCCACAATGTGACGATTTGTTAAAATATAAACACCAGAAGGACCTACAAGAACGTATGTTCGGTTCGATATATGTGCGTGAAATTATTTTCTATTATGAAACTTTGAAGTCCAAATCCCGAAATGCCTTGTCAGATCACAACAAATTACGCAGTAATCGATTTAAAAAGAATACCCAGATATTACCTACTTCTTAACAGTGATAAACTAAAAGAAGAACGAAACAGAAAATTTAGAAAAAATGTCCACGAAATAGTTTTGTATGGCTCTCTTCCACATTTTAGAGAAAATTTTGTTATGTTCTGTTCTCTTTACGTTATAACATGGCTGTCCTTCGCATAAACTAGATTTCTTACATATTGTATCATAACACAGCGCCGAAATTTAATTGTTTATAATATGTAAATTTCAAGCAGTCAGCATTAACATTACAATGTCCAAGACGTCACTTGTGTTATTGACGCCAGATCTGTTTCCTCTTTCTCCTACATCGATGAATCATGTATGTCAGGGCCTCTCAGGGTGCATGCGCGTGGTGCATGCACTGTGCACGGTGCAAGAGACGACTTGACTTGGTCGAACAGAGTGCAGACCCCCCACTCCTCGATTTGGAGCAATAGCGCTTACTCTCTCTTTACTCACGCCTGTCTCGCTCGCTCCACCCGTCTCCCTCTGCCCCACTTGCGCCGTAGCGCTCCAAATCCAGGCTGACTTGAGCCGAGCAGAGGCGAGTTGAGCCGAGCGTAGCCGAGTAGCCCAGAGACGAAGCGTTGATCCGAGCCATGCCGAGCGGCAACGATGCACAGTGCACGGAGCTCTTGCGCCTCTATCTGCACGCGTGAGATTTTGGGCGTTTGAGAGGCCTTGATGTATGTTCAAATTTGTGTCATTGAATTGTAATGGATAACAAATGTATCTTGTAATATCCAGATTACTGTTTGGTCTGTCAAGGATCTAAAGCCAAATAAAAATTCTAACGAAGAGTGATGTACTTATAAAAAGTGTACGATATTAGTTTGCTCAGAACACGAAAACAAACAAGAGCGTAATTAATTTTATTGTTCAATTTTGACGTAAGCAGTGGCGTATACTGACGGCTACAAAGGCTATTAACGAAGCCCAAACCTCAGTTGATAATGATAGAAGTCTAAAGCACATTATAATGTAAGCATATCAAACATTGTTCCATTTACAAAACTTGAACGCAGTGAGAAAAAACGTCGCACGTATTTCTGAGAGCAAGGCATCGGAGACTGATATTGCAGCCCAGTCTCTCGCCCCTCGCCCCCACGCCGCTTGCTGCTGTATATGGGATAGGAGCGGGAACCGGCGGAGAATAGATGTACTAGACTTCGCTCCGTCAGATCGCCACTGCTAACTATCAACCATGCGTTACTCATCGCATATACTTCTGACTTAATGATATAGATAAGAGAGTGCGGGTATTTCACTCCCGTTTACTTCTACATCCCTGTAGGAAGAGACCGTAGGGCTGCTGTGATATGGTAGATCTGCTAAAATGAAATGCCATCTTTCAGGTTTAGTGTTTTCTTTTGTTGGTTGGAATGTAACCCGTTATCATGGGTCGGACACCACCACTGATCTCCCGAGAAAGCTTATTAACCAGTGAACGATGGGTACGACCGCTGTAAAATAATAATAATAATAATAATAATAATAATAATAATAATAATAATAATAATAATAAATAATAATAATAATAATAATAAGGAAGGTAAGGGTTATTCTGCCCACAGGCAGGCCCGAACCTCCGCAGAGGTGTTCCTGAGCCGGAGTTTACGTGCGGTAGGGTGGCCAGTTCCTTTCCGCTCCTCCATTCCCTTACCCCCACCAACAGCGCGTGGCAACCCATCCAACTTCTGACCACGCCCAATGTTGCTTAACTTCGGAGATCTCACGGGATCCGGTGTTTCAACACGGCTACGGCCGTTGGCATAATAATAATAATAATAATAATAATAATAATAATAATAATAATAATAATAATAATAATAATAATAATAATAATAATAATAATAATAATAATAATAATAGGGCATGGCACCTGTATAGGCTTGGTGTTGACCTAACGGGGATAAAATGAATGGCGAAGACGTCATAAACACCCACTCCCCCGGCCAGAGGAATTAACAGTATGTGGGGTTGATTCTGAAAACTGAACCGGGGCCATCGGACCAAAGGCAAACGCTCTAACCACTTAGCCACAGAGCCGGACTTTCATTTACTAAACCTTAGGTTACCATCTCGACTGATCAGGGGTTGAGCATTGTCAGTAGCAGAGGCCAGGGCAGTAGCTTGTGAAGCAGCTTAGCAGCCTTGACAACACAGCAGGCTTCTCCGTTGGCTTACTGGCTACAGCTCAAAACGCTGAAGGCTTGACGTTCACCAAAACCAACCATCGCAAAGAGGTAACCCTATTTGTAGCCCATATCTTAATCCCAGCATACGCCACTGGACGTAAGGGAGAAATGGAGTATGGAAACTGCGTATTTTTTCGACGTTAAAGGGGGCACTGCATGTGAGTAAAATCCGACATGCGTACCAAGTTTGAAAGAATACGTACGATTTGCTCTTACTAAAATGACCTTACATTGAAAGTAAGCACACCGCTAAATTTTCGTAACTGAGCATTAAAACGAATTAATCCACATCTCAGCTTAGTTATGTTAGGCCTACCTGAGACTATGTTAGTAAAACCTGATGTCTACCCTCCTCTAACAATTCAGTCGTAATTTCTCGATAGAGGCAGTCATTCAATTTGGACGAACGTAGATACTAACCTAACCTAAGCTGCATATTTCCACTTAGTAAGTCTTAGTTGGTATCGATATCTCGTTGACTGTGTACCCAGAACAGGATATTCGTTCACGAAACCTTTTATATACTGTACTGGTAATAATTCGAAAACAATGCCTATATCGCTAACGGATGTGAAGATGTGAAGTAAATTATGGTTTAATTGTTTTTCTATAATATTTCCCGTTTTATTTGATTTTTTGATAATGATTAGAAAATTACTAATAGCCTTTTCTTTCTAAATCCTTCCTTTGCGACCATCCCCTTCGGACGGCCGATATTTTCCATCTGGAAGCGTTGTTACCTTTTAATCTTCCGATTGGAGTTAAGATGGAATAGTTGTTTAGCTGTAATTTTCATTAAAATAATAATTACCACCATCATTGGCATTTACCTGCATTTTAAGTAGAAAATACATACATACATACATACATACATACATACATACATACATACATACATTATCATTATAGACTGTTATGCCTTTCAGCGTTCAGTCTGCAAGCCTCTGAGAATTTACTAAACGTCGCCACAATCCTCGATTTGCAACTAGTGTTGTGGCCTGAAGTAGAAAATCAAGGAAAAATTATTTTTGATGGCTAAGAAAGATTTTAACACACTACTCAGTTCAATTATGTTACCTAAGACTTTGTTAGCGACACCTGATGACTACCCTCCTCTAACAATCCAGACTTAATTTCGCTGAAGAGTGAGGAATTCAGCTTGGACGGAGGAGTAGATACTAAACTAACCCACAGACGAATGTGGCGGAATATCGACAGCTGGTGGCTAAATAACCCCTCAGCTATTCTGTCACTGACACGGAGGTTAAACTAAAAATTCTGCAATTACATATGTAGCTATTACAAGCTGGTTTTAAGCTTTGATAACATAAACATCACGTAGTAATGAATTTTGCTCAACAATTTGTTCAATTAGCCCGAGAAAGTTACAAATACGTACTCTAAGATATAATTGGACCACAAAATGCCCTCAAGTCCATCGATACAGTGGGAAATTGCATAAATAATACCATCAGTATCTAGTATGCCCTGCTGGTGATCTCAAGTAAGCGACTTTGATCTCGTACGAGGTAGTTGCTGTAAGCATTTTAATGACCTCTAATGACATAAGTTCCGAATTTTTTCTTCGATTTCATCGTTTGTAGACCTTTGAATACACAATTTATTATTTCTTTCAAATATGACGACTTTTCATTTCAGAATTAATACATATTGTCAGAAATATACTCAAAAAATACTTGTCAAAATAAATATATTTTTATTTCTTTGGATCGGTCAAAATGTTAAGAATTTAATATTTTATGTACCGGTTTATGTAAAGCCGTATGATTACTGTAGCTACTGCCACACTTAAACCTTAGGATGTCTTTGCTCACGAATTCTCTGAGGTAAACAAAATTTTATTTGTTTTACCTTATCTGTTTAAAGTTTACACTTCACTCCAGCTGATTAGTAAGAAAAAATGATAAAATAACGGATTATTTCAATTTTAATATAACAGCGACACCTAGTTAGTTCGTTTGCAAGGTAGAAAGTAGAAGTAAACGCACACTTGTAAAATCGTAAAGCAGACATAACAAGCAAGTAAATTCTCCTGTGCACATATGTAATACTGTGCATATAACGGTTAACATTAAACATTCATTTTAACTTTATTGTACATCGACGAGAGAAGTTATGCGTAGGTTACATGGTTCCATGCAATTAAGTTACTGCCAATTCATCTACATCAGGAAAATCAAGGAAACCTTTGGAGAAAGGAAATCTCGGTGTATGAATATTAAGAGCTCAGACGTAAAGCCACTTCTAAGGAAAGAATGCAAAGCAGAAATATGGCAGGAACATATCCAGCAGTTGTATCAAGGTGAAGATGTAGATAATTTGGTTCTGGAACAAGAAGAGGCTGTTGATGCTGATGAAATGGGAGACCCAATTTTGAGGTCAGAGTTTGACAGAGCTGTGAGCGACCTAAATAGGAACAAGGTACCTGGAATTGATGACATTCCCTCTGAATTACTGACTGCCTTAGAAGAAACCAGCATGGCAAGGTTATTCCATTTAGTGTGAAAGATGTATGAGACAGGAGAAGTGCCATCCGTTTTTCGGCAGAATGTTATTGTACCCCTATTCCAAGAAAGCCGATGCTGACAAGTGTGAAAACTACCGCACCATTAGTTTAGTATCTCATGCCTGCAAAATTGTAAAACGTATTATTTACAGAAAAATGGAAATACAAGTTGAAGCTGAGTTGGGAGAAGATCAATTTGGCTTCAGAAGAAATGTAGGAACACGTGAAGCAATCCTGACTTTACATCTGATTTTAGAGGGTCAAATCAAGGACAAGCCCACGTACATGGCATTCATAGATACAGAAAAGGCATTCGATAATGTTGATTGGACCAAGCTGTTTAAGATTCTGAAGGTGATTGGGATCACATACCGAGAACGAAGAATTATCTACAATCTGTATAAAAATCAGTCTGCAGTGATAAGAATCGAGGGATTTGAAAAAGAAGCAGAAATCCAGAAAGGAGTGAGGCAAGGCCCCCATCCTTTTCAATGTTTTCATAGAATAGGCAATAAAGGAAATCAAACAGGAATTTGGAAAGGGAATCAAAATCCAAGGAGAGGAAAGCAAAACCTTGAGATTTTCCGATGGCATTGTTATTTTATCTGAGACTGCAGAAGATCTCGATAAGCTGCTGAATGGTATGGACGAAGTCTTGGGTAAAGAGTACAAGAGGAAAATAAATAAGCCCAAAACAAAAGTAATTGAGTGCAGTCGAACGAAGGCAGATGATGCAGGAAATATTAGATTAGGAAATGAAGTCTTAAAGGAAGTAGATGAATATTGTTACTTGGGTAGTAAAATAACTAACTATGGCAGAAGTAAGGAGAACATAAAATGCAGACTAGCACAAGCAAGGAAGAGCTTTCTTAAGAAATTTGCTCACTTCAAACATTGATATCGGAATTAGAAAGATGTTTTTGAAGACTTTCGTGTGGAGCGTGGCATTGTATGGAAGTGAAACATGGACGATAACCAGTTCAGAAAGAAAAAGAATAGAAGCTTTTGAAACGTGGTGTTACAGAAGATGCTGAAGGTGAGATGGATAGATCGAATCACGAATGAAGAGATACTGAATCGAATTGGTGAGAGGAGATCGATTCGGCTAAATTTGACGAGAAGAAGAGATAGAATGATAGGTCACATCTTAAGACACCCAGGACTTGTTCAGTTAGTTTTTGAAGGAAGTGTAGGTGGTAAGAATGGTAGGGGTAGACCAAGGTATGAATATGACAAGCAGATTAGAGCAGATGTAGGATGCAATAGTTACGTAGAAATAGTTACGTAGTTACGTGGCATGGAGAGCTGCATCAAACCAGTCTGTGGACTGATGACTCAAACAACAGAATTAATAATATCTAGCCTCTTCATTTACATAATACTAATATTTTACTGTCCTGAAAGGTCCAGAGGTCCGATAAATTCGTAACGTTATTGCCACTATCATCAATATATATTGTCTACAGCATTGAAACATTCACAGAGAAATAAGAAATCAGAAAACCGTAGATTCGGGATTAGGATATTAACGGGAATACCAGTCGAGTACAACATTAATAAAGATGTGAATTTAAAATAAAAGAAGAGGTCTCAGAAGAAGATGGGTTCTGGACTTTTGTAAGCCAAACCTGTTTCAGAAGTAAATAAAAAACTGATTATTGTGCCATGTGCTCCTACCATTACACTATGAATGGTACTTCCTCCTGTAAAATTCGATTGTAAGTGTAGAAATGTTCCTGTTTCCAATGACACCTTCATCAGGCTGGCTGGTGTGATGCCCCATTCTGACTGTGGGATCGAATATATAACATGTTTTACTGTCGTGTTAAGGGCTATCGTGTTGAATCTTCTTGTACTGTCGTTCATTGACACGCCATGAACCTCTTCGGCAATGAAAAATCTTATTTTGTGATGGCGAGCGTTTTCTCATTTTATTACAATAACAGCAGTTTCCCAAGACGTAGTATGTCTGTTTGGTGGTCTAGCGGTTATACTTCTAACCGAAGAATGGCTGTCGTCAGTAGGCTGCTGGTACGCGGAATAACGTGTAGGGTGCCACTAAGTTGTTATGAGCATCCGTCGATACAATCAGCTTGTGATGTAAACGATACTTGTTATTGTTGCCTAATAGATGTCTTCCTAGTCCCGTGACCTGGTTTACTTGTAGCCGGGTGTTGTAACAGAATACTTTCGACGGCTTCTGTGGACATACCGCTCTAGTGATAACAACTCTAGGCCAGGGGATGGCTCACCGACACAGAAAGTGTAACTTCAGTTGGACACCGCCGGTTTAAATAGTGCAATGTGCCATCTGCAGCGAGGAGAGACACGATTAACCAAGCGCTTGTCGTCGCGTGAGCTTCGTTTCTCTTTTGGCATAAATATATATATTATGGCTCGGGGTCACAGGAAAATATGCGTCACGAAATTAGCGATATAACATAGGCGACGCGATGTTACCTAGCAACCGTGCAGGCTGTCCTATGGAGTATTGAGGGATGGCCATGACTGAGAGACATGGTGATGATGTTTGTTGTTTAAAGGGGCCTAACAGCTAGGTCATCGGCCCCTCATAATAGTACTAATCACAAGTAACGTACAATCATGGTGTTCCTCACATGGTGGTAATAATCACACGCAATGTAGACCGATGGTACACCACACATGTTATATGTTATATTTTAACTATTTATTCGGGGGGTCAACCTAAGAAGATCTTTTGCCCCTACTTTGCACCATATGTTATGAAGCTGCGTGTATTTGGAATTTGCGGAAGTGTAAAGTGTTGAATGTGAGGAAAGGAACATTAAGGACGACACAAACATCCAGTCCCCAGACCAGGGATATTAATCATGTACAATTAAAAAATCCTGACCCGATCGGGAATTGAACTCGGGGTCGCCGGGTGTTAGGCGGACGCGTTGCCCCCTACACCGCGCGACCGGACTACATCACACATAACGGTTCTACTCATAGGCATACACAGATCAATGGTGTTCCTCACATAAGGGTACTACTCACAAGCAACGCAAACCCATGGTGTTTCTCACTTAGAGGGACTAATCACAGGCTACCTATATGCATGGTATTGCCCACATAGTGATACTAATCATAGGCAATGTAGAACCACGGCTTATCAAATATTATGGTACCACCCACAGGGAACACAGACCCATGGTGTTCCTCATGTAGCGGTAATAATCAGAAGTATTGTCGACTCACGAACTTCCTCACACAGTGGTACTAATCACAGGTAATGTACTACTCACAGGTAACGCCGACCTATGATGTTCCTCACATAACGGCACCACCTATAGGTGAGGCAGTCCCATGGTGTTCCTCACACAGTGGTACTAATCACAGGTAATGTACTACTCACAGGTAACGCCGACCTATGATGTTCCTCACATAACGGCACCACCTATAGGTAAGGCAGTCCCATGGTGTTCCTCACACAGTGGTACTAATCACAGGTAATGTACTACTCACAGGTAACGCCGACCTATGATGTTCCTCACATAACGGCACCACCTATAGGTAAGGCAGTCCCATGGTGTTCCTCACACAGTGGTACTAATCACAGGTAATGTACTACTCACAGGTAACGCCGACCTATGATGTTCCTCACATAACGGCACCACCTATAGGTAAGGCAGACCCATGGTGTTCCTCACACAGTGGTACTAATCACAGGTAATGTACTACTCACAGGTAACGCCGACCTATGATGTTCCTCACATAACGGCACCACCTGTAGGTAAGGCAGTCCCATGGTGTTCCTCACACAGTGGTACTAATCACAGGTAATGTACTACTCACAGGTAACGCCGACCTATGATGTTCCTCACATAACGGCACCACCTATAGGTAAGGCAGACCCATGGTGTTCCTCACACAGTGGTACTAATCACAGGTAATGTACTACTCACAGGTAACGCCGACCTATGATGTTCCTCACATAACGGCACCACCTATAGGTAAGGCAGTCCCATGGTGTTCCTCACATAGTGGTACTAATCACAGGTAACGCCGACCTATGATGTTCCTCACATAACGGCACCACCTATAGGTAAGGCAGACCCATGGTGTTCCTCACATAGTGGTACTAATCACAGACAACGTAAACGCATGGTGTTCCGTATATAGTGGTACTAATCACGGGTACTATAAATCCATAGTGACCCACCCACGATAATACTTTGTACTAATCACAGACGTACGGTCTTCGTCACATAGCGGTAGCAATCGCAAGTAAAGTCGACCCATGGTGTACCTCGCGTGATGGTACTAATCACAGGTAGTTCTAGGTCCATCAACCCTTGGTCACCCCTTTTAGTCACCTCTTACGACAGGCATCCCCCACCCACACGGGGTTGAGAGACATAGAGAAGGCGCTTTTATCAAAGGTTCCTTATCTCATTAAACTCTAGAGAAGTAATTATTTCATTCATGGTAGTTTCAAAGACCTTGAGTCCTTTCGCCCTTCCGACACACTGAATGCTACACTTGTAGACTCCAAATTCCATAGCGATGTGTCTCGAAAACGATTCCTTAGATACAAATAAACTAATCGTTATCAATTTGAATTAAATTTATTGAAAGACATATTTATGATCATTTCCTTTAGCCAAACGGAAATTTGATACCATTCTTTTTTTTTTTTTTTTTTTTTTTTTTGCTAGTTGTTTTACGTCGCACCGACACAGATAGGTCTTACGGCGACGATGGGACATGAAAGGGCTAAGAGTGGGAAGGAAGCGGCCGTGGTCTTAATTAAGATACAGCCCCAGCATTTGCCTGGTGTGAAAATGGGAAACCACGGAAAACCATTTTCAGGGCTGCCGACAGTGGGGTTCGAACCTATATCTCCCGAATACTGGATACTGGCCGCACTTAAGCGACTGCAGCTATCGAGCTCGGTGATACCATTCTTTAAGACACGTTGTGCAATGACGTGGTGTGATGACTGTCCAAAGAACGATTTTCATTTCAGTTCTTAATTCTTGCAAAGAAGAACAGTTGTTATCATTGCGTATCTCTCTCTCTTCCGCTCCCTCTTCGCTCTTTTTTCCTTTTTTTCTGCAAGTGGTTTAACGTTAAGAATAGGAAAGGAGTTAGGATTGAGAGGCTAGTTATTGTGGTCTTTATAAAGGCACAGCCCCCCTCCCCCAGCATTTTGTCTGGCATGAAAATGGGAAACCACGACAAATCAACTTCAGGGCTGCCGGCGGTGAGATTCGAATCCACCATCTCCCGAATGCAAAGTCACGGCTTTACGACTGTAACCGTGCGGCCAACTCGCTCGATCCGTGAGCTTCACATTCACTTATACTTTTAGATATCTATAGGATGAAAAAAGTTGATGGACTATTGCTAATGTGCAGATGGCCTATTGCACCCTTATTGGCAAGATTCCAAGAAATGGTGTTGAGGCCATCGATCAGCTGTTTCCATCCTTTTCAGTCCTTTGCCTATAGAGGCTTCACATATAAACCTATATTTTTCTGGGTCCAATCCACTCACCAACCACACTGAGAAACGAATTTTCTTCTAATTACTTTCACTGTGTTTTAGTCCCCCTTCGTAGCGTAACGTTTAGTGTTATTAGCTGCCGTCCACGAGAGTGCGGGTTCGATTCCCGTTTACTGCCAGAAATTTAAGAATAGCAAGAGGGCTGGTACATGGTTTATATGGTACATGCAGCTCACCTCCATTGGGGGCGTGCCTGAAAAGAGCTATACCACCTCGGTATGAGGACACGAGTTTACTTACTTTGTTCATATGTGGAACTTCTGTCATCTCGTAAGTGTTTTTGGCAGTTCGTAAACAAGTTGAGAAGATATTTTATACAGCCAGTGAAGAATTCAAAATCTAATGGGGAAAATAGAATATGATTTCTGGATCAAGAGAGACTGGCAAGAAACAAAATTTCCACGGTGAACAAAAGAAAGTATTAATCTGAAAGTAAATAATATGTTAATGAAATATAAACCTCCCCAAATTTGCAGGTACGGTCCTGGTTCAGGTGAGAGGTGTTTGAAAATGTTCCAGCACATCCGCCTAGCGTTAGTAGGTACGCCACACGTAAAAGAATTCCTGCGGATCAACAACATTTCGGCATATCACCGTTTCCGAAAACCGTAAAAAGTGGGACTTAAAACATATTATTTATATTATTATATGGTTCGTGGTGTGGGTTACTGTAGTCACGTACTAATTCGTGAACCATGGTCAACAGCTGAGTGGCCTAGAATTGGTACTGAGCGTCGGGATACAAGTTGCTATGAAGAAGTGGGCATCTTGGACATATTCTGAGCCATGGCCCTTTTTGTGCTTAGTCTTTTAGGACTATATAATCCACCAGTGGTCCCTAACCTGTTAGAGGAGAGATTCTTTTTTATTTTGCTAGTGGCTTTACGTCGCACCGACAGACATAGGTCTTATGGCGACGATGGGATAGGAAAGGCCTAGGAGTTGGAAGGAAGCAGCCGTGGCCTTCATCAAGGTACATCCCAGCATTTGCCTGGTGTGAAAATGGGAAACCACGGAAAACCATCTGCAGGGCTGCCGACAGTGGGATTTGAACCCACTATCTCCCGGATGCAAGATCACAGTCGTTTGCCCCTAACCGCACGGCCAACTCGTCCGGTTGAGGAATTCTCACTGGAACAGTGTGTAAGTAGGATAACATTATACTTCACAGAATTTACCGAGCTCAGACCTATAGGAGTAACAGTGTTCCACTTCCATTAAACAGGCGACGGACTCATTGGAAACAATTTTGCAAACGAAATGAAATTCGATGGGGAGGTACCAATATTAATGGGGACTTATGGAGAAAATAAAGTAGAACTGGCTGAGTCTACAAAGTGGATGCGTCTGGATGTGTCAGGAGGGCAGAGTGAGGGGTAGGACTGTTCGTCAGGAATACTATTACACCCAACATAATTTCTGTTAGGCGCGTAAATGAGAGAATGGTGGGGATAGATTTAGCTGTTGGAGGAATTTGGACGAGAATTGTCTAAACACTACGTGAGGATGCAGATATTATTATTATTATTATTATTATTATTATTATTATTATTATTATTATTATTATTATTATTATTATTATTATTATTATTATTATTATTATTATTATTATTAAGCGATTACACCCCCAACCCTGATGGGGTATGCGGGCCTCCTAGAGGTTGAAACCCTCTCTCAAACCAGGTGTTTGGAGTTGCGTACAAGGGTGAGAGGGCAGTGACCGTGGCCTATAAATGAACTGTCCCGGCATTCGACTTAGTGAGGAGAATGAAACCATGGAAAATCATTCTCGGGACAACCGACGGAGGGACGAGTTCAAGTGGTGGTACACAAGTTCTTGGAAAGTGGTCATTCATACATGGAGGTAGACTCTATGCATAGTGTCATAGAAGATGCTAAGAAATATGTGCTTGTGTCTGCATAGCATGCAGGAGTGGCTTGCAATATTTCAAATTGCTCGATAAAATAGGCTTCGCAATAAGAAAAGTGGTTCTTACAAAGTAAAGGAATTGAAGTATTCTGATTTATTTCACTTTCACCAAACGACAAAACAGCTAATTAAGAATATGTCCAAAGATGATAATGGTGATGTTGTCAACTGGCTGAAATTGAACAAATTAATCAAGTATACAAAGTAGAATCCATGGGTTCTGATATACAAGACTCAAGCGTTCAAAAGTCAAGCTAGAGTTGGGCTGGAGGCCATAACATTTAAGATATTGGCGACACTGAGCTACAACAGCGCCTCAATAGGGTGTCTTGAACTAACAATAATCTGTTCACGCTGGCCTGCACGATTAATTTTGCCGACGGCAAAATTAGTAATACATTATACGGTATTTCAGATCGATTACCCATATGGACTTCATCAGATCTGTTACTAATCTTGAATTTATAATATATATTATTCAGTAACTTTAAAACGGGACAAGCAGGCAGGAATTAAATCGTGGACATGTGCAGTGAGTAAGTAAAGATCGAAACAACTTGTGAGGCTACTGAAATCTTACGTGAAGTGGGCGAACATATACATTTGGAAGTATAAAATGTTGCTTTCCTGCTTTAACTCTAAAATGTAATTTTCACCTCGGACAATCTTGGTTCTTAAAAGTATTTGAAAAATTACTGAAGAAGTGTAAGTTATGTAGATAAATATTCGGTCGTGGGAAAATGGTTGTTAGTTTTTCGGTTTATCATATTAATCTCCAGAATAGGTGTCTAATGAATTTGTAGAATTTCACAACATTGCCCCCGATTCCTTGCCTAGCTAATATATTCTCGTATTAACTGTGAAAGAAAAGCATGTATTGAAATAGCATTCTCTATTTCCTAGCCTTTACCCCGACGTACGGGGTGCGTTGTTTTGTTATATCTTCTCCATTTCGGTCTGTTGCTGAGATCTTCAGGTTTTAATCCAACGTCACGCATGTCGGTCTGGATGTTTTCATGTGCTGAATTAACATTTCCACCCAATAAATTGTCTCTCAATCATTGTCAAATGGTTCTTTTACTAGTATTTCGTCTCAACAAACAGATGACTTTGAGAATATTTCTTTAGCAGTGTACGGAGCTAAACCAATAGCACCGCGATCAACACAAGAGGCGTTAAAACATCGCTAATGCATCGCTACAATTAAATGAATGCGAACAATATTATCACGTACACTTCGATTCAGGTACCTGCCGGTTTAAATGAAAAACTAATTTACAGTGCCTATGTTCAAAGAGTTCAATTGTTTTAGCAAATGGGACGTTCTATACGTATGCGAAACATTGTATGCAACTGTCTGCGATAGTGTGTTCTCCAAGGTGGGTTGTATTCAAGTTGTTTACTGTTTACTTCAGAGCAAAATTATTACGTATTACGAAATCCCGTGGAGACTAGTATGCACATTATGAAATGGACGCTTTAATCCGTCGCTGTATATCGTCGCTGCCGGGACAAAACCTCCCATGTGAAAATATTTTTGGAGATATACTGACCCGCAGCACATACATTATGAAGAGCGGGAATGCCTTGACAGTTCGCACACAATATTGCACCTTAGATGACCGAACCTTACCGGCCAAAGTTCTAAGCTAAAATATTTCACATAGGAGGTTTTGTCCCGGCAGCGACGATGTTTTGAAATTGTAATGCAAATGACTATTAAAAGTTGCTTTCCTCTTTCAACTCTAAAATGCAATTTTCAGCTCGGACAATGATGGTTCCGAAAAGCATGTGAAATATGACTGAAGAAGAGTATGTAGATAAATATTCGGACGTGGGAAAATGGTTGACAGTGTTTCGGGTTATCGCATTTATCTTCAGAATAGGTGTCTGATGTATTTGTAGAATTTCACAACATTGCTCAAGATACTTACCTAATTAGTGTATTTCTATATTACGCCTTGGAGAACTACGTAAGCGATGAGCACAACCTCCAAATGAAAACCGCATCGAATGGCGCAGTCATTTAACCGACATTTCTAAAGGTAATTTTAATTTGCACATCCATCGATTCAAACATACATATCAGTCAGATCGCATCCATCTGAGGAGCAAAGGAAAAATGTCTCATATAAACCAATATTGTGCCATTAAAAACTGGAACGATTATATTTCAGGGAAGATAATTAGCATCCTACAATATAAACGAATTACAGTATGTCATGCTAATGGGATATAGGCATAAACTACACATTTCTTAATTTCCATGCTACCGGGCGAGTTGACCGTGCGGTTAGAGACGCGCGGCTGTGAGCTTGAATCCGGGAGAAGGTGGATTCGAATCCCACGGTCGGCAGCCCTGAAGATGGTTTACCGTGGTTTCCCATCTTCACACCAGGAAAGTGCTGCGGCTGTACCTTAATTAAGGGCACAGCCGCTTCCATCCAACTCCTAGACCTTTCCTATCCCATTGTCGCCATAAGACCTATCTGCGTCGGTGCGACGTAAAGCCACTAGCAAAAAAAATTCCATGCTGTCTTCAGGAAGTGCCCATAAAACTGTAGTGAACATGAGATTTTAAATAAGAAAGAAGCAATTTATGGAAAGTGAAGGATCAAGAACACATCGACCGACACAGTGTTGCCACATCTCGCTTAAAGAAAACGTGTAAGCAGAACCTTTCTACACTTCTTTCATTTGCTCAATTGCTATGGTCATTTGCTCAAATGTTAAGCAACCAGTGAAACCAAATTCAGTTCTTCTCTGTGATTTATGATCTGCTCATCAATATTCTGCCTAAATATTGTTTGTAAAAAAAGACAGGACCTACGAAATACGCGCAACCTCTAGACGTTTATTATTATTATTATTATTATTATTATTATTATTATTATTATTATTATTATTATTATTATTATTATTATTATTATTATTATTATTATTATTAAGCTTGCATCCCGAACCCTGATGGGGTATGGCGGGCCTCCTACAGGTTGAAACCCTCTCTCAAACCAGGAGATGTGTTGTGGTGGTTGGAGTTGCGTACAAGGGTGAGAGGGTAGCGACCGTGGCCTATAAAATGAACTGTCCCGGCATTCACCTTAGTGAGGAGAATGAAACCATGGAAAACTAATCTCGGGACAGCCGACGGAGGGACGAGCCCACCGCCTCCCGAATACAGAGCTGTAGAGTCGAAGCCATCATTATCCGAATCCAGTGTGTTCGTTCCTTTATCATTTTTAACAGTATA